>NW_028125958.1:0-422852 GCF_965194825.1 Balaenoptera physalus | reverse complement strand
ATCGAAAACATGCATGAGAAACCCAGAAGATGGTACACCGTGTGATGGGGAAAGGTTTCTAAAACGCACCTCATTTCTCATCTCCTTGTGCTCGGGTTCGCCATTCCAGCCACTTTCCTAGCAATCTCCCTACTTGGAGCATCAGCACCTTTAACCTCCTGTTCCGTACAGGTTGCAATTTGTCCTGAGGATGAAAGGGAAGACGGGGAACCAATGAGAGACTAGCTCTTGGTGTTGGGACAGGCACAGGTCACTCTATTTTCCCATCAGGAAGAAGAATTAACCACAGGCTCAGCCTGCCCCCCGGAACCAGAACAGGGCCTGAAGCCATCCTGCGCTTTTGCGGCCAACTCCAAAAAAAGCGAGTTGTAAAATGGAGCTTCAGGGCACTGCAATTCACAAATCTGCAGAGTTATAAATGATAACTCTCGTCCACAAATATATTGAGGGAAGGCAAAGACGAGGAATTGAAATCAAGGCAGAATTGCAGGAAACAGATTTCAGGAGGTAGATTCGAATCGCCTTTAAAGCACATGAAAAGCGGCAAAACGTTGACAATGATGCCCTTGGCCAAAAAGGGCGTATGCGTTTTTTCCTGAATATATTCAGGAAAAAACGCATACGCCCTTTTTGGCCAACCAAGCAACCTGGAAAGGCAAATCAGCGCTACAAAGAAGTCTCGCTTCCCATCGGTCAAAAGGGCCATGCTGAAAAAAGTGTCAAAAAAGAAATGCAGGACAGGCCATGGAGAAATGGGAGCCTTGCTACACTGATGGGCGGGATGTAAATTGCCAACAGCCACTCTGGAGAAGTGTACGGTGTGTCCTGAAACATCTAAAAAGCAAAGCTTAGAGAGCATAGGGCACTTCCACGCATGGGGATATAAAGTGGGAAAATTAAAAATTAGCAAGACACAAGCACCCCAAAGTTTAGGGCTGCTCTGTTGACAAGGACCTCCACTTCATTCCATCTTAAATATCCCAGGAAAGCGAAAAATGGATAAAAAATTTGAGGTCCATATGTACAATAGAATATCACTCAGCCACGAAATCAATGTCATAAGGCTAGTAGCAGCATGATGAGTGGATTTAGGTACGACGATTCTAAGTGAAATAAGTCACACAGAAAAGGACACTTCTCATAAGGTGTCACTTATAGAGGGAATGTAAAAACCGTTACACTTGAACTGAATTACAAAACAAAACAGAGTCACACATGCAGAAAACACACTATGGCTGCTTAACGGGAAAGGTGAGGTGGGGTGATCCATAAAACAAGAGTTTCAAATTAGCTCAGATACCGTTCCATAAACCCAATAAGTCACAGACAAGACCTACTCCTTGCTCAGAGAACTGGACTCAACACGCCCGATTCACCGCACAAGAATATATCTGACTAGTAATAATCTTAAAACCTATGTATTGATATCTCTCTGTTAGTGTGTCAAGTGGGTGTAAAGCGGCATAAACACAGCCGTGAAAAGTAGCTAAACCCCATTATAAAAATAAATTACTTTTAAAAACCCATGAAACGAAGACAGGGAAAGAGAGAGAAATTCTTACACAATTCGTTCAGGGGCTGTGATGCAACCTGGATTGACCATATCTAGACCCACAGCTGGATGAGACAGAAGGGTGGACACTCTTGGGGCTGAGAGGTTTGGTGAGGTTGGGTGAGCAAACGCAGACCATTTAAAGTAATACTGCTTGCTACCCATCGCATGGGTCCCAAATCTCCAGGTTCAAGGGCATCTTCCCACATCGAAAACATGCATGAGAAACCCAGAAGATGGTACACCGTGTGATGGGGAAAGGTTTCTAAAACGCACCTCATTTCTCATCTCCTTGTGCTCGGGTTCGCCATTCCAGCCACTTTACTAGCAATCTCCCTACTTGGAGCATCAGCACCTTTAACCTCCTGTTCCGTACAGGTTGCAATTTGTCCTGAGGATGAACGGGAAGACGGGGAACCAATGAGAGACTAGCTCTTGGTGTTGGGACAGGCACAGGTCACTCTATTTTCCCATCAGGAAGAAGAATTAACCACAGGCTCAGCCTGCCCCCCGGAACCAGAACAGGGCCTGAAGCCATCCTGCGCTTTTGCGGCCAGCTCCCGAAAAAGCGAGTTGTAAAATGGAGCTTCAGGGCACTGCAATTCACAAACCTGCACAGTTATAAATGATAACTCTCGTCCACAAATATATTGAGGGAAGGCAAAGACGAGGAATTGAAATCAAGGCAGAATTGCAGGAAACAGATTTCAGGAGGTAGATTCGAATCGCCTTTAAAGCACATGAAAAGCGGCAAAACGTTGACAATGATGCCCTTGGCCAAAAAGGGCGTATGCGTTTTTTCCTGAATATATTCAGGAAAAAACGCATACGCCCTTTTTGGCAAACCAAGCAACCTGGAAAGGCAAATCAGCGCTACAAAGAAGTCTCGCTTCCCATCGGTCAAAAGGGCCATGCTGAAAAAAGTGTCAAAAAAAGAAATGCAGGACAGGTCATGGAGAAATGGGAGCCTTGCTACACTGATGGGCGGGATGTAAATTGCCAACAGCCACTCTGGAGAAGTGTACGGTGTGTCCTGAAACATCTAAAAAGCAAAGCTTAGAGAGCATAGGGCACCTCCACGCATGGGGATATAAAGTGGGAAAATTAAAAATTAGCAAGACACAAGCACCCCAAAGTTTAGGGCTGCTCTGTTGACAAGGACCTCCACTTCATTCCACCTTAAATATCCCAGGAAAGCGAAAAATGGATAAAAAATTTGAGGTCCATATGTACAATGGAATATCACTCAGCCATGAAATCAATGTCATAAGGCTAGTAGCAGCATGATGAGTGGATTTAGGTACGACGATTCTAAGTGAAATAAGTCACACAGAAAAGGACACTTCTCATAAGGTGTCACTTATAGAGGGAATGTAAAAACCGTTACACTTGAACTGAATTACAAAACAGAACAGAGTCACACATGCAGAAAACACACTATGGCTGCTTAACGGGAAAGGTGAGGTGGGGTGATCCATAAAACAAGAGTTTCAAATTAGCTCAGATACCGTTCCATAAACCCAATAAGTAACAGACAAGACCTACTCCTTGATCAGAGAACTGGACTCAACACGCCCGATTCACCGCACAAGAATATATCTGACTAGTAATAATCTTAAAACCTATGTATTGATATCTCTCTGTTAGTGTGTCAAGTGGGTGTAAAGCGGCATAAACACAGCCGTGAAAAGCAGCTAAACCCCATCATAAAAATAAATTACTTTTAAAAACCCATGAAACAAAGACAGGGAAAGAGAGAGAAATTCTTACACAATTCGTTCAGGGGCTGTGATGCAACCTGGATTGACCATATCTAGACCCACAGCTGGATGAGACATAAGGGTGGACACTCTTGGGGCTGAGAGGTTTGGTGAGGTTGGGTGAGCAAACGCAGACCATTTAAAGTAATACTGCTTGCTACCCATCGCATGGGTCCCAAATCTCCAGGTTCAAGGGCATCTTCCCACATCGAAAACATGCATGAGAAACCCAGAAGATGGTACACCGTGTGATGGGGAAAGGTTTCTAAAACGCACCTCATTTCTCATCTCCTTGTGCTCGGGTTCGCCATTCCAGCCACTTTACTAGCAATCTCCCTACTTGGAGCATCAGCACCTTTAACCTCCTGTTCCGTACAGGTTGCAATTTGTCCTGAGGATGAAAGGGAAGACGGGGAACCAATGAGAGACTAGCTCTTGGTGTTGGGACAGGCACAGGTCACTCTATTTTCCCATCAGGAAGAAGAATTAACCACAGGCTCAGCCTGCCCCCCGGAACCAGAACAGGGCCTGAAGCCATCCTGCGCTTTTGCGGCCAACTCCAAAAAAAGCGAGTTGTAAAATGGAGCTTCAGGGCACTGCAATTCACAAATCTGCAGAGTTATAAATGATAACTCTCGTCCACAAATATATTGAGGGAAGGCAAAGACGAGGAATTGAAATCAAGGCAGAATTGCAGGAAACAGATTTCAGGAGGTAGATTCGAATCGCCTTTAAAGCACATGAAAAGCGGCAAAACGTTGACAATGATGCCCTTGGCCAAAAAGGGCGTATGCGTTTTTTCCTGAATATATTCAGGAAAAAACGCATACGCCCTTTTTGGCCAACCAAGCAACCTGGAAAGGCAAATCAGCGCTACAAAGAAGTCTCGCTTCCCATCGGTCAAAAGGGCCATGCTGAAAAAAGTGTCAAAAAAGAAATGCAGGACAGGCCATGGAGAAATGGGAGCCTTGCTACACTGATGGGCGGGATGTAAATTGCCAACAGCCACTCTGGAGAAGTGTACGGTGTGTCCTGAAACATCTAAAAAGCAAAGCTTAGAGAGCATAGGGCACTTCCACGCATGGGGATATAAAGTGGGAAAATTAAAAATTAGCAAGACACAAGCACCCCAAAGTTTAGGGCTGCTCTGTTGACAAGGACCTCCACTTCATTCCATCTTAAATATCCCAGGAAAGCGAAAAATGGATAAAAAATTTGAGGTCCATATGTACAATAGAATATCACTCAGCCACGAAATCAATGTCATAAGGCTAGTAGCAGCATGATGAGTGGATTTAGGTACGACGATTCTAAGTGAAATAAGTCACACAGAAAAGGACACTTCTCATAAGGTGTCACTTATAGAGGGAATGTAAAAACCGTTACACTTGAACTGAATTACAAAACAGAACAGAGTCACACATGCAGAAAACACACTATGGCTGCTTAACGGGAAAGGTGAGGTGGGGTGATCCATAAAACAAGAGTTTCAAATTAGCTCAGATACCGTTCCATAAACCCAATAAGTCACAGACAAGACCTACTCCTTGCTCAGAGAACTGGACTCAACACGCCCGATTCACCGCACAAGAATATATCTGACTAGTAATAATCTTAAAACCTATGTATTGATATCTCTCTGTTAGTGTGTCAAGTGGGTGTAAAGCGGCATAAACACAGCCGTGAAAAGTAGCTAAACCCCATTATAAAAATAAATTACTTTTAAAAACCCATGAAACGAAGACAGGGAAAGAGAGAGAAATTCTTACACAATTCGTTCAGGGGCTGTGATGCAACCTGGATTGACCATATCTAGACCCACAGCTGGATGAGACAGAAGGGTGGACACTCTTTGGGCTGAGAGGTTTGGTGAGGTTGGGTGAGCAAACGCAGACCCCTTAAAGTAATACTGTGTGCTACCCATCGCATGGGTCCCAAATCTCCAGGTTCAAGGGCATCTTCCTACATCGAAAACATGCATGAGAAACCCAGAAGATGGTACACCGTGTGATGGGGAATGGTTTCTAAAACGCACCTCATTTCTCATCTCCTTGTGCTCGGGTTCGCCATTCCAGCCACTTTACTAGCAATCTCCCTACTTGGAGCATCAGCACCTTTAACCTCCTGTTCCGTACAGGTTGCAATTTGTCCTGAGGATGAACGGGAAGACGGGGAACCAATGAGAGACTAGCTCTTGTTGTTGGGACAGGCACAGGTCACTCTATTTTCCCATCAGGAAGAAGAATTAACCACAGGCTCAGCCTGCCCCCCGGAACCAGAACAGGGCCTGAAGCCATCCTGCGCTTTTGCGGCCAACTCCAAAAAAGGCGAGTTGTAAAATGGAGCTTCAGGGCACTGCAATTCACAAATCTGCAGAGTTATAAATGATAACTCTCGTCCACAAATATATTGAGGGACGGTAAAGACGAGGAATTGAAATCAAGGCAGAATTGCAGGAAACAGATTTCAGGAGGTAGATTCGAATCGCCTTTAAAGCACATGAAAAGCGGCAAAACGTTGACAATGATGCCCTTGGCCAAAAAGGGCGTATGCGTTTTTTCCTGAATATATTCAGGAAAAAACGCATACGCCCTTTTTGGCCATCCAAGCAACCTGGAAAGGCAAATCAGCGCTACAAAGAAGTCTCGCTTCCCATCGGTCAAAAGGGCCATGCTGAAAAAAGTGTCAAAAAAAGAAATGCAGGACAGGCCATGGAGAAATGGGAGCCTTGCTACACTGATGGGCGGGATGTAAATTGCCAACAGCCACTCTGGAGAAGTGTACGGTGTGTCCTGAAACATCTAAAAAGCAAAGCTTAGAGAGCATAGGGCACTTCCACGCATGGGGATATAAAGTGGGAAAATTAAAAATTAACAAGACACAAGCACCCCAAAATTTAGGGTTGCTCTCTTGACAAGGACCTCCACTTCATTCCACCTTAAATATCCCAGGAAAGCGAAAAATGGATAAAAAATTTGAGGTCCATATGTACAATGGAATATCACTCAGCCATGAAATCAATGTCATAAGGCTAGTAGCAGCATGATGAGTGGATTTAGGTACGACGATTCTAAGTGAAATAAGTCACACAGAAAAGGACACTTCTCATAAGGTGTCACTTATAGAGGGAATGTAAAAACCGTTACACTTGAATTGAATTACAAAACAGAACAGAGTCACACATGCAGAAAACACACTATGGCTGCTTAACGGGAAAGGTTAGGTGGGGTGATCCATAAAACAAGAGTTTCAAATTAGCTCAGATACCATTCCATAAACCCAATAAGTAACAGACAAGACCTACTCCTTGCTCAGAGAACTGGACTCAACAGGCCCGATTCACCGCACAAGAATATATCTGACTAGTAATAATCTTAAAACCTATGTATTGATATCTCTCGGTTAGTGTGTCAAGTGGGTGTAAAGCGGCATAAACACAGCCGTGAAAAGCTGCTAAACCCCATTATAAAAATAAATTACTTTTCAAAACCCATGAAACAAAGACAGTGAAAGAGAGAGAAATTCTTACACAAATCGTTCAGTGTCTATGATGCAACCTGGATTGACCATATCTAGACCCACAGCTGGATGAGACATAAGGGTGGACACTCTTGGGGCTGAGAGGTTTGGTGAGGTTGGGTGAGCAAACGCAGACCCTTTAAAGTAATACTGCGTGATACCCATCGCATGGGTCCCAAATCTCCAGGTTCAAGGGCATCTTCCTACATTGAAAACATTCATGAGAAACCCAGAAGATAGTACACCGTGTGATGGGGAAAGGTTTCTAAAATGCACCTCATTTCTCATCTCCTTGTGCTCGGGTTCGCCATTCCAGCCACTTTACTAGCAATCTCCCTACTTGGAGCATCAGCACCTTTAACCTCCTGTTCCGTACAGGTTGCAATTTGTCCTGAGGATGAACGGGAAGACGGGGAACCAATGAGAGACTAGCTCTTGGTGTTGGGACAGGCACAGGTCACTCTATTTTCCCATCAGGAAGAAGAATTAACCACAGGCTCAGCCTGCCCCCCGGAACCAGAACAGGGCCTGAAGCCATCCTGCGCTTTTGCGGCCAACTCCAAAAAAGGCGAGTTGTAAAATGGAGCTTCAGGGCACTGCAATTCACAAATCTGCAGAGTTATAAATGATAACTCTCGTCCACAAATATATTGAGGGAAGGCAAAGACGAGGAATTGAAATCAAGGCAGAATTGCAGGAAACAGATTTCAGGAGGTAGATTCGAATCGCCTTTAAAGCACATGAAAAGCGGCAAAACGTTGACAATGATGCCCTTGGCCAAAAAGGGCGTATGCGTTTTTTCCTGAATATATTCAGGAAAAAACGCATACGCCCTTTTTGGCCAACCAAGCAACCTGGAAAGGCAAATCAGCGCTACAAAGAAGTCTCGCTTCCCATCGGTCAAAAGGGCCATGCTGAAAAAAGTGTCAAAACCAGAAATGCAGGACAGGCCATGGAGAAATTTGAGCCTTGCTACACTGATGGGCGGGATGTAAATTGCCAACAGCCACTCTGGAGAAGGGTACGGTGTGTCCTGAAACAGCTAGAAAACACAGCTTAGAGAGCATAGGGCACTTCCACGCATGGGGGTATAAAGTGGGAAAATTAAAAATCAGCAAGATACAAGCACCCTAAAGTTTAGGGCTGCTCTGTTGACAAGGACCTCCACTTCATTCCACCTTAAATATCCCAGGAAAGCGAAAAATGGATAAAAAATTTGAGGTCCATATGTACAATGGAATATCACTCAGCCATGAAATCAATGTCATAAGGCTAGTAGCAGCATGATGAATGGATTTAGGTACGACGATTCTAAGTGAAATAAGTCACACAGAAAAGGACACTTCTCATAAGGTGTCACTTATAGAGGGAATGTAAAAACCGTTACACTTGAACTGAATTACAAAACAGAACAGAGTCACACATGCAGAAAAGACACTATGGCTGCTTAACGGGAAAGGTGAGGTGGGGTGATACATAAAACAAGAGTTTCAAATTAGCTCAGATACCGTTCCATAAACCCAATAAGTAACAGACAAGACCTACTCCTTGCTCAGAGAACTGGACTCAACACGCCCGATTCACCGCACAAGAATATATCTGACTAGTAATAATCTTAAAACCTATGTATTGATATCTCTCTGTTAGTGTGTCAAGTGGGTGTAAAGCGGCATAAACACAGCCGTGAAAAGCAGCTAAACCCCATTATAAAAATAAATTACTTTTAAAAACCCATGAAACAAAGACAGGGAAAGAGAGAAAAATTCTTACACAATTCGTTCAGGGGCTGTGATGCAACCTGGATTGACCATATCTAGACCCACAGCTGGATGAGACATAAGGGTGGACACTCTTGGGGCTGAGAGGTTTGGTGAGGTTGGGTGAGCAAACGCAGACCATTTAAAGTAATACTGCTTGCTACCCATCGCATGGGTCCCAAATCTCCAGGTTCAAGGGCATCTTCCCACATCGAAAACATGCATGAGAAACCCAGAAGATGGTACACCATGTGATGGGGAAAGGTTTCTAAAACGCACCTCATTTCTCATCTCCTTGTGCTCGGGTTCGCCATTCCAGCCACTTTACTAGCAATCTCCCTACTTGGAGCATCAGCACCTTTAACCTCCTGTTCCGTACAGGTTGCAATTTGTCCTGAGGATGAAAGGGAAGACGGGGAACCAATGAGAGACTAGCTCTTGGTGTTGGGACAGGCACAGGTCACTCTATTTTCCCATCAGGAAGAAGAATTAACCACAGGCTCAGCCTGCCCCCCGGAACCAGAACAGGGCCTGAAGCCATCCTGCGCTTTTGCGGCCAGCTCCCGAAAAAGCGAGTTGTAAAATGGAGCTTCAGGGCACTGCAATTCACAAACCTGCACAGTTATAAATGATAACTCTCGTCCACAAATATATTGAGGGAAGGCAAAGACGAGGAATTGAAATCAAGGCAGAATTGCAGGAAACAGATTTCAGGAGGTAGATTCGAATCGCCTTTAAAGCACATGAAAAGCGGCAAAACGTTGACAATGATGCCCTTGGCCAAAAAGGGCGTATGCGTTTTTTCCTGAATATATTCAGGAAAAAACGCATACGCCCTTTTTGGCCAACCAAGCAACCTGGAAAGGCAAATCAGCGCTACAAAGAAGTCTCGCTTCCCATCGGTCAAAAGGGCCATGCTGAAAAAAGTGTCAAAAAAAGAAATGCAGGACAGGCCATGGAGAAATGGGAGCCTTGCTACACTGATGGGCGGGATGTAAATTGCCAACAGCCACTCTGGAGAAGTGTACGGTGTGTCCTGAAACATCTAAAAAACACAGCTTAGAGAGCATAGGGCACTTCCACGAATGGGGGTATAAAGTGGGAAAATTAAAAATCAGCAAGATACAAGCACCCTAAAGTTTAGGGCTGCTCTGTTGACAAGGACCTCCACTTCATTCCACCTTAAATATCCCAGGAAAGCGAAAAATGGATAAAAAATTTGAGGTCCATATGTACAATGGAATAACACTCAGCCATGAAATCAATGTCATAAGGCTAGTAGCAGCATGATGAGTGGATTTAGGTACGACGATTCTAAGTGAAATAAGTCACACAGAAGAGGACACTTCTCATAAGGTGTCACTTATAGAGGGAATGTAAAAACCGTTACACTTGAACTGAATTACAAAACAGAACAGAGTCACACATGCAGAAAACACACTATGGCTGCTTAACGGGAAAGGTGAGGTGGGGTGATCCATAAAACAAGAGTTTCAAATTAGCTCAGATACCGTTCCATAAACCCAAAAAGTAACAGACAAGACCTACTCCTTGCTCAGAGAACTGGACTCAACACGCCCGATTCACCGCACAAGAATATATCTGACTAGTAATAATCTTAAAACCTATGTATTGATATCTCTCTGTTAGTGTGTCAAGTGGGTGTAAAGCGGCATAAACACAGCCGTGAAAAGCAGCTAAACCCCATTATAAAAATAAATTACTTTTAAAAACCCATGAAACAAAGACAGGGAAAGAGAGAGAAATTCTTACACAATTCGTTCAGGGGCTGTGATGCAACCTGGATTGACCATATCTAGACCCACAGCTGGATGAGACATAAGGGTGGACACTCTTGGGGCTGAGAGGTTTGGTGAGGTTGGGTGAGCAAACGCAGACCATTTAAAGTAATACTGCTTGCTACCCATCGCATGGGTCCCAAATCTCCAGGTTCAAGGGCATCTTCCCACATCGAAAACATGCATGAGAAACCCAGAAGATGGTACACCGTGTGATGGGGAAAGGTTTCTAAAACGCACCTCATTTCTCATCTCCTTGTGCTCCAGTTCGCCATTCCAGCCACTTTACTAGCAATCTCCCTACTTGGAGCATCAGCACCTTTAACCTCCTGTTCCGTACAGGTTGCAATTTGTCCTGAGGATGAACGGGAAGACGGGGAACCAATGAGAGACTAGCTCTTGGTGTTGGGACAGGCACAGGTCACTCTATTTTCCCATCAGGAAGAAGAATTAACCACAGGCTCAGCCTGCCCCCCGGAACCAGAACAGGGCCTGAAGCCATCCTGCGCTTTTGCGGCCAACTCCAAAAAAGGCGAGTTGTAAAATGGAGCTTCAGGGCACTGCAATTCACAAATCTGCAGAGTTATAAATGATAACTCTCGTCCACAAATATATTGAGGGAAGGCAAAGACGAGGAATTGAAATCAAGGCAGAATTGCAGGAAACAGATTTCAGGAGGTAGATTCGAATCTCCTTTAAAGCACATGAAAAGCGGCAAAACGTTGACAATGATGCCCTTGGCCAAAAAGGGCGTATGCGTTTTTTCCTGAATATATTCAGGAAAAAACGCATACGCCCTTTTTGGCCAACCAAGCAACCTGGAAAGGCAAATCAGCGCTACAAAGAAGTCTCGCTTCCCATCGGTCAAAAGGGCCATGCTGAAAAAAGTGTCAAAAAAAGAAATGCAGGACAGGCCATGGAGAAATGGGAGCCTTGCTACACTGATGGGCGGGATGTAAATTGCCAACAGCCACTCTGGAGAAGTGTACGGTGTGTCCTGAAACATCTAAAAAGCAAAGCTTAGAGAGCATAGGGCACCTCCACGCATGGGGATATAAAGTGGGAAAATTAAAAATTAGCAAGACACAAGCACCCCAAAGTTTAGGGCTGCTCTGTTGACAAGGACCTCCACTTCATTCCACCTTAAATATCCCAGGAAAGCGAAAAATGGATAAAAAATTTGAGGTCCATATGTACAATGGAATATCACTCAGCCATGAAATCAATGTCATAAGGCTAGTAGCAGCATGATGAGTGGATTTAGGTACGACGATTCTAAGTGAAATAAGTCACACAGAAAAGGACACTTCTCATAAGGTGTCACTTATAGAGGGAATGTAAAAACCGTTACACTTGAATTGAATTACAAAACAGAACAGAGTCACACATGCAGAAAACACACTATGGCTGCTTAACGGGAAAGGTGAGGTGGGGTGATCCATAAAACAAGAGTTTCAAATTAGCTCAGATACCGTTCCATAAACCCAATAAGTAACAGACAAGACCTACTCCTTGCTCAGAGAACTGGACTCAACACGCCCGATTCACCGCACAAGAATATATCTGACTAGTAATAATCTTAAAACCTATGTATTGATATCTCTCTGTTAGTGTGTCAAGTGGGTGTAAAGCGGCATAAACACAGCCGTGAAAAGCAGCTAAACCCCATTATAAAAATAAATTACTTTTAAAAACCCATGAAACAAAGACAGGGAAAGAGAGAGAAATTCTTACACAATTCGTTCAGGGGCTGTGATGCAACCTGGATTGACCATATCTAGACCCACAGCTGGATGAGACATAAGGGTGGACACTCTTGGGGCTGAGAGGTTTGGTGAGGTTGGGTGAGCAAACGCAGACCATTTAAAGTAATACTGCTTGCTACCCATCGCATGGGTCCCAAATCTCCAGGTTCAAGGGCATCTTCCCACATCGAAAACATGCATGAGAAACCCAGAAGATGGTACACCATGTGATGGGGAAAGGTTTCTAAAACGCACCTCATTTCTCATCTCCTTGTGCTCGGGTTCGCCATTCCAGCCACTTTACTAGCAATCTCCCTACTTGGAGCATCAGCACCTTTAACCTCCTGTTCCGTACAGGTTGCAATTTGTCCTGAGGATGAAAGGGAAGACGGGGAACCAATGAGAGACTAGCTCTTGGTGTTGGGACAGGCACAGGTCACTCTATTTTCCCATCAGGAAGAAGAATTAACCACAGGCTCAGCCTGCCCCCCGGAACCAGAACAGGGCCTGAAGCCATCCTGCGCTTTTGCGGCCAGCTCCCGAAAAAGCGAGTTGTAAAATGGAGCTTCAGGGCACTGCAATTCACAAACCTGCACAGTTATAAATGATAACTCTCGTCCACAAATATATTGAGGGAAGGCAAAGACGAGGAATTGAAATCAAGGCAGAATTGCAGGAAACAGATTTCAGGAGGTAGATTCGAATCGCCTTTAAAGCACATGAAAAGCGGCAAAACGTTGACAATGATGCCCTTGGCCAAAAAGGGCGTATGCGTTTTTTCCTGAATATATTCAGGAAAAAACGCATACGCCCTTTTTGGCCAACCAAGCAACCTGGAAAGGCAAATCAGCGCTACAAAGAAGTCTCGCTTCCCATCGGTCAAAAGGGCCATGCTGAAAAAAGTGTCAAAACCAGAAATGCAGGACAGGCCATGGAGAAATGGGAGCCTTGCTACACTGATGGGCGGGATGTAAATTGCCAACAGCCACTCTGGAGAAGTGTACGGTGTGTCCTGAAACATCTAAAAAGCAAAGCTTAGAGAGCATAGGGCACCTCCACGCATGGGGATATAAAGTGGGAAAATTAAAAATTAGCAAGACACAAGCACCCCAAAGTTTAGGGCTGCTCTGTTGACAAGGACCTCCACTTCATTCCACCTTAAATATCCCAGGAAAGCGAAAAATGGATAAAAAATTTGAGGTCCATATGTACAATGGAATATCACTCAGATATGAAATCAATGTCATAAGGCTAGTAGCAGCATGATGAGTGGATTTAGGTACGACGATTCTAAGTGAAATAAGTCACACAGAAAAGGACACTTCTCATAAGGTGTCACTTATAGAGGGAATGTAAAAACCGTTACACTTGAATTGAATTACAAAACAGAACAGAGTCACACATGCAGAAAACACACTATGGCTGCTTAACGGGAAAGGTGAGGTGGGGTGATCCATAAAACAAGAGTTTCAAATTAGCTCAGATACCGTTCCATAAACCCAATAAGTAACAGACAAGACCTACTCCTTGCTCAGAGAACTGGACTCAACACGCCCGATTCACCGCACAAGAATATATCTGACTAGTAATAATCTTAAAACCTATGTATTGATATCTCTCTGTTAGTGTGTCAAGTGGGTGTAAAGCGGCATAAACACAGCCGTGAAAAGCAGCTAAACCCCATTATAAAAATAAATTACTTTTAAAAACCCATGAAACAAAGACAGGGAAAGAGAGAGAAATTCTTACACAATTCGTTCAGGGGCTGTGATGCAACCTGGATTGACCATATCTAGACCCACAGCTGGATGAGACATAAGGGTGGACACTCTTGGGGCTGAGAGGTTTGGTGAGGTTGGGTGAGCAAACGCAGACCATTTAAAGTAATACTGCTTGCTACCCATCGCATGGGTCCCAAATCTCCAGGTTCAAGGGCATCTTCCCACATCGAAAACATGCATGAGAAACCCAGAAGATGGTACACCATGTGATGGGGAAAGGTTTCTAAAACGCACCTCATTTCTCATCTCCTTGTGCTCGGGTTCGCCATTCCAGCCACTTTACTAGCAATCTCCCTACTTGGAGCATCAGCACCTTTAACCTCCTGTTCCGTACAGGTTGCAATTTGTCCTGAGGATGAAAGGGAAGACGGGGAACCAATGAGAGACTAGCTCTTGGTGTTGGGACAGGCACAGGTCACTCTATTTTCCCATCAGGAAGAAGAATTAACCACAGGCTCAGCCTGTCCCCCGGAACCAGAACAGGGCCTGAAGCCATCCTGCGCTTTTGCGGCCAGCTCCCGAAAAAGCGAGTTGTAAAATGGAGCTTCAGGGCACTGCAATTCACAAACCTGCACAGTTATAAATGATAACTCTCGTCCACAAATATATTGAGGGAAGGCAAAGACGAGGAATTGAAATCAAGGCAGAATTGCAGGAAACAGATTTCAGGAGGTAGATTCGAATCGCCTTTAAAGCACATGAAAAGCGGCAAAACGTTGACAATGATGCCCTTGGCCAAAAAGGGCGTATGCGTTTTTTCCTGAATATATTCAGGAAAAAACGCATACGCCCTTTTTGGCCAACCAAGCAACCTGGAAAGGCAAATCAGCGCTACAAAGAAGTCTCGCTTCCCATCGGTCAAAAGGGCCATGCTGAAAAAAGTGTCAAAACCAGAAATGCAGGACAGGCCATGGAGAAATGGGAGCCTTGCTACACTGATGGGCGGGATGTAAATTGCCAACAGCCACTCTGGAGAAGTGTACGGTGTGTCCTGAAACATCTAAAAAGCAAAGCTTAGAGAGCATAGGGCACCTCCACGCATGGGGATATAAAGTGGGAAAATTAAAAATTAGCAAGACACAAGCACCCCAAAGTTTAGGGCTGCTCTGTTGACAAGGACCTCCACTTCATTCCACCTTAAATATCCCAGGAAAGCGAAAAATGGATAAAAAATTTGAGGTCCATATGTACAATGGAATATCACTCAGATATGAAATCAATGTCATAAGGCTAGTAGCAGCATGATGAGTGGATTTAGGTACGACGATTCTAAGTGAAATAAGTCACACAGAAAAGGACACTTCTCATAAGGTGTCACTTATAGAGGGAATGTAAAAACCGTTACACTTGAATTGAATTACAAAACAGAACAGAGTCACACATGCAGAAAACACACTATGGCTGCTTAACGGGAAAGGTGAGGTGGGGTGATCCATAAAACAAGAGTTTCAAATTAGCTCAGATACCGTTCCATAAACCCAATAAGTAACAGACAAGACCTACTCCTTGCTCAGAGAACTGGACTCAACACGCCCGATTCACCGCACAAGAATATATCTGACTAGTAATAATCTTAAAACCTATGTATTGATATCTCTCTGTTAGTGTGTCAAGTGGGTGTAAAGCGGCATAAACACAGCCGTGAAAAGCAGCTAAACCCCATTATAAAAATAAATTACTTTTAAAAACCCATGAAACAAAGACAGGGAAAGAGAGAGAAATTCTTACACAATTCGTTCAGGGGCTGTGATGCAACCTGGATTGACCATATCTAGACCCACAGCTGGATGAGACATAAGGGTGGACACTCTTGGGGCTGAGAGGTTTGGTGAGGTTGGGTGAGCAAACGCAGACCATTTAAAGTAATACTGCTTGCTACCCATCGCATGGGTCCCAAATCTCCAGGTTCAAGGGCATCTTCCCACATCGAAAACATGCATGAGAAACCCAGAAGATGGTACACCATGTGATGGGGAAAGGTTTCTAAAACGCACCTCATTTCTCATCTCCTTGTGCTCGGGTTCGCCATTCCAGCCACTTTACTAGCAATCTCCCTACTTGGAGCATCAGCACCTTTAACCTCCTGTTCCATACAGGTTGCAATTTGTCCTGAGGATGAAAGGGAAGACGGGGAACCAATGAGAGACTAGCTCTTGGTGTTGGGACAGGCACAGGTCACTCTATTTTCCCATCAGGAAGAAGAATTAACCACAGGCTCAGCCTGCCCCCCGGAACCAGAACGGGGCCTGAAGCCATCCTGCGCTTTTGCGGCCAGCTCCCGAAAAAGCGAGTTGTAAAATGGAGCTTCAGGGCACTGCAATTCACAAACCTGCACAGTTATAAATGATAACTCTCGTCCACAAATATATTGAGGGAAGGCAAAGACGAGGAATTGAAATCAAGGCAGAATTGCAGGAAACAGATTTCAGGAGGTAGATTCGAATCGCCTTTAAAGCACATGAAAAGCGGCAAAACGTTGACAATGATGCCCTTGGCCAAAAAGGGCGTATGCGTTTTTTCCTGAATATATTCAGGAAAAAACGCATACGCCCTTTTTGGCCAACCAAGCAACCTGGAAAGGCAAATCAGCGCTACAAAGAAGTCTCGCTTCCCATCGGTCAAAAGGGCCATGCTGAAAAAAGTGTCAAAAAAAGAAATGCAGGACAGGCCATGGAGAAATGGGAGCCTTGCTACACTGATGGGCGGGATGTAAATTGCCAACAGCCACTCTGGAGAAGTGTACGGTGTGTCCTGAAACTTCTAAAAAGCAAAGCTTAGAGAGCATAGGGCACCTCCACGCATGGGGATATAAAGTGGGAAAATTAAAAATTAGCAAGACACAAGCACCCCAAAGTTTAGGGCTGCTCTGTTGACAAGGACCTCCACTTCATTCCACCTTAAATATCCCAGGAAAGCGAAAAATGGATAAAAAATTTGAGGTCCATATGTACAATGGAATATCACTCAGCCATGAAATCAATGTCATAAGGCTAGTAGCAGCATGATGAGTGGATTTAGGTAAGACGATTCTAAGTGAAATAAGTCACACAGAAAAGGACACTTCTCATAAGGTGTCACTTATAGAGGGAATGTAAAAACCGTTACACTTGAATTGAATTACAAAACAGAACAGAGTCACACATGCAGAAAACACACTATGGCTGCTTAACGGGAAAGGTGAGGTGGGGTGATCCATAAAACAAGAGTTTCAAATTAGCTCAGATACCGTTCCATAAACCCAATAAGTAACAGACAAGACCTACTCCTTGATCAGAGAACTGGACTCAACACGCCCGATTCACCGCACAAGAATATATCTGACTAGTAATAATCTTAAAACCTATGTATTGATATCTCTCTGTTAGTGTGTCAAGTGGGTGTAAAGCGGCATAAACACAGCCGTGAAAAGCAGCTAAACCCCATCATAAAAATAAATTACTTTTAAAAACCCATGAAACAAAGACAGGGAAAGAGAGAGAAATTCTTACACAATTCGTTCAGGGGCTGTGATGCAACCTGGATTGACCATATCTAGACCCACAGCTGGATGAGACATAAGGGTGGACACTCTTGGGGCTGAGAGGTTTGGTGAGGTTGGGTGAGCAAACGCAGACCATTTAAAGTAATACTGCTTGCTACCCATCGCATGGGTCCCAAATCTCCAGGTTCAAGGGCATCTTCCCACATCGAAAACATGCATGAGAAACCCAGAAGATGGTACACCGTGTGATGGGGAAAGGTTTCTAAAACGCACCTCATTTCTCATCTCCTTGTGCTCGGGTTCGCCATTCCAGCCACTTTACTAGCAATCTCCCTACTTGGAGCATCAGCACCTTTAACCTCCTGTTCCGTACAGGTTGCAATTTGTCCTGAGGATGAAAGGGAAGACGGGGAACCAATGAGAGACTAGCTCTTGGTGTTGGGACAGGCACAGGTCACTCTATTTTCCCATCAGGAAGAAGAATTAACCACAGGCTCAGCCTGCCCCCCGGAACCAGAACAGGGCCTGAAGCCATCCTGCGCTTTTGCGGCCAACTCCAAAAAAAGCGAGTTGTAAAATGGAGCTTCAGGGCACTGCAATTCACAAATCTGCAGAGTTATAAATGATAACTCTCGTCCACAAATATATGGAGGGAAGGCAAAGACGAGGAATTGAAATCAAGGCAGAATTGCAGGAAACAGATTTCAGGAGGTAGATTCGAATCGCCTTTAAAGCACATGAAAAGCGGCAAAACGTTGACAATGATGCCCTTGGCCAAAAAGGGCGTATGCGTTTTTTCCTGAATATATTCAGGAAAAAACGCATACGCCCTTTTTGGCCAACCAAGCAACCTGGAAAGGCAAATCAGCGCTACAAAGAAGTCTCGCTTCCCATCGGTCAAAAGGGCCATGCTGAAAAAAGTGTCAAAAAAGAAATGCAGGACAGGCCATGGAGAAATGGGAGCCTTGCTACACTGATGGGCGGGATGTAAATTGCCAACAGCCACTCTGGAGAAGTGTACGGTGTGTCCTGAAACATCTAAAAAGCAAAGCTTAGAGAGCATAGGGCACTTCCACGCATGGGGATATAAAGTGGGAAAATTAAAAATTAGCAAGACACAAGCACCCCAAAGTTTAGGGCTGCTCTGTTGACAAGGACCTCCACTTCATTCCATCTTAAATATCCCAGGAAAGCGAAAAATGGATAAAAAATTTGAGGTCCATATGTACAATGGAATATCACTCAGCCACGAAATCAATGTCATAAGGCTAGTAGCAGCATGATGAGTGGATTTAGGTACGACGATTCTAAGTGAAATAAGTCACACAGAAAAGGACACTTCTCATAAGGTGTCACTTATAGAGGGAATGTAAAAACCGTTACACTTGAACTGAATTACAAAACAGAACAGAGTCACACATGCAGAAAACACACTATGGCTGCTTAACGGGAAAGGTGAGGTGGGGTGATCCATAAAACAAGAGTTTCAAATTAGCTCAGATACCGTTCCATAAACCCAATAAGTCACAGACAAGACCTACTCCTTGCTCAGAGAACTGGACTCAACACGCCCGATTCACCGCACAAGAATATATCTGACTAGTAATAATCTTAAAACCTATGTATTGATATCTCTCTGTTAGTGTGTCAAGTGGGTGTAAAGCGGCATAAAGACAGCCGTGAAAAGTAGCTAAACCCCATTATAAAAATAAATTACTTTTAAAAACCCATGAAACGAAGACAGGGAAAGAGAGAGAAATTCTTACACAATTCGTTCAGGGGCTGTGATGCAACCTGGATTGACCATATCTAGACCCACAGCTGGATGAGACAGAAGGGTGGACACTCTTGGGGCTGAGAGGTTTGGTGAGGTTGGGTGAGCAAACGCAGACCATTTAAAGTAATACTGCTTGCTACCCATCGCATGGGTCCCAAATCTCCAGGTTCAAGGGCATCTTCCCACATCGAAAACATGCATGAGAAACCCAGAAGATGGTACACCGTGTGATGGGGAAAGGTTTCTAAAACGCACCTCATTTCTCATCTCCTTGTGCTCGGGTTCGCCATTCCAGCCACTTTACTAGCAATCTCCCTACTTGGAGCATCAGCACCTTTAACCTCCTGTTCCGTACAGGTTGCAATTTGTCCTGAGGATGAACGGGAAGACGGGGAACCAATGAGAGACTAGCTCTTGGTGTTGGGACAGGCACAGGTCACTCTATTTTCCCATCAGGAAGAAGAATTAACCACAGGCTCAGCCTGCCCCCCGGAACCAGAACAGGGCCTGAAGCCATCCTGCGCTTTTGCGGCCAGCTCCCGAAAAAGCGAGTTGTAAAATGGAGCTTCAGGGCACTGCAATTCACAAACCTGCACAGTTATAAATGATAACTCTCGTCCACAAATATATTGAGGGAAGGCAAAGACGAGGAATTGAAATCAAGGCAGAATTGCAGGAAACAGATTTCAGGAGGTAGATTCGAATCGCCTTTAAAGCACATGAAAAGCGGCAAAACGTTGACAATGATGCCCTTGGCCAAAAAGGGCGTATGCGTTTTTTCCTGAATATATTCAGGAAAAAACGCATACGCCCTTTTTGGCAAACCAAGCAACCTGGAAAGGCAAATCAGCGCTACAAAGAAGTCTCGCTTCCCATCGGTCAAAAGGGCCATGCTGAAAAAAGTGTCAAAAAAAGAAATGCAGGACAGGTCATGGAGAAATGGGAGCCTTGCTACACTGATGGGCGGGATGTAAATTGCCAACAGCCACTCTGGAGAAGTGTACGGTGTGTCCTGAAACATCTAAAAAGCAAAGCTTAGAGAGCATAGGGCACCTCCACGCATGGGGATATAAAGTGGGAAAATTAAAAATTAGCAAGACACAAGCACCCCAAAGTTTAGGGCTGCTCTGTTGACAAGGACCTCCACTTCATTCCACCTTAAATATCCCAGGAAAGCGAAAAATGGATAAAAAATTTGAGGTCCATATGTACAATGGAATATCACTCAGCCATGAAATCAATGTCATAAGGCTAGTAGCAGCATGATGAGTGGATTTAGGTACGACGATTCTAAGTGAAATAAGTCACACAGAAAAGGACACTTCTCATAAGGTGTCACTTATAGAGGGAATGTAAAAACCGTTACACTTGAACTGAATTACAAAACAGAACAGAGTCACACATGCAGAAAACACACTATGGCTGCTTAACGGGAAAGGTGAGGTGGGGTGATCCATAAAACAAGAGTTTCAAATTAGCTCAGATACCGTTCCATAAACCCAATAAGTAACAGACAAGACCTACTCCTTGATCAGAGAACTGGACTCAACACGCCCGATTCACCGCACAAGAATATATCTGACTAGTAATAATCTTAAAACCTATGTATTGATATCTCTCTGTTAGTGTGTCAAGTGGGTGTAAAGCGGCATAAACACAGCCGTGAAAAGCAGCTAAACCCCATCATAAAAATAAATTACTTTTAAAAACCCATGAAACAAAGACAGGGAAAGAGAGAGAAATTCTTACACAATTCGTTCAGGGGCTGTGATGCAACCTGGATTGACCATATCTAGACCCACAGCTGGATGAGACATAAGGGTGGACACTCTTGGGGCTGAGAGGTTTGGTGAGGTTGGGTGAGCAAACGCAGACCATTTAAAGTAATACTGCTTGCTACCCATCGCATGGGTCCCAAATCTCCAGGTTCAAGGGCATCTTCCCACATCGAAAACATGCATGAGAAACCCAGAAGATGGTACACCGTGTGATGGGGAAAGGTTTCTAAAACGCACCTCATTTCTCATCTCCTTGTGCTCGGGTTCGCCATTCCAGCCACTTTACTAGCAATCTCCCTACTTGGAGCATCAGCACCTTTAACCTCCTGTTCCGTACAGGTTGCAATTTGTCCTGAGGATGAAAGGGAAGACGGGGAACCAATGAGAGACTAGCTCTTGGTGTTGGGACAGGCACAGGTCACTCTATTTTCCCATCAGGAAGAAGAATTAACCACAGGCTCAGCCTGCCCCCCGGAACCAGAACAGGGCCTGAAGCCATCCTGCGCTTTTGCGGCCAACTCCAAAAAAAGCGAGTTGTAAAATGGAGCTTCAGGGCACTGCAATTCACAAATCTGCAGAGTTATAAATGATAACTCTCGTCCACAAATATATTGAGGGAAGGCAAAGACGAGGAATTGAAATCAAGGCAGAATTGCAGGAAACAGATTTCAGGAGGTAGATTCGAATCGCCTTTAAAGCACATGAAAAGCGGCAAAACGTTGACAATGATGCCCTTGGCCAAAAAGGGCGTATGCGTTTTTTCCTGAATATATTCAGGAAAAAACGCATACGCCCTTTTTGGCCAACCAAGCAACCTGGAAAGGCAAATCAGCGCTACAAAGAAGTCTCGCTTCCCATCGGTCAAAAGGGCCATGCTGAAAAAAGTGTCAAAAAAGAAATGCAGGACAGGCCATGGAGAAATGGGAGCCTTGCTACACTGATGGGCGGGATGTAAATTGCCAACAGCCACTCTGGAGAAGTGTACGGTGTGTCCTGAAACATCTAAAAAGCAAAGCTTAGAGAGCATAGGGCACTTCCACGCATGGGGATATAAAGTGGGAAAATTAAAAATTAGCAAGACACAAGCACCCCAAAGTTTAGGGCTGCTCTGTTGACAAGGACCTCCACTTCATTCCATCTTAAATATCCCAGGAAAGCGAAAAATGGATAAAAAATTTGAGGTCCATATGTACAATAGAATATCACTCAGCCACGAAATCAATGTCATAAGGCTAGTAGCAGCATGATGAGTGGATTTAGGTACGACGATTCTAAGTGAAATAAGTCACACAGAAAAGGACACTTCTCATAAGGTGTCACTTATAGAGGGAATGTAAAAACCGTTACACTTGAACTGAATTACAAAACAGAACAGAGTCACACATGCAGAAAACACACTATGGCTGCTTAACGGGAAAGGTGAGGTGGGGTGATCCATAAAACAAGAGTTTCAAATTAGCTCAGATACCGTTCCATAAACCCAATAAGTCACAGACAAGACCTACTCCTTGCTCAGAGAACTGGACTCAACAGGCCCGATTCACCGCACAAGAATATATCTGACTAGTAATAATCTTAAAACCTATGTATTGATATCTCTCGGTTAGTGTGTCAAGTGGGTGTAAAGCGGCATAAACACAGCCGTGAAAAGCTGCTAAACCCCATTATAAAAATAAATTACTTTTCAAAACCCATGAAACAAAGACAGTGAAAGAGAGAGAAATTCTTACACAAATCGTTCAGTGTCTATGATGCAACCTGGATTGACCATATCTAGACCCACAGCTGGATGAGACATAAGGGTGGACACTCTTGGGGCTGAGAGGTTTGGTGAGGTTGGGTGAGCAAACGCAGACCCTTTAAAGTAATACTGCGTGATACCCATCGCATGGGTCCCAAATCTCCAGGTTCAAGGGCATCTTCCTACATTGAAAACATTCATGAGAAACCCAGAAGATAGTACACCGTGTGATGGGGAAAGGTTTCTAAAATGCACCTCATTTCTCATCTCCTTGTGCTCGGGTTCGCCATTCCAGCCACTTTACTAGCAATCTCCCTACTTGGAGCATCAGCACCTTTAACCTCCTGTTCCGTACAGGTTGCAATTTGTCCTGAGGATGAAAGGGAAGACGGGGAACCAATGAGAGACTAGCTCTTGGTGTTGGGACAGGCACAGGTCACTCTATTTTCCCATCAGGAAGAAGAATTAACCACAGGCTCAGCCTGCCCCCCGGAACCAGAACAGGGCCTGAAGCCATCCTGCGCTTTTGCGGCCAACTCCAAAAAAGGCGAGTTGTAAAATGGAGCTTCAGGGCACTGCAATTCACAAATCTGCAGAGTTATAAATGATAACTCTCGTCCACAAATATATTGAGGGAAGGCAAAGACGAGGAATTGAAATCAAGGCAGAATTGCAGGAAACAGATTTCAGGAGGTAGATTCGAATCGCCTTTAAAGCACATGAAAAGCGGCAAAACGTTGACAATGATGCCCTTGGCCAAAAAGGGCGTATGCGTTTTTTCCTGAATATATTCAGGAAAAAACGCATACGCCCTTTTTGGCCAACCAAGCAACCTGGAAAGGCAAATCAGCGCTACAAAGAAGTCTCGCTTCCCATCGGTCAAAAGGGCCATGCTGAAAAAAGTGTCAAAACTAGAAATGCAGGACAGGCCATGGAGAAATTTGAGCCTTGCTACACTGATGGGCGGGATGTAAATTGCCAACAGCCACTCTGGAGAAGGGTACGGTGTGTCCTGAAACAGCTAGAAAACACAGCTTAGAGAGCATAGGGCACTTCCACGCATGGGGGTATAAAGTGGGAAAATTAAAAATCAGCAAGATACAAGCACCCTAAAGTTTAGGGCTGCTCTGTTGACAAGGACCTCCACTTCATTCCACCTTAAATATCCCAGGAAAGCGAAAAATGGATAAAAAATTTGAGGTCCATATGTACAATGGAATATCACTCAGCCATGAAATCAATGTCATAAGGCTAGTAGCAGCATGATGAATGGATTTAGGTACGACGATTCTAAGTGAAATAAGTCACACAGAAAAGGACACTTCTCATAAGGTGTCACTTATAGAGGGAATGTAAAAACCGTTACACTTGAACTGAATTACAAAACAGAACAGAGTCACACATGCAGAAAACACACTATGGCTGCTTAACGGGAAAGGTGAGGTGGGGTGATACATAAAACAAGAGTTTCAAATTAGCTCAGATACCGTTCCATAAACCCAATAAGTAACAGACAAGACCTACTCCTTGCTCAGAGAACTGGACTCAACACGCCCGATTCACCGCACAAGAATATATCTGACTAGTAATAATCTTAAAACCTATGTATTGATATCTCTCTGTTAGTGTGTCAAGTGGGTGTAAAGCGGCATAAACACAGCCGTGAAAAGCAGCTAAACCCCATTATAAAAATAAATTACTTTTAAAAACCCATGAAACAAAGACAGGGAAAGAGAGAGAAATTCTTACACAATTCGTTCAGGGGCTGTGATGCAACCTGGATTGACCATATCTAGACCCACAGCTGGATGAGACATAAGGGTGGACACTCTTGGGGCTGAGAGGTTTGGTGAGGTTGGGTGAGCAAACGCAGACCATTTAAAGTAATACTGCTTGCTACCCATCGCATGGGTCCCAAATCTCCAGGTTCAAGGGCATCTTCCTACATCGAAAACATGCATGAGAAACCCAGAAGATGGTACACCGTGTGATGGGGAATGGTTTCTAAAACGCACCTCATTTCTCATCTCCTTGTGCTCGGGTTCGCCATTCCAGCCACTTTACTAGCAATCTCCCTACTTGGAGCATCAGCACCTTTAACCTCCTGTTCCGTACAGGTTGCAATTTGTCCTGAGGATGAACGGGAAGACGGGGAACCAATGAGAGACTAGCTCTTGTTGTTGGGACAGGCACAGGTCACTCTATTTTCCCATCAGGAAGAAGAATTAACCACAGGCTCAGCCTGCCCCCCGGAACCAGAACAGGGCCTGAAGCCATCCTGCGCTTTTGCGGCCAACTCCAAAAAAGGCGAGTTGTAAAATGGAGCTTCAGGGCACTGCAATTCACAAATCTGCAGAGTTATAAATGATAACTCTCGTCCACAAATATATTGAGGGACGGTAAAGACGAGGAATTGAAATCAAGGCAGAATTGCAGGAAACAGATTTCAGGAGGTAGATTCGAATCGCCTTTAAAGCACATGAAAAGCGGCAAAACGTTGACAATGATGCCCTTGGCCAAAAAGGGCGTATGCGTTTTTTCCTGAATATATTCAGGAAAAAACGCATACGCCCTTTTTGGCCATCCAAGCAACCTGGAAAGGCAAATCAGCGCTACAAAGAAGTCTCGCTTCCCATCGGTCAAAAGGGCCATGCTGAAAAAAGTGTCAAAAAAAGAAATGCAGGACAGGCCATGGAGAAATGGGAGCCTTGCTACACTGATGGGCGGGATGTAAATTGCCAACAGCCACTCTGGAGAAGTGTACGGTGTGTCCTGAAACATCTAAAAAGCAAAGCTTAGAGAGCATAGGGCACTTCCACGCATGGGGATATAAAGTGGGAAAATTAAAAATTAACAAGACACAAGCACCCCAAAATTTAGGGTTGCTCTCTTGACAAGGACCTCCACTTCATTCCACCTTAAATATCCCAGGAAAGCGAAAAATGGATAAAAAATTTGAGGTCCATATGTACAATGGAATATCACTCAGCCATGAAATCAATGTCATAAGGCTAGTAGCAGCATGATGAGTGGATTTAGGTACGACGATTCTAAGTGAAATAAGTCACACAGAAAAGGACACTTCTCATAAGGTGTCACTTATAGAGGGAATGTAAAAACCGTTACACTTGAATTGAATTACAAAACAGAACAGAGTCACACATGCAGAAAACACACTATGGCTGCTTAACGGGAAAGGTTAGGTGGGGTGATCCATAAAACAAGAGTTTCAAATTAGCTCAGATACCATTCCATAAACCCAATAAGTAACAGACAAGACCTACTCCTTGCTCAGAGAACTGGACTCAACAGGCCCGATTCACCGCACAAGAATATATCTGACTAGTAATAATCTTAAAACCTATGTATTGATATCTCTCGGTTAGTGTGTCAAGTGGGTGTAAAGCGGCATAAACACAGCCGTGAAAAGCTGCTAAACCCCATTATAAAAATAAATTACTTTTCAAAACCCATGAAACAAAGACAGTGAAAGAGAGAGAAATTCTTACACAAATCGTTCAGTGTCTATGATGCAACCTGGATTGACCATATCTAGACCCACAGCTGGATGAGACATAAGGGTGGACACTCTTGGGGCTGAGAGGTTTGGTGAGGTTGGGTGAGCAAACGCAGACCCTTTAAAGTAATACTGCGTGATACCCATCGCATGGGTCCCAAATCTCCAGGTTCAAGGGCATCTTCCTACATTGAAAACATTCATGAGAAACCCAGAAGATAGTACACCGTGTGATGGGGAAAGGTTTCTAAAATGCACCTCATTTCTCATCTCCTTGTGCTCGGGTTCGCCATTCCAGCCACTTTACTAGCAATCTCCCTACTTGGAGCATCAGCACCTTTAACCTCCTGTTCCGTACAGGTTGCAATTTGTCCTGAGGATGAACGGGAAGACGGGGAACCAATGAGAGACTAGCTCTTGGTGTTGGGACAGGCACAGGTCACTCTATTTTCCCATCAGGAAGAAGAATTAACCACAGGCTCAGCCTGCCCCCCGGAACCAGAACAGGGCCTGAAGCCATCCTGCGCTTTTGCGGCCAACTCCAAAAAAGGCGAGTTGTAAAATGGAGCTTCAGGGCACTGCAATTCACAAATCTGCAGAGTTATAAATGATAACTCTCGTCCACAAATATATTGAGGGAAGGCAAAGACGAGGAATTGAAATCAAGGCAGAATTGCAGGAAACAGATTTCAGGAGGTAGATTCGAATCGCCTTTAAAGCACATGAAAAGCGGCAAAACGTTGACAATGATGCCCTTGGCCAAAAAGGGCGTATGCGTTTTTTCCTGAATATATTCAGGAAAAAACGCATACGCCCTTTTTGGCCAACCAAGCAACCTGGAAAGGCAAATCAGCGCTACAAAGAAGTCTCGCTTCCCATCGGTCAAAAGGGCCATGCTGAAAAAAGTGTCAAAACCAGAAATGCAGGACAGGCCATGGAGAAATTTGAGCCTTGCTACACTGATGGGCGGGATGTAAATTGCCAACAGCCACTCTGGAGAAGGGTACGGTGTGTCCTGAAACAGCTAGAAAACACAGCTTAGAGAGCATAGGGCACTTCCACGCATGGGGGTATAAAGTGGGAAAATTAAAAATCAGCAAGATACAAGCACCCTAAAGTTTAGGGCTGCTCTGTTGACAAGGACCTCCACTTCATTCCACCTTAAATATCCCAGGAAAGCGAAAAATGGATAAAAAATTTGAGGTCCATATGTACAATGGAATATCACTCAGCCATGAAATCAATGTCATAAGGCTAGTAGCAGCATGATGAATGGATTTAGGTACGACGATTCTAAGTGAAATAAGTCACACAGAAAAGGACACTTCTCATAAGGTGTCACTTATAGAGGGAATGTAAAAACCGTTACACTTGAACTGAATTACAAAACAGAACAGAGTCACACATGCAGAAAACACACTATGGCTGCTTAACGGGAAAGGTGAGGTGGGGTGATACATAAAACAAGAGTTTCAAATTAGCTCAGATACCGTTCCATAAACCCAATAAGTAACAGACAAGACCTACTCCTTGCTCAGAGAACTGGACTCAACACGCCCGATTCACCGCACAAGAATATATCTGACTAGTAATAATCTTAAAACCTATGTATTGATATCTCTCTGTTAGTGTGTCAAGTGGGTGTAAAGCGGCATAAACACAGCCGTGAAAAGCAGCTAAACCCCATTATAAAAATAAATTACTTTTAAAAACCCATGAAACAAAGACAGGGAAAGAGAGAAAAATTCTTACACAATTCATTCAGGGGCTGTGATGCAACCTGGATTGACCATATCTAGACCCACAGCTGGATGAGACATAAGGGTGGACACTCTTGGGGCTGAGAGGTTTGGTGAGGTTGGGTGAGCAAACGCAGACCATTTAAAGTAATACTGCTTGCTACCCATCGCATGGGTCCCAAATCTCCAGGTTGAAGGGCATCTTCCCACATCGAAAACATGCATGAGAAACCCAGAAGATGGTACACCATGTGATGGGGAAAGGTTTCTAAAACGCACCTCATTTCTCATCTCCTTGTGCTCGGGTTCGCCATTCCAGCCACTTTACTAGCAATCTCCCTACTTGGAGCATCAGCACCTTTAACCTCCTGTTCCGTACAGGTTGCAATTTGTCCTGAGGATGAAAGGGAAGACGGGGAACCAATGAGAGACTAGCTCTTGGTGTTGGGACAGGCACAGGTCACTCTATTTTCCCATCAGGAAGAAGAATTAACCACAGGCTCAGCCTGCCCCCCGGAACCAGAACAGGGCCTGAAGCCATCCTGAGCTTTTGCGGCCAGGTCCCGAAAAAGCGAGTTGTAAAATGGAGCTTCAGGGCACTGCAATTCACAAACCTGCACAGTTATAAATGATAACTCTCGTCCACAAATATATTGAGGGAAGGCAAAGACGAGGAATTGAAATCAAGGCAGAATTGCAGGAAACAGATTTCAGGAGGTAGATTCGAATCGCCTTTAAAGCACATGAAAAGCGGCAAAACGTTGACAATGATGCCCTTGGCCAAAAAGGGCGTATGCGTTTTTTCCTGAATATATTCAGGAAAAAACGCATACGCCCTTTTTGGCCAACCAAGCAACCTGGAAAGGCAAATCAGCGCTACAAAGAAGTCTCGCTTCCCATCGGTCAAAAGGGCCATGCTGAAAAAAGTGTCAAAAAAAGAAATGCAGGACAGGCCATGGAGAAATGGGAGCCTTGCTACACTGATGGGCGGGATGTAAATTGCCAACAGCCACTCTGGAGAAGTGTACGGTGTGTCCAGAAACATCTAAAAAACACAGCTTAGAGAGCATAGGGCACTTCCACGAATGGGGGTATAAAGTGGGAAAATTAAAAATCAGCAAGATACAAGCACCCTAAAGTTTAGGGCTGCTCTGTTGACAAGGACCTCCACTTCATTCCACCTTAAATATCCCAGGAAAGCGAAAAATGGATAAAAAATTTGAGGTCCATATGTACAATGGAATAACACTCAGCCATGAAATCAATGTCATAAGGCTAGTAGCAGCATGATGAGTGGATTTAGGTACGACGATTCTAAGTGAAATAAGTCACACAGAAGAGGACACTTCTCATAAGGTGTCACTTATAGAGGGAATGTAAAAACCGTTACACTTGAACTGAATTACAAAACAGAACAGAGTCACACATGCAGAAAACACACTATGGCTGCTTAACGGGAAAGGTGAGGTGGGGTGATCCATAAAACAAGAGTTTCAAATTAGCTCAGATACCGTTCCATAAACCCAATAAGTAACAGACAAGACCTACTCCTTGCTCAGAGAACTGGACTCAACACGCCCGATTCACCGCACAAGAATATATCTGACTAGTAATAATCTTAAAACCTATGTATTGATATCTCTCTGTTAGTGTGTCAAGTGGGTGTAAAGCGGCATAAACACAGCCGTGAAAAGCAGCTAAACCCCATTATAAAAATAAATTACTTTTAAAAACCCATGAAACAAAGACAGAGAAAGAGAGAGAAATTCTTACACAATTCGTTCAGGGGCTGTGATGCAACCTGGATTGACCATATCTAGACCCACAGCTGGATGAGACATAAGGGTGGACACTCTTGGGGCTGAGAGGTTTGGTGAGGTTGGGTGAGCAAACGCAGACCATTTAAAGTAATACTGCTTGCTACCCATCGCATGGGTCCCAAATCTCCAGGTTCAAGGGCATCTTCCCACATCGAAAACATGCATGAGAAACCCAGAAGATGGTACACCGTGTGATGGGGAAAGGTTTCTAAAACGCACCTCATTTCTCATCTCCTTGGGCTCGGGTTCGCCATTCCAGCCACTTTACTAGCAATCTCCCTACTTGGAGCATCAGCACCTTTAACCTCCTGTTCCGTACAGGTTGCAATTTGTCCTGAGGATGAAAGGGAAGACGGGGAACCAATGAGAGACTAGCTCTTGGTGTTGGGACAGGCACAGGTCACTCTATTTTCCCATCAGGAAGAAGAATTAACCACAGGCTCAGCCTGCCCCCCGGAACCAGAACAGGGCCTGAAGCCATCCTGCGCTTTTGCGGCCAGCTCCCGAAAAAGCGAGTTGTAAAATGGAGCTTCAGGGCACTGCAATTCACAAACCTGCACAGTTATAAATGATAACTCTCGTCCACAAATATATTGAGGGAAGGCAAAGACGAGGAATTGAAATCAAGGCAGAATTGCAGGAAACAGATTTCAGGAGGTAGATTCGAATCGCCTTTAAAGCACATGAAAAGCAGCAAAACGTTGACAATGATGCCCTTGGCCAAAAAGGGCGTATGCGTTTTTTCCTGAATATATTCAGGAAAAAACGCATACGCCCTTTTTGGCCAACCAAGCAACATGGAAAGGCAAATCAGCGCTACAAAGAAGTCTCGCTTCCCATCGGTCAAAAGGGCCATGCTGAAAAAAGTGTCAAAACCAGAAATGCAGGACAGGCCATGGAGAAATTTGAGCCTTGCTACACTGATGGGCGGGATGTAAATTGCCAACAGCCACTCTGGAGAAGGGTACGGTGTGTCCTGAAACAGCTAGAAAACATAGCTTAGAGAGCATAGGGCACTTCCACGCATGGGGGTATAAAGTGGGAAAATTAAAAATCAGCAAGATACAAGCACCCTAAAGTTTAGGGCTGCTCTGTTGACAAGGACCTCCACTTCATTCCACCTTAAATATCCCAGGAAAGCGAAAAATGGATAAAAAATTTGAGGTCCATATGTACAATGGAATATCTCTCAGCCATGAAATCAATGTCATAAGGCTAGTAGCAGCATGATGAATGGATTTAGGTACGACGATTCTAAGTGAAATAAGTCACACAGAAAAGGACACTTCTCATAAGGTGTCACTTATAATGGGAATGTAAAAACCGTTACACTTGAACTGAATTACAAAACAGAACAGAGTCACACATGCAGAAAACACACTATGGCTGCTTAACGGGAAAGGTGAGGTGGGGTGATCCATAAAACAAGAGTTTCAAATTAGCTCAGATACCGTTCCATAAACCCAATAAGTAACAGACAAGACCTACTCCTTGCTCAGAGAACTGGACTCAACACGCCCGATTCACCGCACAAGAATATATCTGACTAGTAATAATCTTAAAACCTATGTATTGATATCTCTCTGTTAGTGTGTCAAGTGGGTGTAAAGCGGCATAAACACAGCCGTGAAAAGCAGCTAAACCCCATTATAAAAATAAATTACTTTTAAAAACCCATGAAACAAAGACAGGGAAAGAGAGAGAAATTCTTACACAATTCGTTCAGGGGCTGTGATGCAACCTGGATTGACCATATCTAGACCCACAGCTGGATGAGACATAAGGGTGGACACTCTTGGGGCTGAGAGGTTTGGTGAGGTTGGGTGAGCAAACGCAGACCATTTAAAGTAATACTGCTTGCTACCCATCGCATGGGTCCCAAATCTCCAGGTTGAAGGGCATCTTCCCACATCGAAAACATGCATGAGAAACCCAGAAGATGGTACACCATGTGATGGGGAAAGGTTTCTAAAACGCACCTCATTTCTCATCTCCTTGTGCTCGGGTTCGCCATTCCAGCCACTTTACTAGCAATCTCCCTACTTGGAGCATCAGCACCTTTAACCTCCTGTTCCGTACAGGTTGCAATTTGTCCTGAGGATGAAAGGGAAGACGGGGAACCAATGAGAGACTAGCTCTTGGTGTTGGGACAGGCACAGGTCACTCTATTTTCCCATCAGGAAGAAGAATTAACCACAGGCTCAGCCTGCCCCCCGGAACCAGAACAGGGCCTGAAGCCATCCTGCGCTTTTGCGGCCAGCTCCCGAAAAAGCGAGTTGTAAAATGGAGCTTCAGGGCACTGCAATTCACAAACCTGCACAGTTATAAATGATAACTCTCGTCCACAAATATATTGAGGGAAGGCAAAGACGAGGAATTGAAATCAAGGCAGAATTGCAGGAAACAGATTTCAGGAGGTAGATTCGAATCGCCTTTAAAGCACATGAAAAGCGGCAAAACGTTGACAATGATGCCCTTGGCCAAAAAGGGCGTATGCGTTTTTTCCTGAATATATTCAGGAAAAAACGCATACGCCCTTTTTGGCCAACCAAGCAACCTGGAAAGGCAAATCAGCGCTACAAAGAAGTCTCGCTTCCCATCGGTCAAAAGGGCCATGCTGAAAAAAGTGTCAAAAAAAGAAATGCAGGACAGGCCATGGAGAAATGGGAGCCTTGCTACACTGATGGGCGGGATGTAAATTGCCAACAGCCACTCTGGAGAAGTGTACGGTGTGTCCTGAAACATCTAAAAAACACAGCTTAGAGAGCATAGGGCACTTCCACGAATGGGGGTATAAAGTGGGAAAATTAAAAATCAGCAAGATACAAGCACCCTAAAGTTTAGGGCTGCTCTGTTGACAAGGACCTCCACTTCATTCCACCTTAAATATCCCAGGAAAGCGAAAAATGGATAAAAAATTTGAGGTCCATATGTACAATGGAATAACACTCAGCCATGAAATCAATGTCATAAGGCTAGTAGCAGCATGATGAGTGGATTTAGGTACGACGATTCTAAGTGAAATAAGTCACACAGAAGAGGACACTTCTCATAAGGTGTCACTTATAGAGGGAATGTAAAAACCGTTACACTTGAACTGAATTACAAAACAGAACAGAGTCACACATGCAGAAAACACACTATGGCTGCTTAACGGGAAAGGTGAGGTGGGGTGATCCATAAAACAAGAGTTTCAAATTAGCTCAGATACCGTTCCATAAACCCAATAAGTAACAGACAAGACCTACTCCTTGCTCAGAGAACTGGACTCAACACGCCCGATTCACCGCACAAGAATATATCTGACTAGTAATAATCTTAAAACCTATGTATTGATATCTCTCTGTTAGTGTGTCAAGTGGGTGTAAAGCGGCATAAACACAGCCGTGAAAAGCAGCTAAACCCCATTATAAAAATAAATTACTTTTAAAAACCCATGAAACAAAGACAGGGAAAGAGAGAGAAATTCTTACACAATTCGTTCAGGGGCTGTGATGCAACCTGGATTGACCATATCTAGACCCACAGCTGGATGAGACATAAGGGTGGACACTCTTGGGGCTGAGAGGTTTGGTGAGGTTGGGTGAGCAAACGCAGACCATTTAAAGTAATACTGCTTGCTACCCATCGCATGGGTCCCAAATCTCCAGGTTCAAGGGCATCTTCCCACATCGAAAACATGCATGAGAAACCCAGAAGATGGTACACCGTGTGATGGGGAAAGGTTTCTAAAACGCACCTCATTTCTCATCTCCTTGGGCTCGGGTTCGCCATTCCAGCCACTTTACTAGCAATCTCCCTACTTGGAGCATCAGCACCTTTAACCTCCTGTTCCGTACAGGTTGCAATTTGTCCTGAGGATGAAAGGGAAGACGGGGAACCAATGAGAGACTAGCTCTTGGTGTTGGGACAGGCACAGGTCACTCTATTTTCCCATCAGGAAGAAGAATTAACCACAGGCTCAGCCTGCCCCCCGGAACCAGAACAGGGCCTGAAGCCATCCTGCGCTTTTGCGGCCAGCTCCCGAAAAAGCGAGTTGTAAAATGGAGCTTCAGGGCACTGCAATTCACAAACCTGCACAGTTATAAATGATAACTCTCGTCCACAAATATATTGAGGGAAGGCAAAGACGAGGAATTGAAATCAAGGCAGAATTGCAGGAAACAGATTTCAGGAGGTAGATTCGAATCGCCTTTAAAGCACATGAAAAGCGGCAAAACGTTGACAATGATGCCCTTGGCCAAAAACGGCGTATGCGTTTTTTCCTGAATATATTCAGGAAAAAACGCATACGCCCTTTTTGGCCAACCAAGCAACATGGAAAGGCAAATCAGCGCTACAAAGAAGTCTCGCTTCCCATCGGTCAAAAGGGCCATGCTGAAAAAAGTGTCAAAACCAGAAATGCAGGACAGGCCATGGAGAAATTTGAGCCTTGCTACACTGATGGGCGGGATGTAAATTGCCAACAGCCACTCTGGAGAAGGGTACGGTGTGTCCTGAAACAGCTAGAAAACACAGCTTAGAGAGCATAGGGCACTTCCACGCATGGGGGTATAAAGTGGGAAAATTAAAAATCAGCAAGATACAAGCACCCTAAAGTTTAGGGCTGCTCTGTTGACAAGGACCTCCACTTCATTCCACCTTAAATATCCCAGGAAAGCGAAAAATGGATAAAAAATTTGAGGTCCATATGTACAATGGAATATCTCTCGGCCATGAAATCAATGTCATAAGGCTAGTAGCAGCATGATGAATGGATTTAGGTACGACGATTCTAAGTGAAATAAGTCACACAGAAAAGGACACTTCTCATAAGGTGTCACTTATAGAGGGAATGTAAAAACCGTTACTCTTGAACTGAATTACAAAACAGAACAGAGTCACACATGCAGAAAACACACTATGGCTGCTTAACGGGAAAGGTGAGGTGGGGTGATCCATAAAACAAGAGTTTCAAATTAGCTCAGATACCATTCCATAAACCCAATATGTAACAGACAAGACCTACTCCTTGCTCAGAGAACTGGACTCAACAGGCCCGATTCACCGCACAAGAATATATCTGACTAGTAATAATCTTAAAACCTATGTATTGATATCTCTCTGTTAGTGTGTCAAGTGGGTGTAAAGCGGCATAAACACAGCCGTGAAAAGCAGCTAAACCCCATTATAAAAATAAATTACTTTTAAAAACCCATGAAACAAAGACAGTGAAAGAGAGAGAAATTCTTACACAATTCGTTCAGGGTCTGTGATGCAACCTGGATTGACCATATGTAGACCCACAGCTGGATGAGACATAAGGGTGGACACTCTTGGGGCTGAGAGGTTTGGTGAGGTTGGGTGAGCAAACGCAGACCCTTTAAAGTAATACTGTGTGCTACCCATCGCATGGGTCCCAAATCTCCAGGTTCAAGGGCATCTTCCTACATCGAAAACATGCATGAGAAACCCAGAAGATGGTACACCGTGTGATGGGGAATGGTTTCTAAAACGCACCTCATTTCTCATCTCCTTGTGCTCGGGTTCGCCATTCCAGCCACTTTACTAGCAATCTCCCTACTTGGAGCATCAGCACCTTTAACCTCCTGTTCCGTACAGGTTGCAATTTGTCCTGAGGATGAACGGGAAGACGGGGAACCAATGAGAGACTAGCTCTTGGTGTTGGGACAGGCACAGGTCACTCTATTTTCCCATCAGGAAGAAGAATTAACCACAGGCTCAGCCTGCCCCCCGGAACCAGAACAGGGCCTGAAGCCATCCTGCGCTTTTGCGGCCAACTCCAAAAAAGGCGAGTTGTAAAATGGAGCTTCAGGGCACTGCAATTCACAAATCTGCAGAGTTATAAATGATAACTCTCGTCCACAAATATATTGAGGGACGGCAAAGACGAGGAATTGAAATCAAGGCAGAATTGCAGGAAACAGATTTCAGGAGGTAGATTCGAATCGCCTTTAAAGCACATGAAAAGCGGCAAAACGTTGACAATGATGCCCTTGGCCAAAAAGGGCGTATGCGTTTTTTCCTGAATATATTCAGGAAAAAACGCATACGCCCTTTTTGGCCAACCAAGCAACCTGGAAAGGCAAATCAGCGCTACAAAGAAGTCTCGCTTCCCATCGGTCAAAAGGGCCATGCTGAAAAAAGTGTCAAAACCAGAAATGCAGGACAGGCCATGGAGAAATTTGAGCCTTGCTACACTGATGGGCGGGATGTAAATTGCCAACAACCACTCTGGAGAAGTGTACGGTGTGTCCTGAAACATCTAAAAAGCAAAGCTTAGAGAGCATAGGGCACTTCCACGCATGGGGATATAAAGTGGGAAAATTAAAAATTAGCAAGACACAAGCACCCCAAAGTTTAGGGCTGCTCTCTTGACAAGGACCTCCACTTCATTCCACCTTAAATATCCCAGGAAAGCGAAAAATGGATAAAAAATTTGAGGTCCATATGTACAATGGAATATCACTCAGCCATGAAATCAATGTCATAAGGCTAGTAGCAGCATGATGAGTGGATTTAGGTAGGACGATTCTAAGTGAAATAAGTCACACAGAAAAGGACACTTCTCATAAGGTGTCACTTATAGAGGGAATGTAAAAACCGTTACACTTGAACTGAATTACAAAACAGAACAGAGTCACACATGCAGAAAACACACTATGGCTGCTTAACGGGAAAGGTGAGGTGGGGTGATCCATAAAACAAGAGTTTCAAATTAGCTCAGATACCATTCCATAAACCCAATATGTAACAGACAAGACCTACTCCTTGCTCAGAGAACTGGACTCAACAGGCCCGATTCACCGCACAAGAATATATCTGACTAGTAATAATCTTAAAACCTATGTATTGATATCTCTCTGTTAGTGTGTCAAGTGGGTGTAAAGCGGCATAAACACAGCCGTGAAAAGCAGCTAAACCCCATTATAAAAATAAATTACTTTTAAAAACCCATGAAACAAAGACAGTGAAAGAGAGAGAAATTCTTACACAATTCGTTCAGGGTCTGTGATGCAACCTGGATTGACCATATGTAGACCCACAGCTGGATGAGACATAAGGGTGGACACTCTTGGGGCTGAGAGGTTTGGTGAGGTTGGGTGAGCAAACGCAGACCCTTTAAAGTAATACTGTGTGCTACCCATCGCATGGGTCCCAAATCTCCAGGTTGAAGGGCATCTTCCTACATCGAAAACATGCATGAGAAACCCAGAAGATGGTACACCGTGTGATGGGGAATGGTTTCTAAAACGCACCTCATTTCTCATCTCCTTGTGCTCGGGTTCGCCATTCCAGCCACTTTACTAGCAATCTCCCTACTTGGAGCATCAGCACCTTTAACCTCCTGTTCCGTACAGGTTGCAATTTGTCCTGAGGATGAACGGGAAGACGGGGAACCAATGAGAGACTAGCTCTTGGTGTTGGGACAGGCACAGGTCACTCTATTTTCCCATCAGGAAGAAGAATTAACCACAGGCTCAGCCTGCCCCCCGGAACCAGAACAGGGCCTGAAGCCATCCTGCGCTTTTGCGGCCAACTCCAAAAAAGGCGAGTTGTAAAATGGAGCTTCAGGGCACTGCAATTCACAAATCTGCAGAGTTATAAATGATAACTCTCGTCCACAAATATATTGAGGGACGGCAAAGAAGAGGATTTGAAATCAAGGCAGAATTGCAGGAAACAGATTTCAGGAGGTAGATTCGAATCGCCTTTAAAGCACATGAAAAGCGGCAAAACGTTGACAATGATGTCCTTGGCCAAAAAGGGCGTATGCGTTTTTTCCTGAATATATTCAGGAAAAAACGCATACGCCCTTTTTGGCCAACCAAGCAACCTGGAAAGGCAAATCAGCGCTACAAAGAAGTCTCGCTTCCCATCGGTCAAAAGGGCCATGCTGAAAAAAGTGTCAAAAAAAGAAATGCAGGACAGGCCATGGAGAAATGGGAGCCTTGCTACACTGATGGGCGGGATGTAAATTGCCAACAGCCACTCTGGAGAAGTGTACGGTGTGTCCTGAAACATCTAAAAAACACAGCTTAGAGAGCATAGGGCACTTCCACGAATGGGGGTATAAAGTGGGAAAATTAAAAATCAGCAAGATACAAGCACCCTAAAGTTTAGGGCTGCTCTGTTGACAAGGACCTCCACTTCATTCCACCTTAAATATCCCAGGAAAGCGAAAAATGGATAAAAAATTTGAGGTCCATATGTACAATGGAATAACACTCAGCCATGAAATCAATGTCATAAGGCTAGTAGCAGCATGATGAGTGGATTTAGGTACGACGATTCTAAGTGAAATAAGTCACACAGAAGAGGACACTTCTCATAAGGTGTCACTTATAGAGGGAATGTAAAAACCGTTACACTTGAACTGAATTACAAAACAGAACAGAGTCACACATGCAGAAAACACACTATGGCTGCTTAACGGGAAAGGTGAGGTGGGGTGATCCATAAAACAAGAGTTTCAAATTAGCTCAGATACCGTTCCATAAACCCAATAAGTAACAGACAAGACCTACTCCTTGCTCAGAGAACTGGACTCAACACGCCCGATTCACCGCACAAGAATATATCTGACTAGTAATAATCTTAAAACCTATGTATTGATATCTCTCTGTTAGTGTGTCAAGTGGGTGTAAAGCGGCATAAACACAGCCGTGAAAAGCAGCTAAACCCCATTATAAAAATAAATTACTTTTAAAAACCCATGAAACAAAGACAGGGAAAGAGAGAGAAATTCTTACACAATTCGTTCAGGGGCTGTGATGCAACCTGGATTGACCATATCTAGACCCACAGCTGGATGAGACATAAGGGTGGACACTCTTGGGGCTGAGAGGTTTGGTGAGGTTGGGTGAGCAAACGCAGACCATTTAAAGTAATACTGCTTGCTACCCATCGCATGGGTCCCAAATCTCCAGGTTCAAGGGCATCTTCCCACATCGAAAACATGCATGAGAAACCCAGAAGATGGTACACCGTGTGATGGGGAAAGGTTTCTAAAACGCACCTCATTTCTCATCTCCTTGTGCTCGGGTTCGCCATTCCAGCCACTTTACTAGCAATCTCCCTACTTGGAGCATCAGCACCTTTAACCTCCTGTTCCGTACAGGTTGCAATTTGTCCTGAGGATGAACGGGAAGACGGGGAACCAATGAGAGACTAGCTATTGGTGTTGGGACAGGCACAGGTCACTCTATTTTCCCATCAGGAAGAAGAATTAACCACAGGCTCAGCCTGCCCCCCGGAACCAGAACAGGGACTGAAGCCATCCTGCGCTTTTGCGGCCAACTCCAAAAAAGTCGAGTTGCAAAATGGAGCTTCAGGGCACTGCAATTCACAAATCTGCAGAGTTATAAATGATAACTCTCGTCCACAAATATATTGAGGGAAGGCAAAGACGAGGAATTGAAATCAAGGCAGAATTGCAGGAAACAGATTTCAGGAGGTAGATTCGAATCGCCTTTAAAGCACATGAAAAGCGGCAAAACGTTGACAATGATGCCCTTGGCCAAAAAGGGCGTATGCGTTTTTTCCTGAATATATTCAGGAAAAAACGCATACGCCCTTTTTGGCCAACCAAGCAACCTGGAAAGGCAAATCAGCGCTACAAAGAAGTCTCGCTTCCCATCGGTCAAAAGGGCCATGCTGAAAAAAGTGTCAAAAAAAGAAATGCAGGACAGGCCATGGAGAAATGGGAGCCTTGCTACACTGATGGGCGGGATGTAAATTGCCAACAGCCACTCTGGAGAAGTGTACGGTGTGTCCTGAAACATCTAAAAAGCAAAGCTTAGAGAGCATAGGGCACCTCCACGCATGGGGATATAAAGTGGGAAAATTAAAAATTAGCAAGACACAAGCACCCCAAAGTTTAGGGCTGCTCTGTTGACAAGGACCTCCACTTCATTCCACCTTAAATATCCCAGGAAAGCGAAAAATGGATAAAAAATTTGAGGTCCATATGTACAATGGAATATCACTCAGCCATGAAATCAATGTCATAAGGCTAGTAGCAGCATGATGAGTGGATTTAGGTACGACGATTCTAAGTGAAATAAGTCACACAGAAAAGGACACTTCTCATAAGGTGTCACTTATAGAGGGTATGTAAAAACCGTTACACTTGAATTGAATTACAAAACAGAACAGAGTCACACATGCAGAAAACACACTATGGCTGCTTAACGGGAAAGGTGAGGTGGGGTGATCCATAAAACAAGAGTTTCAAATTAGCTCAGATACCGTTCCATAAACCCAATAAGTAACAGACAAGACCTACTCCTTGCTCAGAGAACTGGACTCAACACGCCCGATTCACCGCACAAGAATATATCTGACTAGTAATAATCTTAAAACCTATGTATTGATATCTCTCTGTTAGTGTGTCAAGTGGGTGTAAAGCGGCATAAACACAGCCGTGAAAAGCAGCTAAACCCCATTATAAAAATAAATTACTTTTAAAAACCCATGAAACAAAGACAGGGAAAGAGAGAGAAATTCTTACACAATTCGTTCAGGGGCTGTGATGCAACCTGGATTGACCATATCTAGACCCACAGCTGGATGAGACATAAGGGTGGACACTCTTGGGGCTGAGAGGTTTGGTGAGGTTGGGTGAGCAAACGCAGACCATTTAAAGTAATACTGCTTGCTACCCATCGCATGGGTCCCAAATCTCCAGGTTGAAGGGCATCTTCCCACATCGAAAACATGCATGAGAAACCCAGAAGATGGTACACCATGTGATGGGGAAAGGTTTCTAAAACGCACCTCATTTCTCATCTCCTTGTGCTCGGGTTCGCCATTCCAGCCACTTTACTCGCAATCTCCCTACTTGGAGCATCAGCACCTTTAACCTCCTGTTCCGTACAGGTTGCAATTTGTCCTGAGGATGAAAGGGAAGACGGGGAACAAATGAGAGACTAGCTCTTGGTTTTGGGACAGGCACAGGTCACTCTATTTTCCCATCAGGAAGAAGAATTAACCACAGGCTCAGCCTGCCCCCCGGAACCAGAACAGGGCCTGAAGCCATCCTGCGCTTTTGCGGCCAGCTCCCGAAAAAGCGAGTTGTAAAATGGAGCTTCAGGGCACTGCAATTCACAAACCTGCACAGTTATAAATGATAACTCTCGTCCACAAATATATTGAGGGAAGGCAAAGACGAGGAATTGAAATCAAGGCAGAATTGCAGGAAACAGATTTCAGGAGGTAGATTCGAATCGCCTTTAAAGCACATGAAAAGCGGCAAAACGTTGACAATGATGCCCTTGGCCAAAAAGGGCGTATGCGTTTTTTCCTGAATATATTCAGGAAAAAACGCATACGCCCTTTTTGGCCAACCAAGCAACCTGGAAAGGCAAATCAGCGCTACAAAGAAGTCTCGCTTCCCATCGGTCAAAAGGGCCATGCTGAAAAAAGTGTCAAAAAAAGAAATGCAGGACAGGCCATGGAGAAATGGGAGCCTTGCTACACTGATGGGCGGGATGTAAATTGCCAACAGCCACTCTGGAGAAGTGTACGGTGTGTCCTGAAACATCTAAAAAACACAGCTTAGAGAGCATAGGGCACTTCCACGAATGGGGGTATAAAGTGGGAAAATTAAAAATCAGCAAGATACAAGCACCCTAAAGTTTAGGGCTGCTCTGTTGACAAGGACCTCCACTTCATTCCACCTTAAATATCCCAGGAAAGCGAAAAATGGATAAAAAATTTGAGGTCCATATGTACAATGGAATAACACTCAGCCATGAAATCAATGTCATAAGGCTAGTAGCAGCATGATGAGTGGATTTAGGTACGACGATTCTAAGTGAAATAAGTCACACAGAAGAGGACACTTCTCATAAGGTGTCACTTATAGAGGGAATGTAAAAACCGTTACACTTGAACTGAATTACAAAACAGAACAGAGTCACACATGCAGAAAACACACTATGGCTGCTTAACGGGAAAGGTGAGGTGGGGTGATCCATAAAACAAGAGTTTCAAATTAGCTCAGATACCGTTCCATAAACCCAATAAGTAACAGACAAGACCTACTCCTTGCTCAGAGAACTGGACTCAACACGCCCGATTCACCGCACAAGAATATATCTGACTAGTAATAATCTTAAAACCTATGTATTGATATCTCTCTGTTAGTGTGTCAAGTGGGTGTAAAGCGGCATAAACACAGCCGTGAAAAGCAGCTAAACCCCATTATAAAAATAAATTACTTTTAAAAACCCATGAAACAAAGACAGGGAAAGAGAGAGAAATTCTTACACAATTCGTTCAGGGGCTGTGATGCAACCTGGATTGACCATATCTAGACCCACAGCTGGATGAGACATAAGGGTGGACACTCTTGGGGCTGAGAGGTTTGGTGAGGTTGGGTGAGCAAACGCAGACCATTTAAAGTAATACTGCTTGCTACCCATCGCATGGGTCCCAAATCTCCAGGTTCAAGGGCATCTTCCCACATCGAAAACATGCATGAGAAACCCAGAAGATGGTACACCGTGTGATGGGGAAAGGTTTCTAAAACGCACCTCATTTCTCATCTCCTTGTGCTCGGGTTCGCCATTCCAGCCACTTTACTAGCAATCTCCCTACTTGGAGCATCAGCACCTTTAACCTCCTGTTCCGTACAGGTTGCAATTTGTCCTGAGGATGAAAGGGAAGACGGGGAACCAATGAGAGACTAGCTCTTGGTGTTGGGACAGGCACAGGTCACTCTATTTTCCCATCAGGAAGAAGAATTAACCACAGGCTCAGCCTGCCCCCCGGAACCAGAACAGGGCCTGAAGCCATCCTGCGCTTTTGCGGCCAGCTCCCGAAAAAGCGAGTTGTAAAATGGAGCTTCAGGGCACTGCAATTCACAAACCTGCACAGTTATAAATGATAACTCTCGTCCACAAATATATTGAGGGAAGGCAAAGACGAGGAATTGAAATCAAGGCAGAATTGCAGGAAACAGATTTCAGGAGGTAGATTCGAATCGCCTTTAAAGCACATGAAAAGCAGCAAAACGTTGACAATGATGCCCTTGGCCAAAAAGGGCGTATGCGTTTTTTCCTGAATATATTCAGGAAAAAACGCATACGCCCTTTTTGGCCAACCAAGCAACATGGAAAGGCAAATCAGCGCTACAAAGAAGTCTCGCTTCCCATCGGTCAAAAGGGCCATGCTGAAAAAAGTGTCAAAACCAGAAATGCAGGACAGGCCATGGAGAAATTTGAGCCTTGCTACACTGATGGGCGGGATGTAAATTGCCAACAGCCACTCTGGAGAAGGGTACGGTGTGTCCTGAAACAGCTAGAAAACACAGCTTAGAGAGCATAGGGCACTTCCACGCATGGGGGTATAAAGTGGGAAAATTAAAAATCAGCAAGATACAAGCACCCTAAAGTTTAGGGATGCTCTGTTGACAAGGACCTCCACTTCATTCCACCTTAAATATCCCAGGAAAGCGAAAAATGGATAAAAAATTTGAGGTCCATATGTACAATGGAATATCTCTCAGCCATGAAATCAATGTCATAAGGCTAGTAGCAGCATGATGAATGGATTTAGGTACGACGATTCTAAGTGAAATAAGTCACACAGAAAAGGACACTTCTCATAAGGTGTCACTTATAATGGGAATGTAAAAACCGTTACACTTGAACTGAATTACAAAACAGAACAGAGTCACACATGCAGAAAACACACTATGGCTGCTTAACGGGAAAGGTGAGGTGGGGTGATCCATAAAACAAGAGTTTCAAATTAGCTCAGATACCGTTCCATAAACCCAATAAGTAACAGACAAGACCTACTCCTTGCTCAGAGAACTGGACTCAACACGCCCGATTCACCGCACAAGAATATATCTGACTAGTAATAATCTTAAAACCTATGTATTGATATCTCTCTGTTAGTGTGTCAAGTGGGTGTAAAGCGGCATAAACACAGCCGTGAAAAGCAGCTAAACCCCATTATAAAAATAAATTACTTTTAAAAACCCATGAAACAAAGACAGGGAAAGAGAGAGAAATTCTTACACAATTCGTTCAGGGGCTGTGATGCAACCTGGATTGACCATATCTAGACCCACAGCTGGATGAGACATAAGGGTGGACACTCTTGGGGCTGAGAGGTTTGGTGAGGTTGGGTGAGCAAACGCAGACCATTTAAAGTAATACTGCTTGCTACCCATCGCATGGGTCCCAAATCTCCAGGTTCAAGGGCATCTTCCCACATCGAAAACATGCATGAGAAACCCAGAAGATGGTACACCGTGTGATGGGGAAAGGTTTCTAAAACGCACCTCATTTCTCATCTCCTTGTGCTCGGGTTCACCATTCCAGCCACTTTACTAGCAATCTCCCTACTTGGAGCATCAGCACCTTTAACCTCCTGTTCCGTACAGGTTGCAATTTGTCCTGAGGATGAAAGGGAAGACGGGGAACCAATGAGAGACTAGCTCTTGGTGTTGGGACAGGCACAGGTCACTCTATTTTCCCATCAGGAAGAAGAATTAACCACAGGCTCAGCCTGCCCCCCGGAACCAGAACAGGGCCTGAAGCCATCCTGCGCTTTTGCGGCCAGCTCCCGAAAAAGCGAGTTGTAAAATGGAGCTTCAGGGCACTGCAATTCACAAACCTGCACAGTTATAAATGATAACTCTCGTCCACAAATATATTGAGGGAAGGCAAAGACGAGGAATTGAAATCAAGGCAGAATTGCAGGAAACAGATTTCAGGAGGTAGATTCGAATCGCCTTTAAAGCACATGAAAAGCGGCAAAACGTTGACAATGATGCCCTTGGCCAAAAACGGCGTATGCGTTTTTTCCTGAATATATTCAGGAAAAAACGCATACGCCCTTTTTGGCCAACCAAGCAACATGGAAAGGCAAATCAGCGCTACAAAGAAGTCTCGCTTCCCATCGGTCAAAAGGGCCATGCTGAAAAAAGTGTCAAAACCAGAAATGCAGGACAGGCCATGGAGAAATTTGAGCCTTGCTACACTGATGGGCGGGATGTAAATTGCCAACAGCCACTCTGGAGAAGGGTACGGTGTGTCCTGAAACAGCTAGAAAACACAGCTTAGAGAGCATAGGGCACTTCCACGCATGGGGGTATAAAGTGGGAAAATTAAAAATCAGCAAGATACAAGCACCCTAAAGTTTAGGGCTGCTCTGTTGACAAGGACCTCCACTTCATTCCACCTTAAATATCCCAGGAAAGCGAAAAATGGATAAAAAATTTGAGGTCCATATGTACAATGGAATATCTCTCAGCCATGAAATCAATGTCATAAGGCTAGTAGCAGCATGATGAATGGATTTAGGTACGACGATTCTAAGTGAAATAAGTCACACAGAAAAGGACACTTCTCATAAGGTGTCACTTATAGAGGGAATGTAAAAACCGTTACTCTTGAACTGAATTACAAAACAGAACAGAGTCACACATGCAGAAAACACACTATGGCTGCTTAACTGGAAAGGTGAGGTGGGGTGATCCATAAAACAAGAGTTTCAAATTAGCTCAGATACCATTCCATAAACCCAATATGTAACAGACAAGACCTACTCCTTGCTCAGAGAACTGGACTCAACAGGCCCGATTCACCGCACAAGAATATATCTGACTAGTAATAATCTTAAAACCTATGTATTGATATCTCTCTGTTAGTGTGTCAAGTGGGTGTAAAGCGGCATAAACACAGCCGTGAAAAGCAGCTAAACCCCATTATAAAAATAAATTACTTTTAAAAACCCATGAAACAAAGACAGTGAAAGAGAGAGAAATTCTTACACAATTCGTTCAGGGTCTGTGATGCAACCTGGATTGACCATATGTAGACCCACAGCTGGATGAGACATAAGGGTGGACACTCTTGGGGCTGAGAGGTTTGGTGAGGTTGGGTGAGCAAACGCAGACCCTTTAAAGTAATACTGTGTGCTACCCATCGCATGGGTCCCAAATCTCCAGGTTGAAGGGCATCTTCCTACATCGAAAACATGCATGAGAAACCCAGAAGATGGTACACCGTGTGATGGGGAATGGTTTCTAAAACGCACCTCATTTCTCATCTCCTTGTGCTCGGGTTCGCCATTCCAGCCACTTTACTAGCAATCTCCCTACTTGGAGCATCAGCACCTTTAACCTCCTGTTCCGTACAGGTTGCAATTTGTCCTGAGGATGAACGGGAAGACGGGGAACCAATGAGAGACTAGCTCTTGGTGTTGGGACAGGCACAGGTCACTCTATTTTCCCATCAGGAAGAAGAATTAACCACAGGCTCAGCCTGCCCCCCGGAACCAGAACAGGGCCTGAAGCCATCCTGCGCTTTTGCGGCCAACTCCAAAAAAGGCGAGTTGTAAAATGGAGCTTCAGGGCACTGCAATTCACAAATCTGCAGAGTTATAAATGATAACTCTCGTCCACAAATATATTGAGGGACGGCAAAGACGAGGAATTGAAATCAAGGCAGAATTGCAGGAAACAGATTTCAGGAGGTAGATTCGAATCGCCTTTAAAGCACATGAAAAGCGGCAAAACGTTGACAATGATGCCCTTGGCCAAAAAGGGCGTATGCGTTTTTTCCTGAATATATTCAGGAAAAAACGCATACGCCCTTTTTGGCCAACCAAGCAACCTGGAAAGGCAAATCAGCGCTACAAAGAAGTCTCGCTTCCCATCGGTCAAAAGGGCCATGCTGAAAAAAGTGTCAAAAAAAGAAATGCAGGACAGGCCATGGAGAAATGGGAGCCTTGCTACACTGATGGGCGGGATGTAAATTGCCAACAGCCACTCTGGAGAAGTGTACGGTGTGTCCTGAAACATCTAAAAAACACAGCTTAGAGAGCATAGGGCACTTCCACGAATGGGGGTATAAAGTGGGAAAATTAAAAATCAGCAAGATACAAGCACCCTAAAGTTTAGGGCTGCTCTGTTGACAAGGACCTCCACTTCATTCCACCTTAAATATCCCAGGAAAGCGAAAAATGGATAAAAAATTTGAGGTCCATATGTACAATGGAATAACACTCAGCCATGAAATCAATGTCATAAGGCTAGTAGCAGCATGATGAGTGGATTTAGGTACGACGATTCTAAGTGAAATAAGTCACACAGAAGAGGACACTTCTCATAAGGTGTCACTTATAGAGGGAATGTAAAAACCGTTACACTTGAACTGAATTACAAAACAGAACAGAGTCACACATGCAGAAAACACACTATGGCTGCTTAACGGGAAAGGTGAGGTGGGGTGATCCATAAAACAAGAGTTTCAAATTAGCTCAGATACCGTTCCATAAACCCAATAAGTAACAGACAAGACCTACTCCTTGCTCAGAGAACTGGACTCAACACGCCCGATTCACCGCACAAGAATATATCTGACTAGTAATAATCTTAAAACCTATGTATTGATATCTCTCTGTTAGTGTGTCAAGTGGGTGTAAAGCGGCATAAACACAGCCGTGAAAAGCAGCTAAACCCCATTATAAAAATAAATTACTTTTAAAAACCCATGAAACAAAGACAGGGAAAGAGAGAGAAATTCTTACACAATTCGTTCAGGGGCTGTGATGCAACCTGGATTGACCATATCTAGACCCACAGCTGGATGAGACATAAGGGTGGACACTCTTGGGGCTGAGAGGTTTGGTGAGGTTGGGTGAGCAAACGCAGACCATTTAAAGTAATACTGCTTGCTACCCATCGCATGGGTCCCAAATCTCCAGGTTCAAGGGCATCTTCCCACATCGAAAACATGCATGAGAAACCCAGAAGATGGTACACCGTGTGATGGGGAAAGGTTTCTAAAACGCACCTCATTTCTCATCTCCTTGTGCTCGGGTTCGCCATTCCAGCCACTTTACTAGCAATCTCCCTACTTGGAGCATCAGCACCTTTAACCTCCTGTTCCGTACAGGTTGCAATTTGTCCTGAGGATGAACGGGAAGACGGGGAACCAATGAGAGACTAGCTCTTGGTGTTGGGACAGGCACAGGTCACTCTATTTTCCCATCAGGAAGAAGAATTAACCACAGGCTCAGCCTGCCCCCCGGAACCAGAACAGGGCCTGAAGCCATCCTGCGCTTTTGCGGCCAACTCCAAAAAAGTCGAGTTGCAAAATGGAGCTTCAGGCCACTGCAATTCACAGATCTGCAGAGTTATAAATGATAACTCTCGTCCACAAATATATTGAGGGAAGGCAAAGACGAGGAATTGAAATCAAGGCAGAATTGCAGGAAACAGATTTCAGGAGGTAGATTCGAATCGCCTTTAAAGCACATGAAAAGCGGCAAAACGTTGACAATGATGCCCTTGGCCAAAAAGGGCGTATGCGTTTTTTCCTGAATATATTCAGGAAAAAACGCATACGCCCTTTTTGGCCAACCAAGCAACCTGGAAAGGCAAATCAGCGCTACAAAGAAGTCTCGCTTCCCATCGGTCAAAAGGGCCATGCTGAAAAAAGTGTCAAAAAAAGAAATGCAGGACAGGCCATGGAGAAATGGGAGCCTTGCTACACTGATGGGCGGGATGTAAATTGCCAACAGCCACTCTGGAGAAGTGTACGGTGTGTCCTGAAACATCTAAAAAGCAAAGCTTAGAGAGCATAGGGCACCTCCACGCATGGGGATATAAAGTGGGAAAATTAAAAATTAGCAAGACACAAGCACCCCAAAGTTTAGGGCTGCTCTGTTGACAAGGACCTCCACTTCATTCCACCTTAAATATCCCAGGAAAGCGAAAAATGGATAAAAAATTTGAGGTCCATATGTACAATGGAATATCACTCAGCCATGAAATCAATGTCATAAGGCTAGTAGCAGCATGATGAGTGGATTTAGGTACGACGATTCTAAGTGAAATAAGTCACACAGAAAAGGACACTTCTCATAAGGTGTCACTTATAGAGGGAATGTAAAAACCGTTACACTTGAATTGAATTACAAAACAGAACAGAGTCACACATGCAGAAAACACACTATGGCTGCTTAACGGGAAAGGTGAGGTGGGGTGATCCATAAAACAAGAGTTTCAAATTAGCTCAGATACCGTTCCATAAACCCAATAAGTAACAGACAAGACCTACTCCTTGCTCAGAGAACTGGACTCAACACGCCCGATTCACCGCACAAGAATATATCTGACTAGTAATAATCTTAAAACCTATGTATTGATATCTCTCTGTTAGTGTGTCAAGTGGGTGTAAAGCGGCATAAACACAGCCGTGAAAAGCAGCTAAACCCCATTATAAAAATAAATTACTTTTAGAAACCCATGAAACAAAGACAGGGAAAGAGAGAGAAATTCTTACACAATTCGTTCAGGGGCTGTGATGCAACCTGGATTCACCATATCTAGACCCACAGCTGGATGAGACATAAGGGTGGACACTCTTGGGGCTGAGAGGTTTGGTGAGGTTGGGTGAGCAAACGCAGACCATTTAAAGTAATACTGCTTGCTACCCATCGCATGGGTCCCAAATCTCCAGGTTGAAGGGCATCTTCCCACATCGAAAACATGCATGAGAAACCCAGAAGATGGTACACCATGTGATGGGGAAAGGTTTCTAAAACGCACCTCATTTCTCATCTCCTTGTGCTCGGGTTCGCCATTCCAGCCACTTTACTCGCAATCTCCCTACTTGGAGCATCAGCACCTTTAACCTCCTGTTCCGTACAGGTTGCAATTTGTCCTGAGGATGAAAGGGAAGACGGGGAACCAATGAGAGACTAGCTCTTGGTGTTGGGACAGGCACAGGTCACTCTATTTTCCCATCAGGAAGAAGAATTAACCACAGGCTCAGCCTGCCCCCCGGAACCAGAACAGGGCCTGAAGCCATCCTGCGCTTTTGCGGCCAGCTCCCGAAAAAGCGAGTTGTAAAATGGAGCTTCAGGGCACTGCAATTCACAAACCTGCACAGTTAAAAATGATAATTCTCGTCCACAAATATATTGAGGGAAGGCAAAGACGAGGAATTGAAATCAAGGCAGAATTGCAGGAAACAGATTTCAGGAGGTAGATTCGAATCGCCTTTAAAGCACATGAAAAGCGGCAAAACGTTGACAATGATGCCCTTGGCCAAAAAGGGCGTATGCGTTTTTTCCTGAATATATTCAGGAAAAAACGCATACGCCCTTTTTGGCCAACCAAGCAACCTGGAAAGGCAAATCAGCGCTACAAAGAAGTCTCGCTTCCCATCGGTCAAAAGGGCCATGCTGAAAAAAGTGTCAAAAAAAGAAATGCAGGACAGGCCATGGAGAAATGGGAGCCTTGCTACACTGATGGGCGGGATGTAAATTGCCAACAGCCACTCTGGAGAAGTGTACGGTGTGTCCTGAAACATCTAAAAAACACAGCTTAGAGAGCATAGGGCACTTCCACGAATGGGGGTATAAAGTGGGAAAATTAAAAATCAGCAAGATACAAGCACCCTAAAGTTTAGGGCTGCTCTGTTGACAAGGACCTCCACTTCATTCCACCTTAAATATCCCAGGAAAGCGAAAAATGGATAAAAAATTTGAGGTCCATATGTACAATGGAATAACACTCAGCCATGAAATCAATGTCATAAGGCTAGTAGCAGCATGATGAGTGGATTTAGGTACGACGATTCTAAGTGAAATAAGTCACACAGAAGAGGACACTTCTCATAAGGTGTCACTTATAGAGGGAATGTAAAAACCGTTACACTTGAACTGAATTACAAAACAGAACAGAGTCACACATGCAGAAAACACACTATGGCTGCTTAACGGGAAAGGTGAGGTGGGGTGATACATAAAACAAGAGTTTCAAATTAGCTCAGATACCGTTCCATAAACCCAATAAGTAACAGACAAGACCTACTCCTTGCTCAGAGAACTGGACTCAACACGCCCGATTCACCGCACAAGAATATATCTGACTAGTAATAATCTTAAAACCTATGTATTGATATCTCTCTGTTAGTGTGTCAAGTGGGTGTAAAGCGGCATAAACACAGCCGTGAAAAGCAGCTAAACCCCATTATAAAAATAAATTACTTTTAAAAACCCATGAAACAAAGACAGGGAAAGAGAGAGAAATTCTTACACAATTCGTTCAGGGGCTGTGATGCAACCTGGATTGACCATATCTAGACCCACAGCTGGATGAGACATAAGGGTGGACACTCTTGGGGCTGAGAGGTTTGGTGAGGTTGGGTGAGCAAACGCAGACCATTTAAAGTAATACTGCTTGCTACCCATCGCATGGGTCCCAAATCTCCAGGTTCAAGGGCATCTTCCCACATCGAAAACATGCATGAGAAACCCAGAAGATGGTACACCGTGTGATGGGGAAAGGTTTCTAAAACGCACCTCATTTCTCATCTCCTTGTGCTCGGGTTCGCCATTCCAGCCACTTTACTAGCAATCTCCCTACTTGGAGCATCAGCACCTTTAACCTCCTGTTCCGTACAGGTTGCAATTTGTCCTGAGGATGAAAGGGAAGACGGGGAACCAATGAGAGACTAGCTCTTGGTGTTGGGACAGGCACAGGTCACTCTATTTTCCCATCAGGAAGAAGAATTAACCACAGGCTCAGCCTGCCCCCCGGAACCAGAACAGGGCCTGAAGCCATCCTGCGCTTTTGCGGCCAGCTCCCGAAAAAGCGAGTTGTAAAATGGAGCTTCAGGGCACTGCAATTCACAAACCTGCACAGTTATAAATGATAACTCTCGTCCACAAATATATTGAGGGAAGGCAAAGACGAGGAATTGAAATCAAGGCAGAATTGCAGGAAACAGATTTCAGGAGGTAGATTCGAATCGCCTTTAAAGCACATGAAAAGCGGCAAAACGTTGACAATGATGCCCTTGGCCAAAAAGGGCGTATGCGTTTTTTCCTGAATATATTCAGGAAAAAACGCATACGCCCTTTTTGGCCAACCAAGCAACCTGGAAAGGCAAATCAGCGCTACAAAGAAGTCTCGCTTCCCATCGGTCAAAAGGGCCATGCTGAAAAAAGTGTCAAAAAAAGAAATGCAGGACAGGCCATGGAGAAATGGGAGCCTTGCTACACTGATGGGCGGGATGTAAATTGCCAACAGCCACTCTGGAGAAGTGTACGGTGTGTCCTGAAACATCTAAAAAGCAAAGCTTAGAGAGCATAGGGCACCTCCACGCATGGGGATATAAAGTGGGAAAATTAAAAATTAGCAAGACACAAGCACCCCAAAGTTTAGGGCTGCTCTGTTGACAAGGACCTCCACTTCATTCCACCTTAAATATCCCAGGAAAGCGAAAAATGGATAAAAAATTTGAGGTCCATATGTACAATGGAATATCACTCAGCCATGAAATCAATGTCATAAGGCTAGTAGCAGCATGATGAGTGGATTTAGGTACGACGATTCTAAGTGAAATAAGTCACACAGAAGAGGACACTTCTCATAAGGTGTCACTTATAGAGGGAATGTAAAAACCGTTACACTTGAACTGAATTACAAAACAGAACAGAGTCACACATGCAGAAAACACACTATGGCTGCTTAACGGGAAAGGTGAGGTGGGGTGATCCATAAAACAAGAGTTTCAAATTAGCTCAGATACCGTTCCATAAACCCAATAAGTAACAGACAAGACCTACTCCTTGCTCAGAGAACTGGACTCAACACGCCCGATTCACCGCACAAGAATATATCTGACTAGTAATAATCTTAAAACCTATGTATTGATATCTCTCTGTTAGTGTGTCAAGTGGGTGTAAAGCGGCATAAACACAGCCGTGAAAAGCAGCTAAACCCCATTATAAAAATAAATTACTTTTAAAAACCCATGAAACAAAGACAGGGAAAGAGAGAGAAATTCTTACACAATTCGTTCAGGGGCTGTGATGCAACCTGGATTGACCATATCTAGACCCACAGCTGGATGAGACATAAGGGTGGACACTCTTGGGGCTGAGAGGTTTGGTGAGGTTGGGTGAGCAAACGCAGACCATTTAAAGTAATACTGCTTGCTACCCATCGCATGGGTCCCAAATCTCCAGGTTCAAGGGCATCTTCCCACATCGAAAACATGCATGAGAAACCCAGAAGATGGTACACCGTGTGATGGGGAAAGGTTTCTAAAACGCACCTCATTTCTCATCTCCTTGTGCTCGGGTTCGCCATTCCAGCCACTTTACTAGCAATCTCCCTACTTGGAGCATCAGCACCTTTAACCTCCTGTTCCGTACAGGTTGCAATTTGTCCTGAGGATGAAAGGGAAGACGGGGAACCAATGAGAGACTAGCTCTTGGTGTTGGGACAGGCACAGGTCACTCTATTTTCCCATCAGGAAGAAGAATTAACCACAGGCTCAGCCTGCCCCCCGGAACCAGAACAGGGCCTGAAGCCATCCTGCGCTTTTGCGGCCAGCTCCCGAAAAAGCGAGTTGTAAAATGGAGCTTCAGGGCACTGCAATTCACAAACCTGCACAGTTAAAAATGATAATTCTCGTCCACAAATATATTGAGGGAAGGCAAAGACGAGGAATTGAAATCAAGGCAGAATTGCAGGAAACAGATTTCAGGAGGTAGATTCGAATCGCCTTTAAAGCACATGAAAAGCGGCAAAACGTTGACAATGATGCCCTTGGCCAAAAAGGGCGTATGCGTTTTTTCCTGAATATATTCAGGAAAAAACGCATACGCCCTTTTTGGCCAACCAAGCAACCTGGAAAGGCAAATCAGCGCTACAAAGAAGTCTCGCTTCCCATCGGTCAAAAGGGCCATGCTGAAAAAAGTGTCAAAAAAAGAAATGCAGGACAGGCCATGGAGAAATGGGAGCCTTGCTACACTGATGGGCGGGATGTAAATTGCCAACAGCCACTCTGGAGAAGTGTACGGTGTGTCCTGAAACATCTAAAAAACACAGCTTAGAGAGCATAGGGCACTTCCACGAATGGGGGTATAAAGTGGGAAAATTAAAAATCAGCAAGATACAAGCACCCTAAAGTTTAGGGCTGCTCTGTTGACAAGGACCTCCACTTCATTCCACCTTAAATATCCCAGGAAAGCGAAAAATGGATAAAAAATTTGAGGTCCATATGTACAATGGAATAACACTCAGCCATGAAATCAATGTCATAAGGCTAGTAGCAGCATGATGAGTGGATTTAGGTACGACGATTCTAAGTGAAATAAGTCACACAGAAGAGGACACTTCTCATAAGGTGTCACTTATAGAGGGAATGTAAAAACCGTTACACTTGAACTGAATTACAAAACAGAACAGAGTCACACATGCAGAAAACACACTATGGCTGCTTAACGGGAAAGGTGAGGTGGGGTGATACATAAAACAAGAGTTTCAAATTAGCTCAGATACCGTTCCATAAACCCAATAAGTAACAGACAAGACCTACTCCTTGCTCAGAGAACTGGACTCAACACGCCCGATTCACCGCACAAGAATATATCTGACTAGTAATAATCTTAAAACCTATGTATTGATATCTCTCTGTTAGTGTGTCAAGTGGGTGTAAAGCGGCATAAACACAGCCGTGAAAAGCAGCTAAACCCCATTATAAAAATAAATTACTTTTAAAAACCCATGAAACAAAGACAGGGAAAGAGAGAGAAATTCTTACACAATTCGTTCAGGGGCTGTGATGCAACCTGGATTGACCATATCTAGACCCACAGCTGGATGAGACATAAGGGTGGACACTCTTGGGGCTGAGAGGTTTGGTGAGGTTGGGTGAGCAAACGCAGACCATTTAAAGTAATACTGCTTGCTACCCATCGCATGGGTCCCAAATCTCCAGGTTCAAGGGCATCTTCCCACATCGAAAACATGCATGAGAAACCCAGAAGATGGTACACCATGTGATGGGGAAAGGTTTCTAAAACGCACCTCATTTCTCATCTCCTTGTGCTCGGGTTCGCCATTCCAGCCACTTTACTAGCAATCTCCCTACTTGGAGCATCAGCACCTTTAACCTCCTGTTCCGTACAGGTTGCAATTTGTCCTGAGGATGAAAGGGAAGACGGGGAACCAATGAGAGACTAGCTCTTGGTGTTGGGACAGGCACAGGTCACTCTATTTTCCCATCAGGAAGAAGAATTAACCACAGGCTCAGCCTGCCCCCCGGAACCAGAACAGGGCCTGAAGCCATCCTGCGCTTTTGCGGCCAGCTCCCGAAAAAGCGAGTTGTAAAATGGAGCTTCAGGGCACTGCAATTCACAAACCTGCACAGTTATAAATGATAACTCTCGTCCACAAATATATTGAGGGAAGGCAAAGACGAGGAATTGAAATCAAGGCAGAATTGCAGGAAACAGATTTCAGGAGGTAGATTCGAATCGCCTTTAAAGCACATGAAAAGCGGCAAAACGTTGACAATGATGCCCTTGGCCAAAAAGGGCGTATGCGTTTTTTCCTGAATATATTCAGGAAAAAACGCATACGCCCTTTTTGGCCAACCAAGCAACCTGGAAAGGCAAATCAGCGCTACAAAGAAGTCTCGCTTCCCATCGGTCAAAAGGGCCATGCTGAAAAAAGTGTCAAAAAAAGAAATGCAGGACAGGCCATGGAGAAATGGGAGCCTTGCTACACTGATGGGCGGGATGTAAATTGCCAACAGCCACTCTGGAGAAGTGTACGGTGTGTCCTGAAACATCTAAAAAGCAAAGCTTAGAGAGCATAGGGCACCTCCACGCATGGGGATATAAAGTGGGAAAATTAAAAATTAGCAAGACACAAGCACCCCAAAGTTTAGGGCTGCTCTGTTGACAAGGACCTCCACTTCATTCCACCTTAAATATCCCAGGAAAGCGAAAAATGGATAAAAAATTTGAGGTCCATATGTACAATGGAATATCACTCAGCCATGAAATCAATGTCATAAGGCTAGTAGCAGCATGATGAGTGGATTTAGGTACGACGATTCTAAGTGAAATAAGTCACACAGAAGAGGACACTTCTCATAAGGTGTCACTTATAGAGGGAATGTAAAAACCGTTACACTTGAACTGAATTACAAAACAGAACAGAGTCACACATGCAGAAAACACACTATGGCTGCTTAACGGGAAAGGTGAGGTGGGGTGATCCATAAAACAAGAGTTTCAAATTAGCTCAGATACCGTTCCATAAACCCAATAAGTAACAGACAAGACCTACTCCTTGCTCAGAGAACTGGACTCAACACGCCCGATTCACCGCACAAGAATATATCTGACTAGTAATAATCTTAAAACCTATGTATTGATATCTCTCTGTTAGTGTGTCAAGTGGGTGTAAAGCGGCATAAACACAGCCGTGAAAAGCAGCTAAACCCCATTATAAAAATAAATTACTTTTAAAAACCCATGAAACAAAGACAGGGAAAGAGAGAGAAATTCTTACACAATTCGTTCAGGGGCTGTGATGCAACCTGGATTGACCATATCTAGACCCACAGCTGGATGAGACATAAGGGTGGACACTCTTGGGGCTGAGAGGTTTGGTGAGGTTGGGTGAGCAAACGCAGACCATTTAAAGTAATACTGCTTGCTACCCATCGCATGGGTCCCAAATCTCCAGGTTCAAGGGCATCTTCCCACATCGAAAACATGCATGAGAAACCCAGAAGATGGTACACCGTGTGATGGGGAAAGGTTTCTAAAACGCACCTCATTTCTCATCTCCTTGTGCTCGGGTTCGCCATTCCAGCCACTTTACTAGCAATCTCCCTACTTGGAGCATCAGCACCTTTAACCTCCTGTTCCGTACAGGTTGCAATTTGTCCTGAGGATGAAAGGGAAGACGGGGAACCAATGAGAGACTAGCTCTTGGTGTTGGGACAGGCACAGGTCACTCTATTTTCCCATCAGGAAGAAGAATTAACCACAGGCTCAGCCTGCCCCCCGGAACCAGAACAGGGCCTGAAGCCATCCTGCGCTTTTGCGGCCAGCTCCCGAAAAAGCGAGTTGTAAAATGGAGCTTCAGGGCACTGCAATTCACAAACCTGCACAGTTATAAATGATAACTCTCGTCCACAAATATATTGAGGGAAGGCAAAGACGAGGAATTGAAATCAAGGCAGAATTGCAGGAAACAGATTTCAGGAGGTAGATTCGAATCGCCTTTAAAGCACATGAAACGCGGCAAAACGTTGACAATGATGCCCTTGGCCAAAAAGGGCGTATGCGTTTTTTCCTGAATATATTCAGGAAAAAACGCATACGCCCTTTTTGGCCAACCAAGCAACATGGAAAGGCAAATCAGCGCTACAAAGAAGTCTCGCTTCCCATCGGTCAAAAGGGCCATGCTGAAAAAAGTGTCAAAACCAGAAATGCAGGACAGGCCATGGAGAAATTTGAGCCTTGCTACACTGATGGGCGGGATGTAAATTGCCAACAGCCACTCTGGAGAAGGGTACGGTGTGTCCTGAAACAGCTAGAAAACACAGCTTAGAGAGCATAGGGCACTTCCACGCATGGGGGTATAAAGTGGGAAAATTAAAAATCAGCAAGATACAAGCAACCTAAAGTTTAGGGCTGCTCTGTTGACAAGGACCTCCACTTCATTCCACCTTAAATATCCCAGGAAAGCGAAAAATGGATAAAAAATTTGAGGTCCATATGTACAATGGAATATCTCTCAGCCATGAAATCAATGTCATAAGGCTAGTAGCAGCATGATGAATGGATTTAGGTACGACGATTCTAAGTGAAATAAGTCACACAGAAAAGGACACTTCTCATAAGGTGTCACTTATAGAGGGAATGTAAAAACCGTTACACTTGAACTGAATTACAAAACAGAACAGAGTCACACATGCAGAAAACACACTATGGCTGCTTAACGGGAAAGGTGAGATGGGGTGATCCATAAAACAAGAGTTTCAAATTAGCTCAGATACCATTCCATAAACCCAATATGTAACAGACAAGACCTACTCCTTGCTCAGAGAACTGGACTCAACAGGCCCGATTCACCGCACAAGAATATATCTGACTAGTAATAATCTTAAAACCTATGTATTGATATCTCTCTGTTAGTGTGTCAAGTGGGTGTAAAGCGGCATAAACACAGCCGTGAAAAGCAGCCAAACCCCATTATAAAAATAAATTACTTTTAAAAACCCATGAAACAAAGACAGTGAAAGAGAGAGAAATTCTTACACAATTCGTTCAGGGTCTGTGATGCAACCTGGATTGACCATATCTAGACCCACAGCTGGATGAGACATAAGGGTGGACACTCTTGGGGCTGAGAGGTTTGGTGAGGTTGGGTGAGCAAACGCAGACCATTTAAAGTAATACTGCTTGCTACCCATCGCATGGGTCCCAAATCTCCAGGTTCAAGGGCATCTTCCCACATCGAAAACATGCATGAGAAACCCAGAAGATGGTACACCATGTGATGGGGAAAGGTTTCTAAAACGCACCTCATTTCTCATCTCCTTGTGCTCGGGTTCGCCATTCCAGCCACTTTACTAGCAATCTCCCTACTTGGAGCATCAGCACCTTTAACCTCCTGTTCCGTACAGGTTGCAATTTGTCCTGAGGATGAAAGGGAAGACGGGGAACCAATGAGAGACTAGCTCTTGGTGTTGGGACAGGCACAGGTCACTCTATTTTCCCATCAGGAAGAAGAATTAACCACAGGCTCAGCCTGCCCCCCGGAACCAGAACAGGGCCTGAAGCCATCCTGCGCTTTTGCGGCCAGCTCCCGAAAAAGCGAGTTGTAAAATGGAGCTTCAGGGCACTGCAATTCACAAACCTGCACAGTTATAAATGATAACTCTCGTCCACAAATATATTGAGGGAAGGCAAAGACGAGGAATTGAAATCAAGGCAGAATTGCAGGAAACAGATTTCAGGAGGTAGATTCGAATCGCCTTTAAAGCACATGAAAAGCGGCAAAACGTTGACAATGATGCCCTTGGCCAAAAAGGGCGTATGCGTTTTTTCCTGAATATATTCAGGAAAAAACGCATACGCCCTTTTTGGCCAACCAAGCAACCTGGAAAGGCAAATCAGCGCTACAAAGAAGTCTCGCTTCCCATCGGTCAAAAGGGCCATGCTGAAAAAAGTGTCAAAAAAAGAAATGCAGGACAGGCCATGGAGAAATGGGAGCCTTGCTACACTGATGGGCGGGATGTAAATTGCCAACAGCCACTCTGGAGAAGTGTACGGTGTGTCCTGAAACATCTAAAAAGCAAAGCTTAGAGAGCATAGGGCACCTCCACGCATGGGGATATAAAGTGGGAAAATTAAAAATTAGCAAGACACAAGCACCCCAAAGTTTAGGGCTGCTCTGTTGACAAGGACCTCCACTTCATTCCACCTTAAATATCCCAGGAAAGCGAAAAATGGATAAAAAATTTGAGGTCCATATGTACAATGGAATATCACTCAGCCATGAAATCAATGTCATAAGGCTAGTAGCAGCATGATGAGTGGATTTAGGTACGACGATTCTAAGTGAAATAAGTCACACAGAAGAGGACACTTCTCATAAGGTGTCACTTATAGAGGGAATGTAAAAACCGTTACACTTGAATTGAATTACAAAACAGAACAGAGTCACACATGCAGAAAACACACTATGGCTGCTTAACGGGAAAGGTGAGGTGGGGTGATCCATAAAACAAGAGTTTCAAATTAGCTCAGATACCGTTCCATAAACCCAATAAGTAACAGACAAGACCTACTCCTTGCTCAGAGAACTGGACTCAACACGCCCGATTCACCGCACAAGAATATATCTGACTAGTAATAATCATAAAACCTATGTATTGATATCTCTCTGTTAGTGTGTCAAGTGGGTGTAAAGCGGCATAAACACAGCCGTGAAAAGCAGCTAAACCCCATTATAAAAATAAATTACTTTTAAAAACCCATGAAACAAAGACAGGGAAAGAGAGAGAAATTCTTACACAATTCGTTCAGGGGCTGTGATGCAACCTGGATTGACCATATCTAGACCCACAGCTGGATGAGACATAAGGGTGGACACTCTTGGGGCTGAGAGGTTTGGTGAGGTTGGGTGAGCAAACGCAGACCATTTAAAGTAATACTGCTTGCTACCCATCGCATGGGTCCCAAATCTCCAGGTTCAAGGGCATCTTCCCACATCGAAAACATGCATGAGAAACCCAGAAGATGGTACACCATGTGATGGGGAAAGGTTTCTAAAACGCACCTCATTTCTCATCTCCTTGTGCTCGGGTTCGCCATTCCAGCCACTTTACTAGCAATCTCCCTACTTGGAGCATCAGCACCTTTAACCTCCTGTTCCGTACAGGTTGCAATTTGTCCTGAGGATGAACGGGAAGACGGGGAACCAATGAGAGACTAGCTCTTGGTGTTGGGACAGGCACAGGTCTCTCTATTTTCCCATCAGGAAGAAGAATTAACCACAGGCTCAGCCTGCCCCCCGGAACCAGAACGGGGCCTGAAGCCATCCTGCGCTTTTGCGGCCAGCTCCCGAAAAAGCGAGTTGTAAAATGGAGCTTCAGGGCACTGCAATTCACAAACCTGCACAGTTATAAATGATAACTCTCGTCCACAAATATATTGAGGGAAGGCAAAGACGAGGAATTGAAATCAAGGCAGAATTGCAGGAAACAGATTTCAGGAGGTAGATTCGAATCGCCTTTAAAGCACATGAAAAGCGGCAAAACGTTGACAATGATGCCCTTGGCCAAAAAGGGCGTATGCGTTTTTTCCTGAATATATTCAGGAAAAAACGCATACGCCCTTTTTGGCCAACCAAGCAACCTGGAAAGGCAAATCAGCGCTACAAAGAAGTCTCGCTTCCCATCGGTCAAAAGGGCCATGCTGAAAAAATTGTCAAAAAAAGAAATGCAGGACAGGCCATGGAGAAATGGGAGCCTTGCTACACTGATGGGCGGGATGTAAATTGCCAACAGCCACTCTGGAGAAGTGTACGGTGTGTCCTGAAACATCTAAAAAGCAAAGCTTAGAGAGCATAGGGCACTTCCACGCATGGGGATATAAAGTGGGAAAATTAAAAATTAGCAAGACACAAGCACCCCAAAGTTTAGGGCTGCTCTGTTGACAAGGACCTCCACTTCATTCCACCTTAAATATCCCAGGAAAGCGAAAAATGGATAAAAAATTTGAGGTCCATATGTACAATGGAATATCACTCAGCCATGAAATCAATGTCATAAGGCTAGTAGCAGCATGATGAGTGGATTTAGGTACGACGATTCTAAGTGAAATAAGTCACACAGAAGAGGACACTTCTCATAAGGTGTCACTTATAGAGGGAATGTAAAAACCGTTACACTTGAACTGAATTACAAAACAGAACAGAGTCACACATGCAGAAAACACACTATGGCTGCTTAACGGGAAAGGTGAGGTGGGGTGATCCATAAAACAAGAGTTTCAAATTAGCTCAGATACCGTTCCATAAACCCAATAAGTAACAGACAAGACCTACTCCTTGATCAGAGAACTGGACTCAACACGCCCGATTCACCGCACAAGAATATATCTGACTAGTAATAATCTTAAAACCTATGTATTGATATCTCTCTGTTAGTGTGTCAAGTGGGTGTAAAGCGGCATAAACACAGCCGTGAAAAGCAGCTAAACCCCATTATAAAAATAAATTACTTTTAAAAACCCATGAAACAAAGACAGGGAAAGAGAGAGAAATTCTTACACAATTCGTTCAGGGGCTGTGATGCAACCTGGATTGACCATATCTAGACCCACAGCTGGATGAGACATAAGGGTGGACACTCTTGGGGCTGAGAGGTTTGGTGAGGTTGGGTGAGCAAACGCAGACCATTTAAAGTAATACTGCTTGCTACCCATCGCATGGGTCCCAAATCTCCAGGTTCAAGGGCATCTTCCCACATCGAAAACATGCATGAGAAACCCAGAAGATGGTACACCGTGTGATGGGGAAAGGTTTCTAAAACGCACCTCATTTCTCATCTCCTTGTGCTCGGGTTCGCCATTCCAGCCACTTTACTAGCAATCTCCCTACTTGGAGCATCAGCACCTTTAACCTCCTGTTCCGTACAGGTTGCAATTTGTCCTGAGGATGAAAGGGAAGACGGGGAACCAATGAGAGACTAGCTCTTGGTGTTGGGACAGGCACAGGTCACTCTATTTTCCCATCAGGAAGAAGAATTAACCACAGGCTCAGCCTGCCCCCCGGAACCAGAACAGGGCCTGAAGCCATCCTGCGCTTTTGCGGCCAACTCCAAAAAAAGCGAGTTGTAAAATGGAGCTTCAGGGCACTGCAATTCACAAATCTGCAGAGTTATAAATGATAACTCTCGTCCACAAATATATTGAGGGAAGGCAAAGACGAGGAATTGAAATCAAGGCAGAATTGCAGGAAACAGATTTCAGGAGGTAGATTCGAATCGCCTTTAAAGCACATGAAAAGCGGCAAAACGTTGACAATGATGCCCTTGGCCAAAAAGGGCGTATGCGTTTTTTCCTGAATATATTCAGGAAAAAACGCATACGCCCTTTTTGGCCAACCAAGCAACCTGGAAAGGCAAATCAGCGCTACAAAGAAGTCTCGCTTCCCATCGGTCAAAAGGGCCATGCTGAAAAAAGTGTCAAAAAAGAAATGCAGGACAGGTCATGGAGAAATGGGAGCCTTGCTACACTGATGGGCGGGATGTAAATTGTCAACAGCCACTCTGGAGAAGTGTACGGTGTGTCCTGAAACATCTAAAAAGCAAAGCTTAGAGAGCATAGGGCACCTCCACGCATGGGGATATAAAGTGGGAAAATTAAAAATTAGCAAGACACAAGCACCCCAAAGTTTAGGGCTGCTCTGTTGACAAGGACCTCCACTTCATTCCACCTTAAATATCCCAGGAAAGCGAAAAATGGATAAAAAATTTGAGGTCCATATGTACAATGGAATATCACTCAGCCATGAAATCAATGTCATAAGGCTAGTAGCAGCATGATGAGTGGATTTAGGTACGACGATTCTAAGTGAAATAAGTCACACAGAAAAGGACACTTCTCATAAGGTGTCACTTATAGAGGGAATGTAAAAACCGTTACACTTGAACTGAATTACAAAACAGAACAGAGTCACACATGCAGAAAACACACTATGGCTGCTTAACGGGAAAGGTGAGGTGGGGTGATCCATAAAACAAGAGTTTCAAATTAGCTCAGATACCATTCCATAAACCCAATATGTAACAGACAAGACCTACTCCTTGCTCAGAGAACTGGACTCAACACGCCCGATTCACCGCACAAGAATATATCTGACTAGTAATAATCTTAAAACCTATGTATTGATATCTCTCTGTTAGTGTGTCAAGTGGGTGTAAAGCGGCATAAACACAGCCGTGAAAAGCAGCTAAACCCCATTATAAAAATAAATTACTTTTAAAAACCCATGAAACAAAGACAGTGAAAGAGAGAGAAATTCTTACACAATTCGTTCAGGGTCTGTGATGCAACCTGGATTGACCATATCTAGACCCACAGCTGGATGAGACATAAGGGTGGACACTCTTTGGGCTGAGAGGTTTGGTGAGGTTGGGTGAGCAAACGCAGACCGTTTAAAGTAATACTGTGTGCTACCCATCGCATGGGTCCCAAATCTCCAGGTTCAAGGGCATCTTCCTACATCGAAAACATGCATGAGAAACCCAGAAGATGGTACACCGTGTGATGGGGAATGGTTTCTAAAACGCACCTCATTTCTCATCTCCTTGTGCTCGGGTTCGCCATTCCAGCCACTTTACTAGCAATCTCCCTACTTGGAGCATCAGCACCTTTAACCTCCTGTTCCGTACAGGTTGCAATTTGTCCTGAGGATGAACGGGAAGACGGGGAACCAATGAGAGACTAGCTCTTGTTGTTGGGACAGGCACAGGTCACTCTATTTTCCCATCAGGAAGAAGAATTAACCACAGGCTCAGCCTGCCCCCCGGAACCAGAACAGGGCCTGAAGCCATCCTGCGCTTTTGCGGCCAACTCCAAAAAAGGCGAGTTGTAAAATGGAGCTTCAGGGCACTGCAATTCACAAACCTGCAGAGTTATAAATGATAACTCTCGTCCACAAATATATTGAGGGACGGCAAAGACGAGGAATTGAAATCAAGGCAGAATTGCAGGAAACAGATTTCAGGAGGTAGATTCGAATCGCCTTTAAAGCACATGAAAAGCGGCAAAACGTTGACAATGATGCCCTTGGCCAAAAAGGGCGTATGCGTTTTTTCCTGAATATATTCAGGAAAAAACGCATACGCCCTTTTTGGCCAACCAAGCAACCTGGAAAGGCAAATCAGCGCTACAAAGTAGTCTCGCTTCCCATCGGTCAAAAGGGCCATGCTGAAAAAAGTGTCAAAAAAAGAAATGCAGGACAGGCCATGGAGAAATGGGAGCCTTGCTACACTGATGGGCGGGATGTAAATTGCCAACAGCCACTCTGGAGAAGTGTACGGTGTGTCCTGAAACATCTAAAAAGCAAAGCTTAGAGAGCATAGGGCACTTCCACGCATGGGGATATAAAGTGGGAAAATTAAAAATTAACAAGACACAAGCACCCCAAAGTTTAGGGCTGCTCTCTTGACAAGGACCTCCACTTCATTCCACCTTAAATATCCCAGGAAAGCGAAAAATGGATAAAAAATTTGAGGTCCATATGTACAATGGAATATCACTCAGCCATGAAATCAATGTCATAAGGCTAGTAGCAGCATGATGAGTGGATTTAGGTACGACGATTCTAAGTGAAATAAGTCACACAGAAAAGGACACTTCTCATAAGGTGTCACTTATAGAGGGAATGTAAAAACCGTTACACTTGAATTGAATTACAAAACAGAACAGAGTCACACATGCAGAAAACACACTATGGCTGCTTAACGGGAAAGGTTAGGTGGGGTGATCCATAAAACAAGAGTTTCAAATTAGCTCAGATACCATTCCATAAACCCAATAAGTAACAGACAAGACCTACTCCTTGCTCAGAGAACTGGACTCAACACGCCCGATTCACCGCACAAGAATATATCTGACTAGTAATAATCTTAAAACCTATGTATTGATATCTCTCTGTTAGTGTGTCAAGTGGGTGTAAAGCGGCATAAACACAGCCGTGAAAAGCAGCTAAACCCCATTATAAAAATAAATTACTTTTAAAAACCCATGAAACAAAGACAGGGAAAGAGAGAGAAATTCTTACACAATTCGTTCAGGGGCTGTGATGCAACCTGGATTGACCATATGTAGACCCACAGCTGGATGAGACATAAGGGTGGACACTCTTGGGGCTGAGAGGTTTGGTGAGGTTGGGTGAGCAAACGCAGACCATTTAAAGTAATACTGCTTGCTACCCATCGCATGGGTCCCAAATCTCCAGGTTCAAGGGCATCTTCCCACATCGAAAACATGCATGAGAAACCCAGAAGATGGTACACCGTGTGATGGGGAAAGGTTTCTAAAACGCACCTCATTTCTCATCTCCTTGTGCTCCAGTTCGCCATTCCAGCCACTTTACTAGCAATCTCCCTACTTGGAGCATCAGCACCTTTAACCTCCTGTTCCGTACAGGTTGCAATTTGTCCTGAGGATGAACGGGAAGACGGGGAACCAATGAGAGACTAGCTCTTGGTGTTGGGACAGGCACAGGTCTCTCTATTTTCCCATCAGGAAGAAGAATTAACCACAGGCTCAGCCTGCCCCACGGAACCAGAACAGGGCCTGAAGCCATCCTGCGCTTTTGCGGCCAACTCCAAAAAAGGCGAGTTGTAAAATGGAGCTTCAGGGCACTGCAATTCACAAACCTGCAGAGTTATAAATGATAACTCTCGTCCACAAATATATTGAGGGAAGGCAAAGACGAGGAATTGAAATCAAGGCAGAATTGCAGGAAACAGATTTCAGGAGGTAGATTCGAATCGCCTTTAAAGCACATGAAAAGCGGCAAAACGTTGACAATGATGCCCTTGGCCAAAAAGGGCGTATGCGTTTTTTCCTGAATATATTCAGGAAAAAACGCATACGCCCTTTTTGGCCAACCAAGCAACCTGGAAAGGCAAATCAGCGCTACAAAGAAGTCTCGCTTCCCATCGGTCAAAAGGGCCATGCTGAAAAAAGTGTCAAAAAAAGAAATGCAGGACAGGCCATGGAGAAATGGGAGCCTTGCAACACTGATGGGCGGGATGTAAATTGCCAACAGCCACTCTGGAGAAGTGTACGGTGTGTCCTGAAACATCTAAAAAGCAAAGCTTAGAGAGCATAGGGCACCTCCACGCATGGGGATATAAAGTGGGAAAATTAAAAATTAGCAAGACACAAGCACCCCAAAGTTTAGGGCTGCTCTGTTGACAAGGACCTCCACTTCATTCCACCTTAAATATCCCAGGAAAGCGAAAAATGGATAAAAAATTTGAGGTCCATATGTACAATGGAATATCACTCAGCCATGAAATCAATGTCATAAGGCTAGTAGCAGCATGATGAGTGGATTTAGGTACGACGATTCTAAGTGAAATAAGTCACACAGAAAAGGACACTTCTCATAAGGTGTCACTTATAGAGGGAATGTAAAAACCGTTACACTTGAACTGAATTACAAAACAGAACAGAGTCACACATGCAGAAAACACACTATGGCTGCTTAACGGGAAAGGTGAGGTGGGGTGATCCATAAAACAAGAGTTTCAAATTAGCTCAGATACCATTCCATAAACCCAATATGTAACAGACAAGACCTACTCCTTGCTCAGAGAACTGGACTCAACACGCCCGATTCACCGCACAAGAATATATCTGACTAGTAATAATCTTAAAACCTATGTATTGATATCTCTCTGTTAGTGTGTCAAGTGGGTGTAAAGCGGCAAAAACACAGCCGTGAAAAGCAGCTAAACCCCATTATAAAAATAAATTACTTTTAAAAACCCATGAAACAAAGACAGTGAAAGAGAGAGAAATTCTTACACAATTCGTTCAGGGTCTGTGATGCAACCTGGATTGACCATATCTAGACCCACAGCTGGATGAGACATAAGGGTGGACACTCTTGGGGCTGAGAGGTTTGGTGAGGTTGGGTGAGCAAACGCAGACCCTTTAAAGTAATACTGTGTGCTACCCATCGCATGGGTCCCAAATCTCCAGGTTCAAGGGCATCTTCCTACATCGAAAACATGCATGAGAAACCCAGAAGATGGTACACCGTGTGATGGGGAATGGTTTCTAAAACGCACCTCATTTCTCATCTCCTTGTGCTCGGGTTCGCCATTCCAGCCACTTTACTAGCAATCTCCCTACTTGGAGCATCAGCACCTTTAACCTCCTGTTCCGTACAGGTTGCAATTTCTCCTGAGGATGAACGGGAAGACGGGGAACCAATGAGAGACTAGCTCTTGGTGTTGGGACAGGCACAGGTCACTCTATTTTCCCATCAGGAAGAAGAATTAACCACAGGCTCAGCCTGCCCCCCGGAACCAGAACAGGGCCTGAAGCCATCCTGCGCTTTTGCGGCCAACTCCAAAAAAGGCGAGTTGTAAAATGGAGCTTCAGGGCACTGCAATTCACAAATCTGCAGAGTTATAAATGATAACTCTCGTCCACAAATATATTGAGGGACGGCAAAGACGAGGAATTGAAATCAAGGCAGAATTGCAGGAAACAGATTTCAGGAGGTAGATTCGAATCGCCTTTAAAGCACATGAAAAGCGGCAAAACGTTGACAATGATGCCCTTGGCCAAAAAGGGCGTATGCGTTTTTTCCTGAATATATTCAGGAAAAAACGCATACGCCCTTTTTGGCCAACCAAGCAACCTGGAAAGGCAAATCAGCGCTACAAAGAAGTCTCGCTTCCCATCGGTCAAAAGGGCCATGCTGAAAAAAGTGTCAAAAAAAGAAATGCAGGACAGGCCATGGAGAAATGGGAGCCTTGCTACACTGATGGGCGGGATGTAAATTGCCAACAGCCACTCTGGAGAAGTGTACGGTGTGTCCTGAAACATCTAAAAAACACAGCTTAGAGAGCATAGGGCACTTCCACGAATGGGGGTATAAAGTGGGAAAATTAAAAATCAGCAAGATACAAGCACCCTAAAGTTTAGGGCTGCTCTGTTGACAAGGACCTCCACTTCATTCCACCTTAAATATCCCAGGAAAGCGAAAAATGGATAAAAAATTTGAGGTCCATATGTACAATGGAATAACACTCAGCCATGAAATCAATGTCATAAGGCTAGTAGCAGCATGATGAGTGGATTTAGGTACGACGATTCTAAGTGAAATAAGTCACACAGAAGAGGACACTTCTCATAAGGTGTCACTTATAGAGGGAATGTAAAAACCGTTACACTTGAACTGAATTACAAAACAGAACAGAGTCACACATGCAGAAAACACACTATGGCTGCTTAACGGGAAAGGTGAGGTGGGGTGATCCATAAAACAAGAGTTTCAAATTAGCTCAGATACCGTTCCATAAACCCAATAAGTAACAGACAAGACCTACTCCTTGCTCAGAGAACTGGACTCAACACGCCCGATTCACCGCACAAGAATATATCTGACTAGTAATAATCTTAAAACCTATGTATTGATATCTCTCTGTTAGTGTGTCAAGTGGGTGTAAAGCGGCATAAACACAGCCGTGAAAAGCAGCTAAACCCCATTATAAAAATAAATTACTTTTAAAAACCCATGAAACAAAGACAGGGAAAGAGAGAGAAATTCTTACACAATTCGTTCAGGGGCTGTGATGCAACCTGGATTGACCATATCTAGACCCACAGCTGGATGAGACATAAGGGTGGACACTCTTGGGGCTGAGAGGTTTGGTGAGGTTGGGTGAGCAAACGCAGACCATTTAAAGTAATACTGCTTGCTACCCATCGCATGGGTCCCAAATCTCCAGGTTCAAGGGCATCTTCCCACATCGAAAACATGCATGAGAAACCCAGAAGATGGTACACCGTGTGATGGGGAAAGGTTTCTAAAACGCACCTCATTTCTCATCTCCTTGTGCTCGGGTTCGCCATTCCAGCCACTTTACTAGCAATCTCCCTACTTGGAGCATCAGCACCTTTAACCTCCTGTTCCGTACAGGTTGCAATTTGTCCTGAGGATGAACGGGAAGACGGGGAACCAATGAGAGACTAGCTCTTGGTGTTGGGACAGGCACAGGTCACTCTATTTTCCCATCAGGAAGAAGAATTAACCACAGGCTCAGCCTGCCCCCCGGAACCAGAACAGGGCCTGAAGCCATCCTGCGCTTTTGCGGCCAACTCCAAAAAAGTCGAGTTGCAAAATGGAGCTTCAGGGCACTGCAATTCACAGATCTGCAGAGTTATAAATGATAACTCTCGTCCACAAATATATTGAGGGAAGGCAAAGACGAGGAATTGAAATCAAGGCAGAATTGCAGGAAACAGATTTCAGGAGGTAGATTCGAATCGCCTTTAAAGCACATGAAAAGCGGCAAAACGTTGACAATGATGCCCTTGGCCAAAAAGGGCGTATGCGTTTTTTCCTGAATATATTCAGGAAAAAACGCATACGCCCTTTTTGGCCAACCAAGCAACCTGGAAAGGCAAATCAGCGCTACAAAGAAGTCTCGCTTCCCATCGGTCAAAAGGGCCATGCTGAAAAAAGTGTCAAAAAAAGAAATGCAGGACAGGCCATGGAGAAATGGGAGCCTTGCTACACTGATGGGCGGGATGTAAATTGCCAACAGCCACTCTGGAGAAGTGTACGGTGTGTCCTGAAACATCTAAAAAGCAAAGCTTAGAGAGCATAGGGCACCTCCACGCATGGGGATATAAAGTGGGAAAATTAAAAATTAGCAAGACACAAGCACCCCAAAGTTTAGGGCTGCTCTGTTGACAAGGACCTCCACTTCATTCCACCTTAAATATCCCAGGAAAGCGAAAAATGGATAAAAAATTTGAGGTCCATATGTACAATGGAATATCACTCAGCCATGAAATCAATGTCATAAGGCTAGTAGCAGCATGATGAGTGGATTTAGGTACGACGATTCTAAGTGAAATAAGTCACACAGAAAAGGACACTTCTCATAAGGTGTCACTTATAGAGGGAATGTAAAAACCGTTACACTTGAATTGAATTACAAAACAGAACAGAGTCACACATGCAGAAAACACACTATGGCTGCTTAACGGGAAAGGTGAGGTGGGGTGATCCATAAAACAAGAGTTTCAAATTAGCTCAGATACCGTTCCATAAACCCAATAAGTAACAGACAAGACCTACTCCTTGCTCAGAGAACTGGACTCAACACGCCCGATTCACCGCACAAGAATATATCTGACTAGTAATAATCTTAAAACCTATGTATTGATATCTCTCTGTTAGTGTGTCAAGTGGGTGTAAAGCGGCATAAACACAGCCGTGAAAAGCAGCTAAACCCCATTATAAAAATAAATTACTTTTAGAAACCCATGAAACAAAGACAGGGAAAGAGAGAGAAATTCTTACACAATTCGTTCAGGGGCTGTGATGCAACCTGGATTCACCATATCTAGACCCACAGCTGGATGAGACATAAGGGTGGACACTCTTGGGGCTGAGAGGTTTGGTGAGGTTGGGTGAGCAAACGCAGACCATTTAAAGTAATACTGCTTGCTACCCATCGCATGGGTCCCAAATCTCCAGGTTGAAGGGCATCTTCCCACATCGAAAACATGCATGAGAAACCCAGAAGATGGTACACCATGTGATGGGGAAAGGTTTCTAAAACGCACCTCATTTCTCATCTCCTTGTGCTCGGGTTCGCCATTCCAGCCACTTTACTCGCAATCTCCCTACTTGGAGCATCAGCACCTTTAACCTCCTGTTCCGTAGAGGTTGCAATTTGTCCTGAGGATGAAAGGGAAGACGGGGAACCAATGAGAGACTAGCTCTTGGTGTTGGGACAGGCACAGGTCACTCTATTTTCCCATCAGGAAGAAGAATTAACCACAGGCTCAGCCTGCCCCCCGGAACCAGAACAGGGCCTGAAGCCATCCTGCGCTTTTGCGGCCAGCTCCCGAAAAAGCGAGTTGTAAAATGGAGCTTCAGGGCACTGCAATTCACAAACCTGCACAGTTAAAAATGATAATTCTCGTCCACAAATATATTGAGGGAAGGCAAAGACGAGGAATTGAAATCAAGGCAGAATTGCAGGAAACAGATTTCAGGAGGTAGATTCGAATCGCCTTTAAAGCACATGAAAAGCGGCAAAACGTTGACAATGATGCCCTTGGCCAAAAAGGGCGTATGCGTTTTTTCCTGAATATATTCAGGAAAAAACGCATACGCCCTTTTTGGCCAACCAAGCAACCTGGAAAGGCAAATCAGCGCTACAAAGAAGTCTCGCTTCCCATCGGTCAAAAGGGCCATGCTGAAAAAAGTGTCAAAAAAAGAAATGCAGGACAGGCCATGGAGAAATGGGAGCCTTGCTACACTGATGGGCGGGATGTAAATTGCCAACAGCCACTCTGGAGAAGTGTACGGTGTGTCCTGAAACATCTAAAAAACACAGCTTAGAGAGCATAGGGCACTTCCACGAATGGGGGTATAAAGTGGGAAAATTAAAAATCAGCAAGATACAAGCACCCTAAAGTTTAGGGCTGCTCTGTTGACAAGGACCTCCACTTCATTCCACCTTAAATATCCCAGGAAAGCGAAAAATGGATAAAAAATTTGAGGTCCATATGTACAATGGAATAACACTCAGCCATGAAATCAATGTCATAAGGCTAGTAGCAGCATGATGAGTGGATTTAGGTACGACGATTCTAAGTGAAATAAGTCACACAGAAGAGGACACTTCTCATAAGGTGTCACTTATAGAGGGAATGTAAAAACCGTTACACTTGAACTGAATTACAAAACAGAACAGAGTCACACATGCAGAAAACACACTATGGCTGCTTAACGGGAAAGGTGAGGTGGGGTGATACATAAAACAAGAGTTTCAAATTAGCTCAGATACCGTTCCATAAACCCAATAAGTAACAGACAAGACCTACTCCTTGCTCAGAGAACTGGACTCAACACGCCCGATTCACCGCACAAGAATATATCTGACTAGTAATAATCTTAAAACCTATGTATTGATATCTCTCTGTTAGTGTGTCAAGTGGGTGTAAAGCGGCATAAACACAGCCGTGAAAAGCAGCTAAACCCCATTATAAAAATAAATTACTTTTAAAAACCCATGAAACAAAGACAGGGAAAGAGAGAGAAATTCTTACACAATTCGTTCAGGGGCTGTGATGCAACCTGGATTGACCATATCTAGACCCACAGCTGGATGAGACATAAGGGTGGACACTCTTGGGGCTGAGAGGTTTGGTGAGGTTGGGTGAGCAAACGCAGACCATTTAAAGTAATACTGCTTGCTACCCATCGCATGGGTCCCAAATCTCCAGGTTCAAGGGCATCTTCCCACATCGAAAACATGCATGAGAAACCCAGAAGATGGTACACCGTGTGATGGGGAAAGGTTTCTAAAACGCACCTCATTTCTCATCTCCTTGTGCTCGGGTTCGCCATTCCAGCCACTTTACTAGCAATCTCCCTACTTGGAGCATCAGCACCTTTAACCTCCTGTTCCGTACAGGTTGCAATTTGTCCTGAGGATGAAAGGGAAGACGGGGAACCAATGAGAGACTAGCTCTTGGTGTTGGGACAGGCACAGGTCACTCTATTTTCCCATCAGGAAGAAGAATTAACCACAGGCTCAGCCTGCCCCCCGGAACCAGAACAGGGCCTGAAGCCATCCTGCGCTTTTGCGGCCAGCTCCCGAAAAAGCGAGTTGTAAAATGGAGCTTCAGGGCACTGCAATTCACAAACCTGCACAGTTATAAATGATAACTCTCGTCCACAAATATATTGAGGGAAGGCAAAGACGAGGAATTGAAATCAAGGCAGAATTGCAGGAAACAGATTTCAGGAGGTAGATTCGAATCGCCTTTAAAGCACATGAAAAGCGGCAAAACGTTGACAATGATGCCCTTGGCCAAAAAGGGCGTATGCGTTTTTTCCTGAATATATTCAGGAAAAAACGCATACGCCCTTTTTGGCCAACCAAGCAACCTGGAAAGGCAAATCAGCGCTACAAAGAAGTCTCGCTTCCCATCGGTCAAAAGGGCCATGCTGAAAAAAGTGTCAAAAAAAGAAATGCAGGACAGGCCATGGAGAAATGGGAGCCTTGCTACACTGATGGGCGGGATGTAAATTGCCAACAGCCACTCTGGAGAAGTGTACGGTGTGTCCTGAAACATCTAAAAAGCAAAGCTTAGAGAGCATAGGGCACCTCCACGCATGGGGATATAAAGTGGGAAAATTAAAAATTAGCAAGACACAAGCACCCCAAAGTTTAGGGCTGCTCTGTTGACAAGGACCTCCACTTCATTCCACCTTAAATATCCCAGGAAAGCGAAAAATGGATAAAAAATTTGAGGTCCATATGTACAATGGAATATCACTCAGCCATGAAATCAATGTCATAAGGCTAGTAGCAGCATGATGAGTGGATTTAGGTACGACGATTCTAAGTGAAATAAGTCACACAGAAGAGGACACTTCTCATAAGGTGTCACTTATAGAGGGAATGTAAAAACCGTTACACTTGAACTGAATTACAAAACAGAACAGAGTCACACATGCAGAAAACACACTATGGCTGCTTAACGGGAAAGGTGAGGTGGGGTGATCCATAAAACAAGAGTTTCAAATTAGCTCAGATACCGTTCCATAAACCCAATAAGTAACAGACAAGACCTACTCCTTGCTCAGAGAACTGGACTCAACACGCCCGATTCACCGCACAAGAATATATCTGACTAGTAATAATCTTAAAACCTATGTATTGATATCTCTCTGTTAGTGTGTCAAGTGGGTGTAAAGCGGCATAAACACAGCCGTGAAAAGCAGCTAAACCCCATTATAAAAATAAATTACTTTTAAAAACCCATGAAACAAAGACAGGGAAAGAGAGAGAAATTCTTACACAATTCGTTCAGGGGCTGTGATGCAACCTGGATTGACCATATCTAGACCCACAGCTGGATGAGACATAAGGGTGGACACTCTTGGGGCTGAGAGGTTTGGTGAGGTTGGGTGAGCAAACGCAGACCATTTAAAGTAATACTGCTTGCTACCCATCGCATGGGTCCCAAATCTCCAGGTTCAAGGGCATCTTCCCACATCGAAAACATGCATGAGAAACCCAGAAGATGGTACACCGTGTGATGGGGAAAGGTTTCTAAAACGCACCTCATTTCTCATCTCCTTGTGCTCGGGTTCGCCATTCCAGCCACTTTACTAGCAATCTCCCTACTTGGAGCATCAGCACCTTTAACCTCCTGTTCCGTACAGGTTGCAATTTGTCCTGAGGATGAAAGGGAAGACGGGGAACCAATGAGAGACTAGCTCTTGGTGTTGGGACAGGCACAGGTCACTCTATTTTCCCATCAGGAAGAAGAATTAACCACAGGCTCAGCCTGCCCCCCGGAACCAGAACAGGGCCTGAAGCCATCCTGCGCTTTTGCGGCCAGCTCCCGAAAAAGCGAGTTGTAAAATGGAGCTTCAGGGCACTGCAATTCACAAACCTGCACAGTTATAAATGATAACTCTCGTCCACAAATATATTGAGGGAAGGCAAAGACGAGGAATTGAAATCAAGGCAGAATTGCAGGAAACAGATTTCAGGAGGTAGATTCGAATCGCCTTTAAAGCACATGAAAAGCGGCAAAACGTTGACAATGATGCCCTTGGCCAAAAAGGGCGTATGCGTTTTTTCCTGAATATATTCAGGAAAAAACGCATACGCCCTTTTTGGCCAACCAAGCAACATGGAAAGGCAAATCAGCGCTACAAAGAAGTCTCGCTTCCCATCGGTCAAAAGGGCCATGCTGAAAAAAGTGTCAAAACCAGAAATGCAGGACAGGCCATGGAGAAATTTGAGCCTTGCTACACTGATGGGCGGGATGTAAATTGCCAACAGCCACTCTGGAGAAGGGTACGGTGTGTCCTGAAACAGCTAGAAAACACAGCTTAGAGAGCATAGGGCACTTCCACGCATGGGGGTATAAAGTGGGAAAATTAAAAATCAGCAAGATACAAGCAACCTAAAGTTTAGGGCTGCTCTGTTGACAAGGACCTCCACTTCATTCCACCTTAAATATCCCAGGAAAGCGAAAAATGGATAAAAAATTTGAGGTCCATATGTACAATGGAATATCTCTCAGCCATGAAATCAATGTCATAAGGCTAGTAGCAGCATGATGAATGGATTTAGGTACGACGATTCTAAGTGAAATAAGTCACACAGAAAAGGACACTTCTCATAAGGTGTCACTTATAGAGGGAATGTAAAAACCGTTACACTTGAACTGAATTACAAAACAGAACAGAGTCACACATGCAGAAAACACACTATGGCTGCTTAACGGGAAAGGTGAGATGGGGTGATCCATAAAACAAGAGTTTCAAATTAGCTCAGATACCATTCCATAAACCCAATATGTAACAGACAAGACCTACTCCTTGCTCAGAGAACTGGACTCAACAGGCCCGATTCACCGCACAAGAATATATCTGACTAGTAATAATCTTAAAACCTATGTATTGATATCTCTCTGTTAGTGTGTCAAGTGGGTGTAAAGCGGCATAAACACAGCCGTGAAAAGCAGCCAAACCCCATTATAAAAATAAATTACTTTTAAAAACCCATGAAACAAAGACAGTGAAAGAGAGAGAAATTCTTACACAATTCGTTCAGGGTCTGTGATGCAACCTGGATTGACCATATGTAGACCCACAGCTGGATGAGACATAAGGGTGGACACTCTTGGGGCTGAGAGGTTTGGTGAGGTTGGGTGAGCAAACGCAGACCATTTAAAGTAATACTGCTTGCTACCCATCGCATGGGTCCCAAATCTCCAGGTTCAAGGGCATCTTCCCACATCGAAAACATGCATGAGAAACCCAGAAGATGGTACACCATGTGATGGGGAAAGGTTTCTAAAACGCACCTCATTTCTCATCTCCTTGTGCTCGGGTTCGCCATTCCAGCCACTTTACTAGCAATCTCCCTACTTGGAGCATCAGCACCTTTAACCTCCTGTTCCGTACAGGTTGCAATTTGTCCTGAGGATGAAAGGGAAGACGGGGAACCAATGAGAGACTAGCTCTTGGTGTTGGGACAGGCACAGGTCACTCTATTTTCCCATCAGGAAGAAGAATTAACCACAGGCTCAGCCTGCCCCCCGGAACCAGAACAGGGCCTGAAGCCATCCTGCGCTTTTGCGGCCAGCTCCCAAAAAAGCGAGTTGTAAAATGGAGCTTCAGGGCACTGCAATTCACAAACCTGCACAGTTATAAATGATAACTCTCGTCCACAAATATATTGAGGGAAGGCAAAGACGAGGAATTGAAATCAAGGCAGAATTGCAGGAAACAGATTTCAGGAGGTAGATTCGAATCGCCTTTAAAGCACATGAAAAGCGGCAAAACGTTGACAATGATGCCCTTGGCCAAAAAGGGCGTATGCGTTTTTTCCTGAATATATTCAGGAAAAAACGCATACGCCCTTTTTGGCCAACCAAGCAACCTGGAAAGGCAAATCAGCGCTACAAAGAAGTCTCGCTTCCCATCGGTCAAAAGGGCCATGCTGAAAAAAGTGTCAAAAAAAGAAATGCAGGACAGGCCATGGAGAAATGGGAGCCTTGCTACACTGATGGGCGGGATGTAAATTGCCAACAGCCACTCTGGAGAAGTGTACGGTGTGTCCTGAAACATCTAAAAAGCAAAGCTTAGAGAGCATAGGGCACCTCCACGCATGGGGATATAAAGTGGGAAAATTAAAAATTAGCAAGACACAAGCACCCCAAAGTTTAGGGCTGCTCTGTTGACAAGGACCTCCACTTCATTCCACCTTAAATATCCCAGGAAAGCGAAAAATGGATAAAAAATTTGAGGTCCATATGTACAATGGAATATCACTCAGCCATGAAATCAATGTCATAAGGCTAGTAGCAGCATGATGAGTGGATTTAGGTACGACGATTCTAAGTGAAATAAGTCACACAGAAAAGGACACTTCTCATAAGGTGTCACTTATAGAGGGAATGTAAAAACCGTTACACTTGAATTGAATTACAAAACAGAACAGAGTCACACATGCAGAAAACACACTATGGCTGCTTAACGGGAAAGGTGAGGTGGGGTGATCCATAAAACAAGAGTTTCAAATTAGCTCAGATACCGTTCCATAAACCCAATAAGTAACAGACAAGACCTACTCCTTGCTCAGAGAACTGGACTCAACACGCCCGATTCACCGCACAAGAATATATCTGACTAGTAATAATCATAAAACCTATGTATTGATATCTCTCTGTTAGTGTGTCAAGTGGGTGTAAAGCGGCATAAACACAGCCGTGAAAAGCAGCTAAACCCCATTATAAAAATAAATTACTTTTAAAAACCCATGAAACAAAGACAGGGAAAGAGAGAGAAATTCTTACACAATTCGTTCAGGGGCTGTGATGCAACCTGGATTGACCATATCTAGACCCACAGCTGGATGAGACATAAGGGTGGACACTCTTGGGGCTGAGAGGTTTGGTGAGGTTGGGTGAGCAAACGCAGACCATTTAAAGTAATACTGCTTGCTACCCATCGCATGGGTCCCAAATCTCCAGGTTCAAGGGCATCTTCCCACATCGAAAACATGCATGAGAAACCCAGAAGATGGTACACCATGTGATGGGGAAAGGTTTCTAAAACGCACCTCATTTCTCATCTCCTTGTGCTCGGGTTCGCCATTCCAGCCACTTTACTAGCAATCTCCCTACTTGGAGCATCAGCACCTTTAACCTCCTGTTCCGTACAGGTTGCAATTTGTCCTGAGGATGAACGGGAAGACGGGGAACCAATGAGAGACTAGCTCTTGGTGTTGGGACAGGCACAGGTCTCTCTATTTTCCCATCAGGAAGAAGAATTAACCACAGGCTCAGCCTGCCCCCCGGAACCAGAACGGGGCCTGAAGCCATCCTGCGCTTTTGCGGCCAGCTCCCGAAAAAGCGAGTTGTAAAATGGAGCTTCAGGGCACTGCAATTCACAAACCTGCACAGTTATAAATGATAACTCTCGTCCACAAATATATTGAGGGAAGGCAAAGACGAGGAATTGAAATCAAGGCAGAATTGCAGGAAACAGATTTCAGGAGGTAGATTCGAATCGCCTTTAAAGCACATGAAAAGCGGCAAAACGTTGACAATGATGCCCTTGGCCAAAAAGGGCGTATGCGTTTTTTCCTGAATATATTCAGGAAAAAACGCATACGCCCTTTTTGGCCAACCAAGCAACCTGGAAAGGCAAATCAGCGCTACAAAGAAGTCTCGCTTCCCATCGGTCAAAAGGGCCATGCTGAAAAAATTGTCAAAAAAAGAAATGCAGGACAGGCCATGGAGAAATGGGAGCCTTGCTACACTGATGGGCGGGATGTAAATTGCCAACAGCCACTCTGGAGAAGTGTACGGTGTGTCCTGAAACATCTAAAAAGCAAAGCTTAGAGAGCATAGGGCACTTCCACGCATGGGGATATAAAGTGGGAAAATTAAAAATTAGCAAGACACAAGCACCCCAAAGTTTAGGGCTGCTCTGTTGACAAGGACCTCCACTTCATTCCACCTTAAATATCCCAGGAAAGCGAAAAATGGATAAAAAATTTGAGGTCCATATGTACAATGGAATATCACTCAGCCATGAAATCAATGTCATAAGGCTAGTAGCAGCATGATGAGTGGATTTAGGTACGACGATTCTAAGTGAAATAAGTCACACAGAAGAGGACACTTCTCATAAGGTGTCACTTATAGAGGGAATGTAAAAACCGTTACACTTGAACTGAATTACAAAACAGAACAGAGTCACACATGCAGAAAACACACTATGGCTGCTTAACGGGAAAGGTGAGGTGGGGTGATCCATAAAACAAGAGTTTCAAATTAGCTCAGATACCGTTCCATAAACCCAATAAGTAACAGACAAGACCTACTCCTTGATCAGAGAACTGGACTCAACACGCCCGATTCACCGCACAAGAATATATCTGACTAGTAATAATCTTAAAACCTATGTATTGATATCTCTCTGTTAGTGTGTCAAGTGGGTGTAAAGCGGCATAAACACAGCCGTGAAAAGCAGCTAAACCCCATTATAAAAATAAATTACTTTTAAAAACCCATGAAACAAAGACAGGGAAAGAGAGAGAAATTCTTACACAATTCGTTCAGGGGCTGTGATGCAACCTGGATTGACCATATCTAGACCCACAGCTGGATGAGACATAAGGGTGGACACTCTTGGGGCTGAGAGGTTTGGTGAGGTTGGGTGAGCAAACGCAGACCATTTAAAGTAATACTGCTTGCTACCCATCGCATGGGTCCCAAATCTCCAGGTTCAAGGGCATCTTCCCACATCGAAAACATGCATGAGAAACCCAGAAGATGGTACACCGTGTGATGGGGAAAGGTTTCTAAAACGCACCTCATTTCTCATCTCCTTGTGCTCGGGTTCGCCATTCCAGCCACTTTACTAGCAATCTCCCTACTTGGAGCATCAGCACCTTTAACCTCCTGTTCCGTACAGGTTGCAATTTGTCCTGAGGATGAAAGGGAAGACGGGGAACCAATGAGAGACTAGCTCTTGGTGTTGGGACAGGCACAGGTCACTCTATTTTCCCATCAGGAAGAAGAATTAACCACAGGCTCAGCCTGCCCCCCGGAACCAGAACAGGGCCTGAAGCCATCCTGCGCTTTTGCGGCCAACTCCAAAAAAAGCGAGTTGTAAAATGGAGCTTCAGGGCACTGCAATTCACAAATCTGCAGAGTTATAAATGATAACTCTCGTCCACAAATATATTGAGGGAAGGCAAAGACGAGGAATTGAAATCAAGGCAGAATTGCAGGAAACAGATTTCAGGAGGTAGATTCGAATCGCCTTTAAAGCACATGAAAAGCGGCAAAACGTTGACAATGATGCCCTTGGCCAAAAAGGGCGTATGCGTTTTTTCCTGAATATATTCAGGAAAAAACGCATACGCCCTTTTTGGCCAACCAAGCAACCTGGAAAGGCAAATCAGCGCTACAAAGAAGTCTCGCTTCCCATCGGTCAAAAGGGCCATGCTGAAAAAAGTGTCAAAAAAGAAATGCAGGACAGGTCATGGAGAAATGGGAGCCTTGCTACACTGATGGGCGGGATGTAAATTGCCAACAGCCACTCTGGAGAAGTGTACGGTGTGTCCTGAAACATCTAAAAAGCAAAGCTTAGAGAGCATAGGGCACCTCCACGCATGGGGATATAAAGTGGGAAAATTAAAAATTAGCAAGACACAAGCACCCCAAAGTTTAGGGCTGCTCTGTTGACAAGGACCTCCACTTCATTCCACCTTAAATATCCCAGGAAAGCGAAAAATGGATAAAAAATTTGAGGTCCATATGTACAATGGAATATCACTCAGCCATGAAATCAATGTCATAAGGCTAGTAGCAGCATGATGAGTGGATTTAGGTACGACGATTCTAAGTGAAATAAGTCACACAGAAAAGGACACTTCTCATAAGGTGTCACTTATAGAGGGAATGTAAAAACCGTTACACTTGAACTGAATTACAAAACAGAACAGAGTCACACATGCAGAAAACACACTATGGCTGCTTAACGGGAAAGGTGAGGTGGGGTGATCCATAAAACAAGAGTTTCAAATTAGCTCAGATACCATTCCATAAACCCAATATGTAACAGACAAGACCTACTCCTTGCTCAGAGAACTGGACTCAACACGCCCGATTCACCGCACAAGAATATATCTGACTAGTAATAATCTTAAAACCTATGTATTGATATCTCTCTGTTAGTGTGTCAAGTGGGTGTAAAGCGGCATAAACACAGCCGTGAAAAGCAGCTAAACCCCATTATAAAAATAAATTACTTTTAAAAACCCATGAAACAAAGACAGTGAAAGAGAGAGAAATTCTTACACAATTCGTTCAGGGTCTGTGATGCAACCTGGATTGACCATATCTAGACCCACAGCTGGATGAGACATAAGGGTGGACACTCTTTGGGCTGAGAGGTTTGGTGAGGTTGGGTGAGCAAACGCAGACCGTTTAAAGTAATACTGTGTGCTACCCATCGCATGGGTCCCAAATCTCCAGGTTCAAGGGCATCTTCCTACATCGAAAACATGCATGAGAAACCCAGAAGATGGTACACCGTGTGATGGGGAATGGTTTCTAAAACGCACCTCATTTCTCATCTCCTTGTGCTCGGGTTCGCCATTCCAGCCACTTTACTAGCAATCTCCCTACTTGGAGCATCAGCACCTTTAACCTCCTGTTCCGTACAGGTTGCAATTTGTCCTGAGGATGAACGGGAAGACGGGGAACCAATGAGAGACTAGCTCTTGTTGTTGGGACAGGCACAGGTCACTCTATTTTCCCATCAGGAAGAAGAATTAACCACAGGCTCAGCCTGCCCCCCGGAACCAGAACAGGGCCTGAAGCCATCCTGCGCTTTTGCGGCCAACTCCAAAAAAGGCGAGTTGTAAAATGGAGCTTCAGGGCACTGCAATTCACAAATCTGCAGAGTTATAAATGATAACTCTCGTCCACAAATATATTGAGGGACGGCAAAGACGAGGAATTGAAATCAAGGCAGAATTGCAGGAAACAGATTTCAGGAGGTAGATTCGAATCGCCTTTAAAGCACATGAAAAGCGGCAAAACGTTGACAATGATGCCCTTGGCCAAAAAGGGCGTATGCGTTTTTTCCTGAATATATTCAGGAAAAAACGCATACGCCCTTTTTGGCCAACCAAGCAACCTGGAAAGGCAAATCAGCGCTACAAAGTAGTCTCGCTTCCCATCGGTCAAAAGGGCCATGCTGAAAAAAGTGTCAAAAAAAGAAATGCAGGACAGGCCATGGAGAAATGGGAGCCTTGCTACACTGATGGGCGGGATGTAAATTGCCAACAGCCACTCTGGAGAAGTGTACGGTGTGTCCTGAAACATCTAAAAAGCAAAGCTTAGAGAGCATAGGGCACTTCCACGCATGGGGATATAAAGTGGGAAAATTAAAAATTAACAAGACACAAGCACCCCAAAGTTTAGGGCTGCTCTCTTGACAAGGACCTCCACTTCATTCCACCTTAAATATCCCAGGAAAGCGAAAAATGGATAAAAAATTTGAGGTCCATATGTACAATGGAATATCACTCAGCCATGAAATCAATGTCATAAGGCTAGTAGCAGCATGATGAGTGGATTTAGGTACGACGATTCTAAGTGAAATAAGTCACACAGAAAAGGACACTTCTCATAAGGTGTCACTTATAGAGGGAATGTAAAAACCGTTACACTTGAATTGAATTACAAAACAGAACAGAGTCACACATGCAGAAAACACACTATGGCTGCTTAACGGGAAAGGTTAGGTGGGGTGATCCATAAAACAAGAGTTTCAAATTAGCTCAGATACCATTCCATAAACCCAATAAGTAACAGACAAGACCTACTCCTTGCTCAGAGAACTGGACTCAACACGCCCGATTCACCGCACAAGAATATATCTGACTAGTAATAATCTTAAAACCTATGTATTGATATCTCTCTGTTAGTGTGTCAAGTGGGTGTAAAGCGGCATAAACACAGCCGTGAAAAGCAGCTAAACCCCATTATAAAAATAAATTACTTTTAAAAACCCATGAAACAAAGACAGGGAAAGAGAGAGAAATTCTTACACAATTCGTTCAGGGGCTGTGATGCAACCTGGATTGACCATATGTAGACCCACAGCTGGATGAGACATAAGGGTGGACACTCTTGGGGCTGAGAGGTTTGGTGAGGTTGGGTGAGCAAACGCAGACCATTTAAAGTAATACTGCTTGCTACCCATCGCATGGGTCCCAAATCTCCAGGTTCAAGGGCATCTTCCCACATCGAAAACATGCATGAGAAACCCAGAAGATGGTACACCGTGTGATGGGGAAAGGTTTCTAAAACGCACCTCATTTCTCATCTCCTTGTGCTCCAGTTCGCCATTCCAGCCACTTTACTAGCAATCTCCCTACTTGGAGCATCAGCACCTTTAACCTCCTGTTCCGTACAGGTTGCAATTTGTCCTGAGGATGAACGGGAAGACGGGGAACCAATGAGAGACTAGCTCTTGGTGTTGGGACAGGCACAGGTCTCTCTATTTTCCCATCAGGAAGAAGAATTAACCACAGGCTCAGCCTGCCCCACGGAACCAGAACAGGGCCTGAAGCCATCCTGCGCTTTTGCGGCCAACTCCAAAAAAGGCGAGTTGTAAAATGGAGCTTCAGGGCACTGCAATTCACAAACCTGCAGAGTTATAAATGATAACTCTCGTCCACAAATATATTGAGGGAAGGCAAAGACGAGGAATTGAAATCAAGGCAGAATTGCAGGAAACAGATTTCAGGAGGTAGATTCGAATCGCCTTTAAAGCACATGAAAAGCGGCAAAACGTTGACAATGATGCCCTTGGCCAAAAAGGGCGTATGCGTTTTTTCCTGAATATATTCAGGAAAAAACGCATACGCCCTTTTTGGCCAACCAAGCAACCTGGAAAGGCAAATCAGCGCTACAAAGAAGTCTCGCTTCCCATCGGTCAAAAGGGCCATGCTGAAAAAAGTGTCAAAAAAAGAAATGCAGGACAGGCCATGGAGAAATGGGAGCCTTGCAACACTGATGGGCGGGATGTAAATTGCCAACAGCCACTCTGGAGAAGTGTACGGTGTGTCCTGAAACATCTAAAAAGCAAAGCTTAGAGAGCATAGGGCACCTCCACGCATGGGGATATAAAGTGGGAAAATTAAAAATTAGCAAGACACAAGCACCCCAAAGTTTAGGGCTGCTCTGTTGACAAGGACCTCCACTTCATTCCACCTTAAATATCCCAGGAAAGCGAAAAATGGATAAAAAATTTGAGGTCCATATGTACAATGGAATATCACTCAGCCATGAAATCAATGTCATAAGGCTAGTAGCAGCATGATGAGTGGATTTAGGTACGACGATTCTAAGTGAAATAAGTCACACAGAAAAGGACACTTCTCATAAGGTGTCACTTATAGAGGGAATGTAAAAACCGTTACACTTGAACTGAATTACAAAACAGAACAGAGTCACACATGCAGAAAACACACTATGGCTGCTTAACGGGAAAGGTGAGGTGGGGTGATCCATAAAACAAGAGTTTCAAATTAGCTCAGATACCATTCCATAAACCCAATATGTAACAGACAAGACCTACTCCTTGCTCAGAGAACTGGACTCAACACGCCCGATTCACCGCACAAGAATATATCTGACTAGTAATAATCTTAAAACCTATGTATTGATATCTCTCTGTTAGTGTGTCAAGTGGGTGTAAAGCGGCAAAAACACAGCCGTGAAAAGCAGCTAAACCCCATTATAAAAATAAATTACTTTTAAAAACCCATGAAACAAAGACAGTGAAAGAGAGAGAAATTCTTACACAATTCGTTCAGGGTCTGTGATGCAACCTGGATTGACCATATCTAGACCCACAGCTGGATGAGACATAAGGGTGGACACTCTTGGGGCTGAGAGGTTTGGTGAGGTTGGGTGAGCAAACGCAGACCCTTTAAAGTAATACTGTGTGCTACCCATCGCATGGGTCCCAAATCTCCAGGTTCAAGGGCATCTTCCTACATCGAAAACATGCATGAGAAACCCAGAAGATGGTACACCGTGTGATGGGGAATGGTTTCTAAAACGCACCTCATTTCTCATCTCCTTGTGCTCGGATTCGCCATTCCAGCCACTTTACTAGCAATCTCCCTACTTGGAGCATCAGCACCTTTAACCTCCTGTTCCGTACAGGTTGCAATTTCTCCTGAGGATGAACGGGAAGACGGGGAACCAATGAGAGACTAGCTCTTGGTGTTGGGACAGGCACAGGTCACTCTATTTTCCCATCAGGAAGAAGAATTAACCACAGGCTCAGCCTGCCCCCCGGAACCAGAACAGGGCCTGAAGCCATCCTGCGCTTTTGCGGCCAGCTCCCGAAAAAGCGAGTTGTAAAATGGAGCTTCAGGGCACTGCAATTCACAAACCTGCAGAGTTATAAATGATAACTCTCGTCCACAAATATATTGAGGGAAGGCAAAGACGAGGAATTGAAATCAAGGCAGAATTGCAGGAAACAGATTTCAGGAGGTAGATTCGAATCGCCTTTAAAGCACATGAAAAGCGGCAAAACGTTGACAATGATGCCCTTGGCCAAAAAGGGCGTATGCGTTTTTTCCTGAATATATTCAGGAAAAAACGCATACGCCCTTTTTGGCAAACCAAGCAACCTGGAAAGGCAAATCAGCGCTACAAAGAAGTCTCGCTTCCCATCGGTCAAAAGGGCCATGCTGAAAAAAGTGTCAAAAAAAGAAATGCAGGACAGGTCATGGAGAAATGGGAGCCTTGCTACACTGATGGGCGGGATGTAAATTGCCAACAGCCACTCTGGAGAAGTGTACGGTGTGTCCTGAAACATCTAAAAAGCAAAGCTTAGAGAGCATAGGGCACCTCCACGCATGGGGATATAAAGTGGGAAAATTAAAAATTAGCAAGACACAAGCACCCCAAAGTTTAGGGCTGCTCTGTTGACAAGGACCTCCACTTCATTCCACCTTAAATATCCCAGGAAAGCGAAAAATGGATAAAAAATTTGAGGTCCATATGTACAATGGAATATCACTCAGCCATGAAATCAATGTCATAAGGCTAGTAGCAGCATGATGAGTGGATTTAGGTACGACGATTCTAAGTGAAATAAGTCACACAGAAAAGGACACTTCTCATAAGGTGTCACTTATAGAGGGAATGTAAAAACCGTTACACTTGAACTGAATTACAAAACAGAACAGAGTCACACATGCAGAAAACACACTATGGCTGCTTAACGGGAAAGGTGAGGTGGGGTGATCCATAAAACAAGAGTTTCAAATTAGCTCAGATACCATTCCATAAACCCAATATGTAACAGACAAGACCTACTCCTTGCTCAGAGAACTGGACTCAACACGCCCGATTCACCGCACAAGAATATATCTGACTAGTAATAATCTTAAAACCTATGTATTGATATCTCTCTGTTAGTGTGTCAAGTGGGTGTAAAGCGGCATAAACACAGCCGTGAAAAGCAGCTAAACCCCATTATAAAAATAAATTACTTTTAAAAACCCATGAAACAAAGACAGTGAAAGAGAGAGAAATTCTTACACAATTCGTTCAGGGTCTGTGATGCAACCTGGATTGACCATATCTAGACCCACAGCTGGATGAGACATAAGGGTGGACACTCTTGGGGCTGAGAGGTTTGGTGAGGTTGGGTGAGCAAACGCAGACCCTTTAAAGTAATACTGCGTGCTACCCATCGCATGGGTCCCAAATCTCCAGGTTCAAGGGCATCTTCCTACATCGAAAACATGCATGAGAAACCCAGAAGATGGTACACCGTGTGATGGGGAATGGTTTCTAAAACGCACCTCATTTCTCATCTCCTTGTGCTCGGGTTCGCCATTCCAGCCACTTTACTAGCAATCTCCCTACTTGGAGCATCAGCACCTTTAACCTCCTGTTCCGTACAGGTTGCAATTTGTCCTGAGGATGAACGGGAAGACGGGGAACCAATGAGAGACTAGCTCTTGGTGTTGGGACAGGCACAGGTCACTCTATTTTCCCATCAGGAAGAAGAATTAACCACAGGCTCAGCCTGCCCCCCGGAACCAGAACAGGGCCTGAAGCCATCCTGCGCTTTTGCGGCCAACTCCAAAAAAGGCGAGTTGTAAAATGGAGCTTCAGGGCACTGCAATTCACAAATCTGCAGAGTTGTAAATGATAACTCTCGTCCACAAATATATTGAGGGACGGCAAAGACGAGGAATTGAAATCAAGGCAGAATTGCAGGAAACAGATTTCAGGAGGTAGATTCGAATCGCCTTTAAAGCACATGAAAAGCGGCAAAACGTTGACAATGATGCCCTTGGCCAAAAAGGGCGTATGCGTTTTTTCCTGAATATATTCAGGAAAAAACGCATACGCCCTTTTTGGCCAACCAAGCAACCTGGAAAGGCAAATCAGCGCTACAAAGAAGTCTCGCTTCCCATCGGTCAAAAGGGCCATGCTGAAAAAAGTGTCAAAAAAAGAAATGCAGGACAGGCCATGGAGAAATGGGAGCCTTGCTACACTGATGGGCGGGATGTAAATTGCCAACAGCCACTCTGGAGAAGTGTACGGTGTGTCCTGAAACATCTAAAAAGCAAAGCTTAGAGAGCATAGGGCACTTCCACGCATGGGGATATAAAGTGGGAAAATTAAAAATTAACAAGACACAAGCACCCCAAAGTTTAGGGCTGCTCTCTTGACAAGGACCTCCACTTCATTCCACCTTAAATATCCCAGGAAAGCGAAAAATGGATAAAAAATTTGAGGTCCATATGTACAATGGAATATCACTCAGCCATGAAATCAATGTCATAAGGCTAGTAGCAGCATGATGAGTGGATTTAGGTACGACGATTCTAAGTGAAATAAGTCACACAGAAAAGGACACTTCTCATAAGGTGTCACTTATAGAGGGAATGTAAAAACCGTTACACTTGAATTGAATTACAAAACAGAACAGAGTCACACATGCAGAAAACACACTATGGCTGCTTAACGGGAAAGGTTAGGTGGGGTGATCCATAAAACAAGAGTTTCAAATTAGCTCAGATACCATTCCATAAACCCAATAAGTAACAGACAAGACCTACTCCTTGCTCAGAGAACTGGACTCAACACGCCCGATTCACCGCACAAGAATATATCTGACTAGTAATAATCTTAAAACCTATGTATTGATATCTCTCTGTTAGTGTGTCAAGTGGGTGTAAAGCGGCATAAACACAGCCGTGAAAAGCAGCTAAACCCCATTATAAAAATAAATTACTTTTAAAAACCCATGAAACAAAGACAGGGAAAGAGAGAGAAATTCTTACACAATTCGTTCAGGGGCTGTGATGCAACCTGGATTGACCATATCTAGACCCACAGCTGGATGAGACATAAGGGTGGACACTCTTGGGGCTGAGAGGTTTGGTGAGGTTGGGTGAGCAAACGCAGACCCTTTAAAGTAATACTGCGTGCTACCCATCGCATGGGTCCCTAATCTCCAGGTTCAAGGGCATCTTCCTACATTGAAAACAGGCATGAGAAACCCAGAAGATGGTACACCGTGTGATGGGGAAAGGTTTCTAAAACGCACCTCATTTCTCATCTCCTTGTGCTCGGGTTCGCCATTCCAGCCACTTTACTAGCAATATCCCTACGTGGAGCATCAGCACCTTTAACCTCCTGTTCCGTACAGGTTGCAATTTGTCCTGAGGATGAATGGGAAGACGGGGAACCAATGAGAGACTAGCTCTTGGTGTTGGGACAGGCACAGGTCACTCTATTTTCCCATCAAGAAGAAGAATTAACTACAGGCTCAGCCTGCCCCCCGGAACCAGAACAGGGCCTGAAGCCATCCTGCGCTTTTGCGGCCAGCTCCCTAAAAAGCGAGTTGTAAAATGGAGCTTCAGGGCACAGCAATTCACAAACCTGCAGAGTTATAAATGATAACTCTCGTCCACAAATATATTGAGGGAAGGCAAAGAAGAGGATTTGAAATCAAGGCAGAATTGCAGGAAACAGATTTCAGGAGGTAGATTCGAATCGCCTTTAAAGCACATGAAAAGCAGCACAACGTTGACAATGATGCCCTTGGCCAAAAAGGGCGTATGCGTTTTTTCCTGAATATATTCAGGAAAAAACGCATACGCCCTTTTTGGCCAACCAAGCAACCTGGAAAGGTAAATCAGCGCTACAAAGAAGTCTCGATTCCCATCCATCAAAAAGGCCATGCTGAAAAAAGTGTCAAAACCAGAAATGCAGGACAGGCAATGGAGAAATGGGAGCCTTGCTACACTGATGGGCGGGATGTAAGTTGCCAACAGCCAGTCTCGAGAAGGGTACGTTGTGTCCTGAAACAGCTAAAAAACACAGCTTAGAGAGCATAGGGCACTTCCACGCATGGGGGTATAAAGTGGGAAAATTAAAATTCAGCAAGACACAAGCACCCCAAAGTTTAGGGCTGCTCTGTTGACAAGGACCTCCACTTAATTCCACCTTAAATATCCCAGGAAAGCCAAAAATGGATAAAAAATTTGTAGACCTTATGTACAATGGAATATCACTCAGCCATGAAATCAATATAATAAGGCTATTAGCAGCATGATGAGTGGATTTAGGTACGACGATTCTAAGTGAAATAAGTCACACAGAAAAGGACACTTCTCATAAGGTGTCACTTATAGAGGGAATGTAAAAACCGTTACACTTGAACTGAATTACAAACCAGAACAGAGTCACACATGCAGAAAACACACTATGGCTGCTTAACGGGAAAGGTGAGGTGGGGTGATCCATAAAACAAGAGTTTCAAATTAGCTCAGATACCGTTCCATAAACCCAATATGTAATAGACAAGACCTACTCCTTGCTCAGAGAACTGGACTCAACACGACTGATTCACCGCACAAGAATATATCTGACTAGTAATAATCTTAAAACCTATGTATTGATATCTCTCTATTAGTGTGTCAAGTGGGTGTAAAGCGGCATAAACACAGCCGTGAAAAGCAGCTAAACCCCATTATAAAAATAAATTACTTTTAAAAACCCATGAAACAAAGACAGGGAAAGAGAGAGAAATTCTTACACAATTCGTTCAGGGGCTTTGATGCAACCTGGATTGACCATATCTAGACCCACAGCTGGATGAGACATAAGGGTGGACACTCTTGGGGCTGAGAGGTTTGGTGAGGTTGGGTGAGCAAACACAGACCCTTTAAAGTAATACTGCGTGATACCCATCGCATGGGTCCCAAATCTCCATGTTCAAGGGCATCTTCCTACATCGAAAACATGCATGAGAAACCCAGAAGATGGTACACCGTGTGATGGGGAAAGGTTTCTAAAACGCACCTCATTTCTCATCTCCTTGTGCTCGGGTTTGCCATTCCAGCCACTTTACTAGCAATCTCCCTACTTGGAGCATCAGCACCTTTAACCTCCTGTTCCGTACAGGTTGCAATTTGTCCTGAGGATGAACGGTAAGACGGGGAACCAATGAGAGACTAGCTCTTGGTGTTGGGACAGGCACAGGTCACTCTATTTTCCCATCAAGAAGAAGAATTAACCACAGGCTCAGCCTGCCCCCCGGAACCAGAACAGAGCCTGAAGCCATCCTGCGCTTTTGCGGCCAGCTCCCAAAAAAGCGAGTTGTAAAATGGAGCTTCAGGGCACTGCAATGCACAAACCTGCAGAGTTATAAATGATAACTCTCGTCCACAAATATATTGAGGGAAGGCAAAGAAGAGGATTTGAAATCAAGGCAGAATTGCAGGAAACAGATTTTAGGAGGTAGATTCGAATCGCCTTTAAAGCACATGAAAAGCGGCAAAAGGTTGACAATGATGCCCTTGGCCAAAAAGGGCTTATGCGTTTTTTCCTGAATGTATTCAGGAAAAAACGCATACGCCCTTTTTGGCCAACCAAGCAACCTGGAAAGGCAAATCAGCGCTACAAAGAAGTCTCGCTTCCCCTTGGTCAAAAGGGCCATTCTGAAAAAAGTGTCAAAACCAGAAATGCAGGACAGGCCATGGAGAAATGGGAGCCTTGCTACACTGATGGGCGGGATGTAAATTGCCAACAGCCAGTCTGGAGAAGGGTACGGTGTGTCCTGAAACAGCTAAAAAACACAGCTTAGAGAGCATAGGGAACTTCCACGCATGGGGGTATAAAGTGGGAAAATTAAAATACAGCAAGACACAAGCACCCCAAAGTTTAGGGCTGCTCTGTTGACAAGGACCTCCACTTCATTCCACCTTAAATATCCCAGGAAAGCGAAAAATGGATAAAAAAGTTGTAGACCTTATGTACAATGGAATATCACTCAGCCATGAAATCAATATCATAAGGCTAGTAGCAGCATGATGAGTGGATTTAGGTACGACGATTCTAAGTGAAATAAGTCACACAGAAAAGGACACTTCTCATAAGGTGTCACTTATAGAGGGAATGTAAAAACTGTTACACTTGAACTGAATTACAAAACAGAACAGAGTCACACATGCAGAAAACACACTATGGCTGCTTAACGGGAAAGGGGAGGTGGGGAGATACATAAAACAAGAGTTTCAAATTAGATCAGATACCGTTCCATAAACCGAATATGTAACAGACAAGACCTACTCCTTGCTCAGAGAACTGGACTCAACACGCACGATTCACCGCACAAGAATATATCTGACTAGTAATAATCTTAAAACCTATGTATTGATATCTCTCTCTTAGTGTGTCAAGTGGGTGTAAAGCGGCATAAACACAGCCGTGAAAAGCAGCTAAACCCCATTATAAAAATAAATTACTTTTAAAAACCCATGAAACAAAGACAGTGAAAGAGAGAGAAATTCTTACACAATTAGTTCAGGGGCTGTGATGCAACCTGGATTGACCATATCTAGACCCACAGCTGGATGAGACATAAGGGTGGACACTCTTGGGGCTGAGAGGTTTGGTGAAGTTGGGTGAGCAAACGCAGACCCTTTAAAGTAATACTGCGTGCTACCCATCCCATGGGTCCTAAATCTCCAGATTCAAGGGCATCTTCCTACATCGAAAACAGGCATGAGAAACCCAGAAGATGGTACACCATGTGATGGGGATAGGTTTCTAAAACGCACCTCATTTCTCATCTCCTTGTGCTCGGGTTCGCCATTCCAACCACTTTACTAGCAATCTCCCTACGTGGAGCATCAGCACCTTTAACCTCCTGTTCCGTACAGGTTGCAATTTGTCCTGAGGATGAATGGGAAGACGGGGAACCAATGAGAGACTAGCTCTTGGTGTTGGGACTGGCACAGGTTACTCTATTTTCCCATCAGGAAGAAGAATGAACCACAGGCTCAGCCTGCCCCCCGGATCCAGAACAGGGCCTGAAGCCATCCTGCGCTTTTGCGGCCAGCTCCCAAAAAAGCGAGTTGTAAAATGGAGCTTCAGGGCACAGCAATTCACAAACCTGCAGAGTTATAAATGATAACTCTCGTCCACAAATATATTGAGGGAAGGCAAAGAAGAGGATTTGAAATCAAGGCAGAATTGCAGGAAACAGATTTCAGGAGGTAGATTCGAATCGCCTTTAAAGCACATGATAAGCGGCAAAACGTTGACAATGATGCCCTTGGCCAAAAAGGGCGTATGCGTTTTTTCCTGAATATATTCAGGAAAAAACGCATACGCCCTTTTTGGCCAACCAAGCAACCTGGAAAGGCAAACCAGCGCTACAAAGAAGTCTCGCTTCACATCCATCAAAAAGGCCATGCTGAAAAAAGTGTCAAAACCAGAAATGCAGGACAGGCCATGGAGAAATGGGAGCCTTGCTACACTGATGGGCGGGATGTAAATTGCCAACAGCCAGTCTGGAGAAGGGTACGGTGTGTCCTGAAACAGCTAAAAAACACAGCTTAGAGAGCATAGGGCACTTCCACGCAAGGGGGTATAAACTGGGAAAATTAAAAATCAGCAAGACACAAGCACCCCAAAGTTTAGGGCTGCTCTGTTGACAAGGACCTCCACTTCATTCCACCTTAAATATCCCAGGAAAGCGAAAAATGGATAAAAAAGTTGTAGACCTTATGTACAATGGAATATCACTCAGCCATGAAATCAATATCATAAGGCTAGTAGCAGCATGATGAGTGGATTTAGGTACGATGATTCTAAGTGAAATAAGTCACACAGAAAAGGACACTTCTCATAAGGTGTCACTTATAGAGGGAATGTAAAAACCGTTACACTTGAACTGAATTACAAAACAGAACAGAGTCACACATGCAGAAAACACACTATGGCTGCTTAACGGGAAAGGTGAGGTGGGGTGATCCATAAAACAAGAGTTTCAAATTAGCTCAGATACCGTTCCATAAACCCAATATGTCATAGACAAGAACTACTCCTTGCTCAGAGAACTGGACTCAACACGCCCGATTCACCGCACAAGAATATATCTGACTAGTAAGAATCTTAAAACCTATGTATTGATATCTCTCTGTTAGTGTGTCATGTGGGTGTAAAGCGGCATAAACACAGCCGTGAAAAGCAGCTAAACCCCATTATAAAAATAAATTACTTTTAAAAACCCATGAAACAAAGACAGTGAAAGAGAGAGAATTTCTTACACAATTCGTTCAGGGGTTTTGATGCAACCTGGATTGACCATATCTAGACCCACAGCTGGATGAGACATAAGGGTGGACACTCTTGGGGCTGAGAGGTTTGGTGAAGTTGGGTGAGCAAACGCAGACCCTTTAAATTAATACTGCGTGCTACCCGTCCCATGGGTCCCAAATCTCCAGGTTCAAGGGCAACTTCCTACATCGAAAACAGGCATGAGAAACCCAGAAGATGGTACACCATGTGATGGGGAAAGGTTTCTAAAACGCACCTCATTTCTCATCTCCTTGTGCTCGGGTTCGCCATTCCAGCCACTTTACTAGCAATCTCCCTACGTGGAGCATCAGCACCATTAACCTACTGTTCCGTACAGGTTGCAATTTTTCCTGAGGATGAATGGGAAGACGGGGAACCAATGAGAGACTAGCTCTTGGTGTTGGGACAGGCACAGGTCACTCTATTTTCCCATCAGGAAGAAGAATTAACCACAGGCTCACCCTGCCCACCGGAACCAAAACAGGGCCTGAAGCCAACCTGCGCTTTTGCGGCCAGCTCCCAAAAAAGCGAGTTGTAAAATGGAGCTTCAGGGCACAGCAATTCACAAACCTGCAGAGTTATAAATGATAACTCTCGGCCACAAATATATTGAGGGAAGGCAAAGAAGAGGATTTGAAATCAAGGCAGAATTGCAGGAAACAGATTTCAGGAGGTAGATTCGAATCGCCTTTAAAGCACATGAAAAGCGGCAAAACGTTGACAATGATGCCCTTGGCCAAAAAGGGCGTATGCGTTTTTTCCTGAATATATTCAGGAAAAAACGCATACGCCCTTTTTGGCCAACCAAGCAACCTGGAAAGGCAAATCAGCGCTACAAAGAAGTCTCGCTTACCATTGGTCAAAAGGGCCATTCTGAAAAAAGTGTCAAAACCAGAAATGCAGGACAGGCCATGGAGAAATGGGAGCCTTGCTACACTGATGGGCGGGATGTAAATTGCCAACAGCCACTCTGGAGAAGGGTACAGTGTGTCCTGAACCATCTAAAAAACACAGCCTAGAGAGGATAGGGCACTTCCACGCATGGGGGTATAAAGTGGGAAAACTGAAAATCAGCAAGACACAAGCACCCCAAAGTTTAGGGCTGCTCTGTTGACAAGGACTTCCACTTCATTCCACCTTAAATATCCCAGGAAAGAGAAAAATGGATAAAAAAGTTGTGGTCCTTATGTACGATGGAATATCACTCAGCCATGAAATCAATGTCATAAGGCTAGTAGCAGCATGATGAGTGAATTTAGGTACGACGATTCTAAGTGAAATAAGTCACACAGAAAAGGACACTTCTCATAAGGTGTCACTTATAGAGGGAATGTAAAAACCGTTACACTTGAACTGAATTACAAAACAGAACAGAGTCACACATGCAGAAAACACACTATGGCTGCTTAACGGGAAAGGGGAGGTGGGGAGATACATAAAACAAGAGTTTCAAATTAGATCAGATACCGTTCCATAAACCCAATATGTAACAGACAAGACCTACTCCTTGCTCAGAGAACTGGACTCAACACGCCCGATTCACCGCACAAGAATATATCTGACTAGTAATAATCTTAAAACCTATGTATTGATATCTCTCTATTATTGTGTCAAGTGGGTGTAAAGCGGCATAAACACCGCCGTGAAAAGCAGCTAAACCCCATTATAAAAATAAATTACTTTTAAAAACCCATGAAACAAAGACAGGAAAAGACAGAGAAATTCTTACACAATTCGTTCAGGGGCTGTGATGCAACCTGGATTGACCATATCTAGACCCACAGCTGGATGAGACATAAGGGTGGACAATCTTGGGGCTGAGAGGTTTGGTGAGGTTGGGTGAGCAAACACAGACCCTTTAAAGTAATACTGCGTGGTAACCATCGCATAGGTCCCAAATCTCCAGGTTCAAGGGCATCTTCCTACATCGAAAACATGCATGAGAAACCCAGAAGATGGTACACCGTGTGATGGGGAAAGGTTTCTAAAACGCACCTCATTTCTCATCTCCTTGTGCTCGGGTTTACCATTCCAGCCACTTTACTAGCAATCTCCCTACTTGGAGCATCAGCACCTTTAACCTCCTGTTCCGTACAGGTTGCAATTTGTCCTGAGGATGAACGGGAAGACGGGGAACCAATGAGAGACTAGCTCTTGGTGTTGGGACAGGCACAGGTCACTCTATTTTCCCATCAGGAAGAAGAATTAACCACAGGCTCAGCCTGCCCCCCGGAACCAGAACAGGGCCTGAAGCCATCCTGCGCTTTTGCGGCCAGCTCCCAAAAAAGCGACTTGTAAAATCGAGCTTCAGGGCACTGCAATTCACAAACCTGCAGAGTTATAAAGGATAACTCTCGTCCACAAATATATTGAGGGAAGGCAAAGAAGAGGATTTGAAATCAAGGCAGAATTGCAGAAAACAGATTTCAGGAGGTAGATTCGAATCGCCTTTAAAGCACATGAAAAGCGGCAAAACGTTGACAATGATGCCCTTGGCCAAAAAGGGCGTATGCGTTTTTTCCTGAATATATTCAGGAAAAAACGCATACGCCCTTTTTGGCCAACCAAGCAACCTGGAAAGGCAAATCAGCGCTACAAAGAAGTCTCGCTTCCCATCGGTCAAAAGGGCCATGCTGAAAAAAGTGTCAAAACCAGAAATGCAGGAGAGGCCATGGAGAAATGGGAGCCTTGCTACACTGATGGGCGGGATGTAAATTGCCAACAGCCACTCTGGAGAAGTGTACGGTGTGTCCTGAAACATCTAAAAAACACAGCTTAGAGAGGATAGGGCACTTCCACGCATGGGGGTATAAAGTGGGAAAATTGAAAATCAGCAAGACACAAGCACCCCAAAGTTTAGGACTGCTCTGTTGACAAGGACTTCCACTTCATTCCACCTTAAATATCCCAGGAAAGCGAAAAATGGATAAAAAAGTTGTAGACCTTATGTACAATGGAATATCACTAAGCCATGAAATCAATATCATAAGGCTAGTAGCAGCATGATGAGTGGATTTAGGTACGACGATTCTAAGTGAAATAAGTCACACAAAAAAGGACACTTCTCATAAGGTGTCACTTATAGAGGGAATGTAAAACCTGTTACACTTGAACTGAATTACAAAACAGAACAGAGTCACACATGCAGAAAACACACTATGGCTGCTTAACGGGAAAGGGGAGGTGGGGAGATACATAAAACAAGAGTTTCAAATTAGATCAGATACCGTTCCATAAACCCAATATGTAACAGACAAGACCTACTCCTTGCTCAGAGAACTGGACTCAACACGCACGATTCACCGCACAAGAATATATCTGACTAGTAATAATCTTAAAACCTATGTATTGATATCTCTCTGTTAGTGTGTCAAGTGGGTGTAAAGAGGCATAAACACAGCCGTGAAAAGCAGCTAAACCCCATTATAAAAATAAATTACTTTTAAAAACCCATGAAACAAAGACAGTGAAAGAGAGAGAAATTCTTACACAATTAGTTCAGGGGCTGTGATGCAACCTGGATTGACCATATCTAGACCCACAGCTGGATGAGACATAAGGGTGGACACTCTTGGGGCTGAGAGGTTTGGTGAGGTTGGGTGAGCAAACACAGACCCTTTAAAGTAATACTGCGTGGTAACCATCGCATGGGTCTCAAATCTCCAGATTCAAGGGCATCTTCCTACATCGAAAACATGCATGAGAAACCCAGAAGATGGTACACCGTGTGATGGGGAAAGGTTTCTAAAACGCACCTCATTTCTCATCTCCTTGTGCTCGGGTTTGCCATTCCAGCCACTTTACTAGCAATCTCCCTACTTGGAGCATCAGCACCTTTAACCTCCTGTTCCGTACAGGTTGCAATTTGTCCTGAGGATGAACGGGAAGACGGGGAACCAATGAGAGACTAGCTCTTGGTGTTGGGACAGGCACAGGTCACTCTATTTTCCCATCAGGAAGAAGAATTAACCACAGGCTCAGCCTGCCCCCCGGAACCAGAACAGGGCCTGAAGCCATCCTGCGCTTTTGTGGCCAGCTCCCGAAAAAGCGAGTTGTAAAATGGAGCTTCAGGGTACTGCAATTCACAAACCTGCAGAGTTATAAATGATAACTCTCGTCCACAAATATATTGAGGGAAGGCAAAGAAGAGGATTTGAAATCAAGGCAGAATTGCAGGAAACAGATTTCAGGAGGTAGATTCGAATCGCCTTTAAAGCACATGAAAAGCGGCAAAACGTTGACAATGATGCCCTTGGCCAAAAAGGGCGTATGCGTTTTTTCCTGAATATATTCAGGAAAAAACGCATACGCCCTTTTTGGCCAACCAAGCAACCTGGAAAGGCAAATCAGCGCTACAAAGAAGTCTCGCTTCCCATCGGTCAAAAGGGCCATGCTGAAAAAAGTTTCAAAACCAGAAATGCAGGACAGGCCATGGAGAAATGGGAGCCTTGCTACACTGATGGGCGGGATGTAAATTGCCAACAGCCACTCTGGAGAAGGGTACGGTGTGTCCTGAAACAGCTAAAAAACTCAGCTTAGAGAGCATAGGGCACTTCCACGCATGGGGGTATAAAGTGGGAAAATTAAAAATCAGCAAGACACAAGCACCCCATAGTTTAGGGCTGCTCTTTTGACAAGGACCTCCACTTGATTCCACCTTAAATATCCCAGGAAAGCGAAAAATGGATAAAAAATTTGTAGTCCTTATGTACAATGGAATATCACTCAGCCATGAAATCAATATCATAAGGCTAGTAGCAGCATGATGAGTGGATTTAGGTATGACGATTCTAAGTGAAATAAGTCACACAGAAAAGGACACTTCTCATAAGGTGTCACTTATAGAGGGAATGTAAAAACCGTTACACTTGAATTGAATTACAAAACAGAACAGAGTCACACATGCAGAAAACACACTATGACTGCTTAACGGGAAAGGGGAGGTGGGGAGATACATAAAACAAGAGTTTCAAATTAGATCAGATACCGTTCCATAAACCCAATATGTAACAGACAAGACCTACTCCTTGCTCATAGAACTGGACTCAACACGCACGATTCACCGCACAAGAATATATCTGACTAGTAATAATCTTAAAACCTATGTATTGATATCTATTAGTGTGTCAATTGGGTGTAAAGCGGCATAAACACAGCCGTGAAAAGCAGCTAAACCCCATTATAAAAATAAATTACTTTTAAAAACCCATGAAACAAAGACAGGGAAAGAGAGAGAAATTCTTACACAATTCGTTCAGGGGCTGTGATGCAACCTGCATTGACCATATCTAGACCCACAGCTGGATGAGACATAAGGGTGGACACTCTTGGGGCTGAGAGGTTTGGTGAAGTTGGGTGAGCAAACGCAGACCCTTTAAAGTAATACTGCGTGCTACCCGTCCCATGGGTCCCAAATCTCCAGGTTCAAGGGCATCTTCCTACATCGAAAACAGGCATGAGAAACCCAGAAGATGGTACACCATGTGATGGGGAAAGGTTTCTAAAACGCACCTCATTTCTCATCTCCTTGTGCTCGGGTTCGCAATTCCAGCCACTTTACTAGCAATCTCCCTACGTGGAGCATCAGCACCTTTAACCTCCTGTTCCGTACAGGTTGCAATTTGTCCTGAGGATGAATGGGAAGACGGGGAACCAATGAGAGACTAGCTCTTGGTGTTGGGACAGGCACAGGTTACTCTATTTTCCCATCAGGAAGAAGAATTAACCACAGGCTCACCCTGCCCACCGGAACCAGAACAGGGCCTGAAGCCATCCTGTGCTTTTGCGGCCAGCTCCCAAAAAAGCGAGTTGTAAAATGGAGCTTCATGGCACAGCAATTCAAAAACCTGCAGAGTTATAAATGATAACTCTCGTCCACAAATATATTGAGGGAAGGCAAAGAAGAGGATTTGAAATCAAGGCAGAATTGCAGGAAACAGATTTCAGGAGGTAGATTCGAATCGCCTTTAAAGCACATGAAAAGCGGCAAAACGTTGACAATGATGCCCTTGGCCAAAAAGGGCGTATGCGTTTTTTCCTGAATATATTCAGGAAAAAACGCATACGCCCTTTTTGGCCAACCAAGCAACCTGGAAAGGCAAATCAACGCTACAAAGAAGTCTCGCTTCCCATTGGTCAAAAGGGCCATTCTGAAAAAAGTGTCAAAACCAGAAATGCAGGACAGGCCATGGAGAAATGGGAGCCTTGCTACACTGATGGGCGGGATGTAAATTGCCAACAGCCACTCTGGAGAAGGGTACGGTGTGTCCTGAACCATCTAAAAAACACAGCCTAGAGAGGATAGGGCACTTCCACGCATGGGGGGATAAAGTGGGAAAATTGAAAATCAGCAAGACACAAGCACCCCAAAGTTTAGGACTGCTCTGTTGACAAGGACTTCCACTTCATTCCACCTTAAATATCCCAGGAAAGAGAAAAATGGATAAAAAAGTTGTGGTCCTTATGTACGATGGAATATCACTCAGCCATGAAATCAATATCATAAGGCTAGTAGCAGCATGATGAGTGGATTTAGGTACGACGATTCTAAGTGAAATAAGTCACACAGAAAAGGACACTTCTCATAAGGGGTCACTTATAGAGGGAATGTAAAAACCGTTACACTTGAACTGAATTACAAAACACAACAGAGTGACACATGCAGAAAACGCACTATGGCTGCTTAACGGGAAAGGGGAGGTGGGGAGATACATAAAACAAGAGTTTCAAATTAGATCAGATACCGTTCCATAAACCCAATATGTAACAGATAAGACCTACTCCTTGCTCAGAGAACTGGACTCAACACGCCCGATTCACCGCACAAGAATATATCTGACTAGTAATAATCTTAAAACCTATGTATTGATATCTCTCTATTAGTGTGTCAAGTGGGTGTAATGCGGCATAAACACTGCCGTGAAAAGCAGCTAAACCCCATTATAAAAATAAATTACTTTTAAAAACCCATGAAACAAAGACAGGGAAAGAGAGAGAAATTCTTACACAATTCGTTCAGGGGCTTTGATGCAACCTGGATTGACCATATCTAGACCCACAGCTGGATGAGACATAAGGGTGGACACTCTTGGGGCTGAGAGGTTTGGTGAGGTTGGGTGAGCATACACAGACCCTTTAAAGTAATACTGCGTGGTACCCATCGCATGGGTCCCAAATCTCCAGGTTCAAGGGCATCTTCCTACATCGAAAACATGCATGAGAAACCAAGAAGATGGTACACCGTGTGATGGGGAAAGGTTTCTAAAACGCACCTCATTTCTCATCTCCTTGTGCTCGGGTTCGCCATTCCAGCCACTTTACTAGCAATCTCCCTACGTGGAGCATCAGCACCTTTAACCTCCTGTTCCGTACAGGTTGCAATTTGTCCTGAGGATGAATGGGAAGACGGGGAACCAATGAGAGACTAGCTCTTGGTGTTGGGACAGGCACAGGTCACTCTATTTTCCCATCAAGAAGAAGAATTAACCACAGGCTCAGCCTGCCCCCCGGAACCAGAACAAGGCCTGAAACCATCCTGCGCTTTTGCGGCCAGCTCCCAAAAACGCGAGTTGTAAAATGGAGCTTCAGGGCACAGCAATTCACAAACCTGCAGAGTTATAAATGATAACTCTCGTCCACAAATATATTGAGGGAAGGCAAAGAAGAGGATTTGAAATCAAGGCAGAATTGCAGGAAACAGATTTCAGGAGGTAGATTCGAATCGCCTTTAAAGCACATGAAAAGTGGCAAAACGTTGACAATGATGCCCTTGGCCAAAAAGGGCGTATGCGTTTTTTCCTGAATATATTCAGGAAAAAACGCATACGCCCTTTTTGGCCAACCAAGCAACCTGGAAAGGCAAATCAGCGCTACAAAGAAGTCTCGCTTCCCCTTGGTCAAAAGGGCCATGCTGAAAAAAGTGTCAAAACCAGAAATGCAGGACAGGCCATGGAGAAATGGGAGCCTTGCTACACTGATGGGCGGGATGTAAATTGCCAACAGCCAGTCTGGAGAAGGGTACGGTGTGTCCTGAAACAGCTAAAAAACACAGCTTATAGAGCATAGGGCACTTCCACGCATGGGGGTGTAAAGTGGGAAAATTAAAATTCAGCAAGACACAAGCACCCCAAAGTTTAGGGCTGCTCTGTTGACAAGGACCTCCACTTAATTCCACCTTAAATATCCCAGGAAAGCGAAAAATGGATAAAAAATTTGTAGACCTTATGTACAATGGAATATCACTCAGCCATGAAATCAATATCATAAGGCTAGTAGCAGCATGATGAGTGGATTTAGGTACGACGATTCTAAGTGAAATAAGTCACACAGAAAAGGACACTTCTCATAAGGTGTCACTTATAGAGGGAATGTAAAAACCGTTACACTTGAACTGAATTACAAAACAGAACAGAGTCACACATGCAGAAAACACACTATGGCTGCTTAACGGGAAAGGTGAAGTGGGGTGATACATAAAACAAGAGTTGGAAATTAGCTCAGATACCGTTCCATAAACCCAATATGTAATAGACAAGACCTACTCCTTGCTCAGAGAACTGGACTCAACACGCCTGATTCACCGCACAAGAATATATCTGACTAGTAATAATCTTAAAACCTATGTATTGATATCTCTCTGTTAGTGTGTCAAGTGGGTGTAAAGCGGCATAAACACAGCCGTGAAAAGCAGCTAAACCCCATTATAAAAATAAATTACTTTTAAAAACCCATGAAACAAAGACAGTGAAAGAGAGAGAAATTCTTACACAATTCGTTCAGGGGCTGTGATGCAACCTGGATTGACCATATCTAGACCCACAGCTGGATGAGACATAAGGGTGGACACTCTTGGGGCTGAGAGGTTTGGTGAAGTTGGGTGAGCAAACGCAGACCCTTTAAAGTAATACTGCGTGCTACCCATCGCATGGGTCCCAAATCCCCAGGTTCAAGGGCATCTTCCTACATCGAAAACAGGCATGAGAAACCCAGAAGATGGTACACCGTGTGATGGGGAAAGGTTTCTAAAACACAACTAATTTCTCATCTCCTTGTGCTCGGGTTCGCCATTCCAGCCACTTTACTAGCAATCTCCCTACGTGGAGCATCAGCACCTTTAACCTCCTGTTCCGTACAGGTTGCAATTTGTCCTGAGGATGAATGGGAAGATGGGGAACCAATGAGAGACTAGCTCTTGGTGTTGGGAGAGACATAGGTCACTCTATTTTCCCATCAAGAAGAAGAATTAACCACAGGCTCAGCCTGCCCCCCGGAACCAGAACAGGGCCTGAAGCCATCCTGCGCTTTTGCGGCCAGCTCCCAAAAAAGCGAGTTGTAAAATGGAGCTTCAGGGCACAGCAATTCACAAACCTGCAGAGTTATAAATGATAACTCTCATCCACAAATATATTGAGGGAAGGCAAAGAAGAGGATTTGAAATCAAGGCAGAATTGCAGGAAACAGATTTCAGGAGGTAGATTCGAAACGCCTTTAAAGCACATGAAAAGCGGCAAAACGTTGACAATGATGCCCTTGGCCAAAAAGGGCGTATGCGTTTTTTCCTGAATATATTCAGGAAAAAACGCATACGCCCTTTTTGGCCAACCAAGCAACCTGGAAAGGCAAATCAGCGCTACAAAGAAGTCTCGCTTCCCCTTGGTCAAAAGGGCCATGCTGAAAAAAGTGTCAAAACCAGAAATGCAGGACAGGCCATGGAGAAATGGGAGCCTTGCTACACTGATGGGCGGGATGTAAATTGCCAACAGCCAGTCTGGAGAAGGGTACGGTGTGTCCTGAAACAGCTAAAAAACACAGCTTATAGAGCATAGGGCACTTCCACGCATGGGGGTGTAAAGTGGGAAAATTAAAATTCAGCAAGACACAAGCACCCCAAAGTTTAGGGCTGCTCTGTTGACAAGGACCTCCACTTAATTCCACCTTAAATATCCCAGGAAAGCGAAAAATGGATAAAAAATTTGTAGACCTTATGTACAATGGAATATCACTCAGCCATGAAATCAATATCATAAGGCTAGTAGCAGCATGATGAGTGGATTTAGGTACGACGATTCTAAGTGAAATAAGTCACACAGAAAAGGACACTTCTCATAAGGTGTCACTTATAGAGGGAATGTAAAAACCGTTACACTTGAACTGAATTACAAAACAGAACAGAGTCACACATGCAGAAAACACACTATGGCTGCTTAACGGGAAAGGTGAAGTGGGGTGATACATAAAACAAGAGTTGGAAATTAGCTCAGATACCGTTCCATAAACCCAATATGTAATAGACAAGACCTACTCCTTGCTCAGAGAACTGGACTCAACACGCCTGATTCACCGCACAAGAATATATCTGACTAGTAATAATCTTAAAACCTATGTATTGATATCTCTCTGTTAGTGTGTCAAGTGGGTGTAAAGCGGCATAAACACAGCCGTGAAAAGCAGCTAAACCCCATTATAAAAATAAATTACTTTTAAAAACCCATGAAACAAAGACAGTGAAAGAGAGAGAAATTCTTACACAATTCGTTCAGGGGCTGTGATGCAACCTGGATTGACCATATCTAGACCCACAGCTGGATGAGACATAAGGGTGGACACTCTTGGGGCTGAGAGGTTTGGTGAAGTTGGGTGAGCAAACGCAGACCCTTTAAAGTAATACTGCGTGCTACCCATCGCATGGGTCCCAAATCCCCAGGTTCAAGGGCATCTTCCTACATCGAAAACAGGCATGAGAAACCCAGAAGATGGTACACCGTGTGATGGGGAAAGGTTTCTAAAACAGAACTAATTTCTCATCTCCTTGTGCTCGGGTTCGCCATTCCAGCCACTTTACTAGCAATCTCCCTACGTGGAGCATCAGCACCTTTAACCTCCTGTTCCGTACAGGTTGCAATTTGTCCTGAGAATGAACGGGAAGACGGGGAACCAATGAGAGACTAGCTCTTGGTGTTGGGACAGGCACAGGTCACTCTATTTTCCCATCAGGAAGAAGAATTAACCACAGGCTCAGCCTGCCCCCCGGAACCAGAACAGGGCCTGAAGCCATCCTGCGCTTTTGCGGCCAGCTCCCAAAAAAGCGAGTTGTAAAATGGAGCTTCAGGGCACTGCAATTCACAAACCTGCAGAGTTATAAAGGATAACTCTCGTCCACAAATATATTGAGGGAAGGCAAAGAAGAGGATTTGAAATCAAGGCAGAATTGCAGGAAACAGATTTCAGGAGGTAGATTCGAATCGCCTTTAAAGCACATGAAAAGCGGCAAAACGTTGACAATGATGTCCTTGGCCAAAAAGGGCGTATGCGTTTTTTCCTGAATATATTCAGGAAAAAACGCATACGCCCTTTTTGGCCAACCAAGCAACCTGGAAAGGCAAATCAGCGCTACAAAGAAGTCTCGCTTCCCATCGGTCAAAAGGGCCATGCTGAAAAAAGTGTCAAAACCAGAAATGCAGGACAGGCCATGGAGAAATGGGAGACTTGCTACACTGATGGGCGGGATGTAAATTGCCAACAGCCACTCTGGAGAAGGGTACGGTGTGTCCTGAAACAGCTAAAAAACACAGCTTAGAGAGCATAGGGCACTTCCACGCATGGGGGTATAAAGTGGGAAAATTAAAAATCAGCAAGACACAAGCACCCCATAGTTTAGGGCTGCTCTTTTGACAAGGACCTCCACTTCATTCCACCTAAAATATCCCAGGAAAGCGAAAAATGGATAAAAAAGTTGTAGTCCTTATGTAGAATGGAATATCACTCAGCCATGAAATCAATATCATAAGGCTAGTAGCAGCATGATGAGTGGATTTAGGTACGACGATTCTAAGTGAAATAAGTCACACAGAAAAGGACACTTCTCATAAGATGTCACTTATAGAGGGAATGTAAAAACCGTTACACTTGAACTGAATTACAAAACAGAACAGAGTCACACATGCAGAAAACACACTATGGCTGCTTAACTGGAAAGGTGAGGTGGGGTGATACATAAAACAAGAGTTTCAAATTAGCTCAGATACCGTTCCATAAACCCAATATGTAATAGACAAAACCTACTCCTTGCTCAGAGAACTGGACTCAACACGCCTGATTCACCGCACAAGAATATATCTGACTGGTAATAATCTTAAAACCTATGAATTGATATCTCTCTGTTAGTGTGTCAAGTGGGTGTAAAGCGGCATAAACACAGCCGTGAAAAGCAGCTAAACCCCATTATAAAAATAAATTACTTTTAAAAACCCATGAAACAAAGACAGTGAAAGAGAGAGAAATTCTTACACAATTCGTTCAGGGGCTGTGATGCAACCTGGATTGACCATATCTAGACCCACAGCTGGATGAGACATAAGGGTGGACACTCTTGGGGCTGAGAGGTTTGGTGAAGTTGGGTGAGCAAACGCAGACCCTTTAAAGTAATACTGCGTGCTACCCATCGCATGGGTCCCAAATTTCCAGGTTCAAGGGCATCTTCCTACATCGAAAACAGGCATGAGAAACCCAGAAGATGGTACACCGTGTGATGGGGAAAGGTTTCTAAAACGCACCTCATTTCTCATCTCCTTGTGCTCGGGTTCGCCATTCCAGCCACTTTACTAGCAATCTCCCTACGTGGAGCATCAGCACCTTTAACCTCCTGTTCCGTACAGGTTGCAATTTGTCCTGAGGATGAATGGGAAGACGGGGAACCAATGAGAGACTAGCTCTTGGTGTTGGGACAGACATAGGTCACTCTATTTTCCCATCAAGAAGAAGAATTAACCACAGGCTCAGCCTGCCCCCCGGAACCAGAACAGGGCCTGAAGCCATCCTGCGCTTTTGCGGCCAGCTCCCAAAAAAGCGAGTTGTAAAATGGAGCTTCAGGGCACAGCAATTCACAAACCTGCAGAGTTATAAATGATAACTCTCATCCACAAATATATTGAGGGAAGGCAAAGAAGAGGATTTGAAATCAAGGCAGAATTGCAGGAAACAGATTTCAGGAGGTAGATTCGAAACGCCTTTAAAGCACATGAAAAGCGGCAAAACGTTGACAATGATGCCCTTGGCCAAAAAGGGCGTATGCGTTTTTTCCTGAATATATTCAGGAAAAAACGCATACGCCCTTTTTGGCCAACCAAGCAACCTGGAAAGGCAAATCAGCGCTACAAAGAAGTCTCGCTTCCCCTTGGTCAAAAGGGCCATGCTGAAAAAAGTGTCAAAACCAGAAATGCAGGACAGGCCATGGAGAAATGGGAGCCTTGCTACACTGATGGGCGGGATGTAAATTGCCAACAGCCAGTCTGGAGAAGGGTACGGTGTGTCCTGAAACAGCTAAAAAACACAGCTTATAGAGCATAGGGCACTTCCACGCATGGGGGTGTAAAGTGGGAAAATTAAAATTCAGCAAGACACAAGCACCCCAAAGTTTAGGGCTGCTCTGTTGACAAGGACCTCCACTTAATTCCACCTTAAATATCCCAGGAAAGCGAAAAATGGATAAAAAATTTGTAGACCTTATGTACAATGGAATATCACTCAGCCATGAAATCAATATCATAAGGCTAGTAGCAGCATGATGAGTGGATTTAGGTACGACGATTCTAAGTGAAATAAGTCACACAGAAAAGGACACTTCTCATAAGGTGTCACTTATAGAGGGAATGTAAAAACCGTTACACTTGAACTGAATTACAAAACAGAACAGAGTCACACATGCAGAAAACACACTATGGCTGCTTAACGGGAAAGGTGAAGTGGGGTGATACATAAAACAAGAGTTGGAAATTAGCTCAGATACCGTTCCATAAACCCAATATGTAATAGACAAGACCTACTCCTTGCTCAGAGAACTGGACTCAACACGCCTGATTCACCGCACAAGAATATATCTGACTAGTAATAATCTTAAAACCTATGTATTGATATCTCTCTGTTAGTGTGTCAAGTGGGTGTAAAGCGGCATAAACACAGCCGTGAAAAGCAGCTAAACCCCATTATAAAAATAAATTACTTTTAAAAACCCATGAAACAAAGACAGTGAAAGAGAGAGAAATTCTTACACAATTCGTTCAGGGGCTGTGATGCAACCTGGATTGACCATATCTAGACCCACAGCTGGATGAGACATAAGGGTGGACACTCTTGGGGCTGAGAGGTTTGGTGAAGTTGGGTGAGCAAACGCAGACCCTTTAAAGTAATACTGCGTGCTACCCATCGCATGGGTCCCAAATCCCCAGGTTCAAGGGCATCTTCCTACATCGAAAACAGGCATGAGAAACCCAGAAGATGGTACACCGTGTGATGGGGAAAGGTTTCTAAAACACAACTAATTTCTCATCTCCTTGTGCTCGGGTTCGCCATTCCAGCCACTTTACTAGCAATCTCCCTACGTGGAGCATCAGCACCTTTAACCTCCTGTTCCGTACAGGTTGCAATTTGTCCTGAGGATGAATGGGAAGACGGGGAACCAATGAGAGACTAGCTCTTGGTGTTGGGACAGACATAGGTCACTCTATTTTCCCATCAAGAAGAAGAATTAACCACAGGCTCAGCCTGCCCCCCGGAACCAGAACAGGGCCTGAAGCCATCCTGCGCTTTTGCGGCCAGCTCCCAAAAAAGCGAGTTGTAAAATGGAGCTTCAGGGCACAGCAATTCACAAACCTGCAGAGTTATAAATGATAACTCTCATCCACAAATATATTGAGGGAAGGCAAAGAAGAGGATTTGAAATCAAGGCAGAATTGCAGGAAACAGATTTCAGGAGGTAGATTCGAAACGCCTTTAAAGCACATGAAAAGCGGCAAAACGTTGACAATGATGCCCTTGGCCAAAAAGGGCGTATGCGTTTTTTCCTGAATATATTCAGGAAAAAACGCATACGCCCTTTTTGGCCAACCAAGCAACCTGGAAAGGCAAATCAGCGCTACAAAGAAGTCTCGCTTCCCCTTGGTCAAAAGGGCCATGCTGAAAAAAGTGTCAAAACCAGAAATGCAGGACAGGCCATGGAGAAATGGGAGCCTTGCTACACTGATGGGCGGGATGTAAATTGCCAACAGCCAGTCTGGAGAAGGGTACGGTGTGTCCTGAAACAGCTAAAAAACACAGCTTATAGAGCATAGGGCACTTCCACGCATGGGGGTGTAAAGTGGGAAAATTAAAATTCAGCAAGACACAAGCACCCCAAAGTTTAGGGCTGCTCTGTTGACAAGGACCTCCACTTAATTCCACCTTAAATATCCCAGGAAAGCGAAAAATGGATAAAAAATTTGTAGACCTTATGTACAATGGAATATCACTCAGCCATGAAATCAATATCATAAGGCTAGTAGCAGCATGATGAGTGGATTTAGGTACGACGATTCTAAGTGAAATAAGTCACACAGAAAAGGACACTTCTCATAAGGTGTCACTTATAGAGGGAATGTAAAAACCGTTACACTTGAACTGAATTACAAAACAGAACAGAGTCACACATGCAGAAAACACACTATGGCTGCTTAACGGGAAAGGTGAAGTGGGGTGATACATAAAACAAGAGTTGGAAATTAGCTCAGATACCGTTCCATAAACCCAATATGTAATAGACAAGACCTACTCCTTGCTCAGAGAACTGGACTCAACACGCCTGATTCACCGCACAAGAATATATCTGACTAGTAATAATCTTAAAACCTATGTATTGATATCTCTCTGTTAGTGTGTCAAGTGGGTGTAAAGCGGCATAAACACAGCCGTGAAAAGCAGCTAAACCCCATTATAAAAATAAATTACTTTTAAAAACCCATGAAACAAAGACAGTGAAAGAGAGAGAAATTCTTACACAATTCGTTCAGGGGCTGTGATGCAACCTGGATTGACCATATCTAGACCCACAGCTGGATGAGACATAAGGGTGGACACTCTTGGGGCTGAGAGGTTTGGTGAAGTTGGGTGAGCAAACGCAGACCCTTTAAAGTAATACTGCGTGCTACCCATCGCATGGGTCCCAAATCCCCAGGTTCAAGGGCATCTTCCTACATCGAAAACAGGCATGAGAAACCCAGAAGATGGTACACCGTGTGATGGGGAAAGGTTTCTAAAACAGAACTAATTTCTCATCTCCTTGTGCTCGGGTTCGCCATTCCAGCCACTTTACTAGCAATCTCCCTACGTGGAGCATCAGCACCTTTAACCTCCTGTTCCGTACAGGTTGCAATTTGTCCTGAGAATGAACGGGAAGACGGGGAACCAATGAGAGACTAGCTCTTGGTGTTGGGACAGGCACAGGTCACTCTATTTTCCCATCAGGAAGAAGAATTAACCACAGGCTCAGCCTGCCCCCCGGAACCAGAACAGGGCCTGAAGCCATCCTGCGCTTTTGCGGCCAGCTCCCAAAAAAGCGAGTTGTAAAATGGAGCTTCAGGGCACTGCAATTCACAAACCTGCAGAGTTATAAAGGATAACTCTCGTCCACAAATATATTGAGGGAAGGCAAAGAAGAGGATTTGAAATCAAGGCAGAATTGCAGGAAACAGATTTCAGGAGGTAGATTCGAATCGCCTTTAAAGCACATGAAAAGCGGCAAAACGTTGACAATGATGTCCTTGGCCAAAAAGGGCGTATGCGTTTTTTCCTGAATATATTCAGGAAAAAACGCATACGCCCTTTTTGGCCAACCAAGCAACCTGGAAAGGCAAATCAGCGCTACAAAGAAGTCTCGCTTCCCATCGGTCAAAAGGGCCATGCTGAAAAAAGTGTCAAAACCAGAAATGCAGGACAGGCCATGGAGAAATGGGAGACTTGCTACACTGATGGGCGGGATGTAAATTGCCAACAGCCACTCTGGAGAAGGGTACGGTGTGTCCTGAAACAGCTAAAAAACACAGCTTAGAGAGCATAGGGCACTTCCACGCATGGGGGTATAAAGTGGGAAAATTAAAAATCAGCAAGACACAAGCACCCCATAGTTTAGGGCTGCTCTTTTGACAAGGACCTCCACTTCATTCCACCTAAAATATCCCAGGAAAGCGAAAAATGGATAAAAAAGTTGTAGTCCTTATGTAGAATGGAATATCACTCAGCCATGAAATCAATATCATAAGGCTAGTAGCAGCATGATGAGTGGATTTAGGTACGACGATTCTAAGTGAAATAAGTCACACAGAAAAGGACACTTCTCATAAGATGTCACTTATAGAGGGAATGTAAAAACCGTTACACTTGAACTGAATTACAAAACAGAACAGAGTCACACATGCAGAAAACACACTATGGCTGCTTAACTGGAAAGGTGAGGTGGGGTGATACATAAAACAAGAGTTTCAAATTAGCTCAGATACCGTTCCATAAACCCAATATGTAATAGACAAAACCTACTCCTTGCTCAGAGAACTGGACTCAACACGCCTGATTCACCGCACAAGAATATATCTGACTGGTAATAATCTTAAAACCTATGAATTGATATCTCTCTGTTAGTGTGTCAAGTGGGTGTAAAGCGGCATAAACACAGCCGTGAAAAGCAGCTAAACCCCATTATAAAAATAAATTACTTTTAAAAACCCATGAAACAAAGACAGTGAAAGAGAGAGAAATTCTTACACAATTCGTTCAGGGGCTGTGATGCAACCTGGATTGACCATATCTAGACCCACAGCTGGATGAGACATAAGGGTGGACACTCTTGGGGCTGAGAGGTTTGGTGAAGTTGGGTGAGCAAACGCAGACCCTTTAAAGTAATACTGCGTGCTACCCATCGCATGGGTCCCAAATTTCCAGGTTCAAGGGCATCTTCCTACATCGAAAACAGGCATGAGAAACCCAGAAGATGGTACACCGTGTGATGGGGAAAGGTTTCTAAAACGCACCTCATTTCTCATCTCCTTGTGCTCGGGTTCGCCATTCCAGCCACTTTACTAGCAATCTCCCTACGTGGAGCATCAGCACCTTTAACCTCCTGTTCCGTACAGGTTGCAATTTGTCCTGAGGATGAATGGGAAGACGGGGAACCAATGAGAGACTAGCTCTTGGTGTTGGGACAGACATAGGTCACTCTATTTTCCCATCAAGAAGAAGAATTAACCACAGGCTCAGCCTGCCCCCCGGAACCAGAACAGGGCCTGAAGCCATCCTGCGCTTTTGCGGCCAGCTCCCAAAAAAGCGAGTTGTAAAATGGAGCTTCAGGGCACAGCAATTCACAAACCTGCAGAGTTATAAATGATAACTCTCATCCACAAATATATTGAGGGAAGGCAAAGAAGAGGATTTGAAATCAAGGCAGAATTGCAGGAAACAGATTTCAGGAGGTAGATTCGAAACGCCTTTAAAGCACATGAAAAGCGGCAAAACGTTGACAATGATGCCCTTGGCCAAAAAGGGCGTATGCGTTTTTTCCTGAATATATTCAGGAAAAAACGCATACGCCCTTTTTGGCCAACCAAGCAACCTGGAAAGGCAAATCAGCGCTACAAAGAAGTCTCGCTTCCCCTTGGTCAAAAGGGCCATGCTGAAAAAAGTGTCAAAACCAGAAATGCAGGACAGGCCATGGAGAAATGGGAGCCTTGCTACACTGATGGGCGGGATGTAAATTGCCAACAGCCAGTCTGGAGAAGGGTACGGTGTGTCCTGAAACAGCTAAAAAACACAGCTTATAGAGCATAGGGCACTTCCACGCATGGGGGTGTAAAGTGGGAAAATTAAAATTCAGCAAGACACAAGCACCCCAAAGTTTAGGGCTGCTCTGTTGACAAGGACCTCCACTTAATTCCACCTTAAATATCCCAGGAAAGCGAAAAATGGATAAAAAATTTGTAGACCTTATGTACAATGGAATATCACTCAGCCATGAAATCAATATCATAAGGCTAGTAGCAGCATGATGAGTGGATTTAGGTACGACGATTCTAAGTGAAATAAGTCACACAGAAAAGGACACTTCTCATAAGGTGTCACTTATAGAGGGAATGTAAAAACCGTTACACTTGAACTGAATTACAAAACAGAACAGAGTCACACATGCAGAAAACACACTATGGCTGCTTAACGGGAAAGGTGAAGTGGGGTGATACATAAAACAAGAGTTGGAAATTAGCTCAGATACCGTTCCATAAACCCAATATGTAATAGACAAGACCTACTCCTTGCTCAGAGAACTGGACTCAACACGCCTGATTCACCGCACAAGAATATATCTGACTAGTAATAATCTTAAAACCTATGTATTGATATCTCTCTGTTAGTGTGTCAAGTGGGTGTAAAGCGGCATAAACACAGCCGTGAAAAGCAGCTAAACCCCATTATAAAAATAAATTACTTTTAAAAACCCATGAAACAAAGACAGTGAAAGAGAGAGAAATTCTTACACAATTCGTTCAGGGGCTGTGATGCAACCTGGATTGACCATATCTAGACCCACAGCTGGATGAGACATAAGGGTGGACACTCTTGGGGCTGAGAGGTTTGGTGAAGTTGGGTGAGCAAACGCAGACCCTTTAAAGTAATACTGCGTGCTACCCATCGCATGGGTCCCAAATCCCCAGGTTCAAGGGCATCTTCCTACATCGAAAACAGGCATGAGAAACCAAGAAGATGGTACACCGTGTGATGGGGAAAGGTTTCTAAAACGCACCTCATTTCTCATCTCCTTGTGCTCGGGTTTGCCATTCCAGCCACTTTACTAGCAATCTCCCTACTTGGAGCATCAGCACCTTTAACCTCCTTTTCCGTACAGGTTGCAATTTGTCCTGAGGATGAACGGGAAGACGGGGAACCAATGAGAGACTAGCTCTTGGTGTTGGGACAGGCACAGGTCACTCTATTTTCCCATCAGGAAGAAGAATGAACCACAGGCTCAGCCTGCCCCTCGGAACCAGAACAGGGCCTGAAGCCATCCTGCGCTTTTTCAGCCAGCTCCCAAAAAAGCGAGTTGTAAAATGGAGCTTCAGGGCACAGCAAATCACAAACCTGCAGAGTTATAAATGATAACTCTCGTCCACAAATATATTGAGGGAAAGCAAAGAAGAGGATTTGAAATCAAGGCAGAATTGCAGGAAACAGATTTCAGGAGGTAGATTCGAATCGCCTTTAAAGCACATGAAAAGCGGCAAAACGTTGACAATGATGCCCTTGGCCAAAAAGGGCGTATGCGTTTTTTCCTGAATATATTCAGGAAAAAACGCATACGCCCTTTTTCGCCAACCAAGCAACCTGGAAAGGCAAATCAGCGCTACAAAGAAGTCTCGCTTCCCCTTGGTCAAAAGGGCCATGCTAAAAAAAGTGTCAAAACCAGAAATGCAGGACAGGCCATGGAGAAATGGGAGCCTTGCTACACTGATGGGCGGGATGTAAACTGCCAACAGCCAGTCTGGAGAAGGGTACGGTGTGTCCTGAAACAGCTAAAAAACACAGCTTAGAGAGCATAGGGCACTTCCACGCATGGGGGTATAAAGTGGGAAAATTAAAAATCAGCAAGACACAAGCACCCCAAAGTTTAGGGCTGCTCTGTTGACAAGGACCTCCATTTCATTCCACCTTAAATATCCCAGGAAAGCGAAAAATGGATAAAAAAGTTGTAGACCTTATGTACAATGGAATATCACTCAGCCATGAAATCAATATCATAAGGCTAGTAGCAGCATGATGAGTGGATTTAGGTACGACGATTCTAAGTGAAATAAGTCACACAGAAAAGGACACTTCTCATAAGGTGTCACTTATAGAGGGAATGTAAAAACCGTTACACTTGAACTGAATTACAAAACAGAACAGAGTCACACATGCAGAAAACACACTATGGCTGCTTAACGGGAAAGGTGAGGTGGGGTGATCCATAAAACAAGAGTTTCAAATTAGCTCAGATACCGTTCCATAAACCCAATATGTCATAGACAAGACCTACTCCTTGCTCAGAGAACTGGACTCAACACGCCCGATTCACCGCACAAGAATATATCTGACTAGTAATAATCTTAAAACCTATGTATTGATATCTCTCTGTTAGTGTGTCAAGTGGGTGTAAAGCGGCATAAACACAGCCGTGAAAAGCAGCTAAACCCCATTATAAAAATAAATTACTTTTAAAAACCCATGAAACAAAGACAGTGAAAGAGAGAGAATTTCTTACACAATTCGTTCAGGGGCTGTGATGCAACCTGGATTGACCATATCTAGACCCACAGCTGGATGAGACATAAGGGTGGACACTCTTGGGGTTGAGAGGTTTGGTGAAGTTGGGTGAGCAAACGCAGACCCTTTAAAGTAATACTGCGTGCTACCCGTCCCATGGGTCCCAAATCTCCAGGTTCAAGGGCAACTTCCTACATCGAAAACAGGCATGAGAAACCCAGAAGATGGTACACCATGTGATGGGGAAAGGTTTCTAAAACGCACCTCATTTCTCATCTCCTTGTGCTCGGGTTCGCCATTCCAGCCACTTTACTAGCAATCTCCCTACGTGGAGCATCAGCACCTTTAACCTCCTGTTCCGTACAGGTTGCAATTTGTCCTGAGGATGAATGGGAAGACGGGGAACCAATGAGAGACTAGCTCTTGGTGTTGGGACAGGCACAGGTCACTCTATTTTCCCATCAGGAAGAAGAATTAACCACAGGCTCACCCTGCCCACCGGAACCAAAACAGGGCCTGAAGCCATCCTGCGCTTTTACGGCCAGCTCCCAAAAAAGCGAGTTGTAAAATGGAGCTTCAGGGCACAGCAATTCACAAACCTGCAGAGTTATAAATGATAACTCTCGGCCACAAATATATTGAGGGAAGGCAAAGAAGAGGATTTGAAATCAAGGCAGAATTGCAGGAAACAGATTTCAGGAGGTAGATTCGAATCGCCTTTAAAGCACATGAAAAGCGGCAAAACGTTGACAATGATGCCCTTGGCCAAAAAGGGCGTATGCGTTTTATCCTGAATATATTCAGGAAAAAACGCATACGCCCTTTTTGGCCAACCAAGCAACCTGGAAAGGCAAATCAGCGCTACAAAGAAGTCTCGCTTCCCCTTGGTCAAAAGGGCCATTCTGAAAAAAGTGTCAAAACCAGAAATGCAGGACAGGCCATGGAGAAATGGGAGCCTTGCTACACTGATGGGCGGGATGTAAATTGCCAACAGCCACTCTGGAGAAGAGTACAGTGTGTCCTGAACCATCTAAAAAACACAGCCTAGAGAGGATAGGGCACTTCCACGCATGGGGGTATAAAGTGGGAAAATTGAAAATCAGCAAGACACAAGCACCCCAAAGTTTAAGGCTGCTCTGTTGACAAGGACTTCCACTTCATTCCACCTTAAATATCCCAAGAAAGAGAAAAATGGATAAAAAAGTTGTGGTCCTTATGTACAATGGAATATCACTCAGCCATGAAATCAATGTCATAAGGCTAGTAGCAGCATGATGAGTGGATTTAGGTACTATGATTCTAAGTGAAATAAGTCACACAGAAAAGGACACTTCTCATAAGGTGTCACTTATAGAGGGAATGTAAAAACCGTTACACTTGAACTGAATTACAAAACAGAACAGAGTGACACATGCAGAAAACACACTATGGCTGCTTAACGGGAAAGGGGAGGTGGGGAGATACATAAAACAAGAGTTTCAAATTAGATCAGATACCGTTCCATAAACCCAATATGTAACAGACAAGACCTACTCCTTGCTCAGAGAACTGGACTCAACACGCCCGATTCACCGCACAAGAATATATCTGACTAGTAATAATCTTAAAACCTATGTATTGATATCTCTCTATTATTGTGTCAAGTGGGTGTAAAGCGGCATAAACACAGCCGTGAAAAGCAGCTAAACCCCATTATAAAAATAAATTACTTTTAAAAACCCATGAAACAAAGACAGGAAAAGAGAGAGAAATTCTTACACAATTCGTTCAGGGGCTGTGATGCAACCTGGATTGACCATATCTAGACCCACAGCTGGATGAGACATAAGGGTGGACACTCTTGGGGCTGAGAGGTTTGGTGAGGTTGGGTGAGCAAACACAGACCCTTTAAAGTAATACTGCGTGGTAACCATCGCATGGGTCCCAAATCTCCAGGTTCAAGGGCATCTTCCTACATCGAAAACATGCATGAGAAACCCAGAAGATGGTACACCGTGTGATGGGGAAAGGTTTCTAAAACGCACCTCATTTCTCATCTCCTTGTGCTCGGGTTTGCCATTCCAGCCACTTTACTAGCAATCTCCCTACTTGGAGCATCAGCACCTTTAACCTCCAGTTCCGTACAGGTTGCAATTTGTCCTGAGAATGAACGGGAAGACGGGGAACCAATGAGAGACTAGCTCTTGGTGTTGGGACAGGCACAGGTCACTCTATTTTCCCATCAGGAAGAAGAATTAACCACAGGCTCAGCCTGCCCCCCGGAACCAGAACAGGGCCTGAAGCCATCCTGCGCTTTTGCGGCCAGCTCCCAAAAAAGAGAGTTGTAAAATGGAGCTTCAGGGCACTGCAATTCACAAACCTGCAGAGTTATAAAGGATAACTCTCGTCCACAAATATATTGAGGGAAGGCAAAGAAGAGGATTTGAAATCAAGGCAGAATTGCAGGAAACAGATTTCAGGAGGTAGATTCGAATCGCCTTTAAAGCACATGAAAAGCGGCAAAACGTTGACAATGATGTCCTTGGCCAAAAAGGGCGTATGCGTTTTTTCCTGAATATATTCAGGAAAAAACGCATACGCCCTTTTTGGCCAACCAAGCAACCTGGAAAGGCAAATCAGCGCTACAAAGAAGTCTCGCTTCCCATCGGTCAAAAGGGCCATGCTGAAAAAAGTGTCAAAACCAGAAATGCAGGACAGGCCATGGAGAAATGGGAGACTTGCTACACTGATGGGCGGGATGTAAATTGCCAACAGCCAGTCTGGAGAAGGGTACGGTGTGTCCTGAAACAGCTAAAAAACACAGCTTATAGAGCATAGGGCACTTCCACGCATGGGGGTGTAAAGTGGGAAAATTAAAATTCAGCAAGACACAAGCACCCCAAAGTTTAGGGCTGCTCTGTTGACAAGGACCTCCACTTAATTCCACCTTAAATATCCCAGGAAATTGAAAAATGGATAAAAAATTTGTAGACCTTATGTACAATGGAATATCACTCAGCCATGAAATCAATATCATAAGGCTAGTAGCAGCATGATGAGTGGATTTAGGTACGACGATTCTAAGTGAAATAAGTCACACAGAAAAGGACACTTCTCATAAGGTGTCACTTATAGAGGGAATGTAAAAACCGTTACACTTGAACTGAATTACAAAACAGAACAGAGTCACACATGCAGAAAACACACTATGGCTGCTTAACGGGAAAGGTGAAGTGGGGTGATACATAAAACAAGAGTTGGAAATTAGCTCAGATACCGTTCCATAAACCCAATATGTAATAGACAAGACCTACTCCTTGCTCAGAGAACTGGACTCAACACGCCTGATTCACCGCACAAGAATATATCTGACTAGTAATAATCTTAAAACCTATGTATTGATATCTCTCTGTTAGTGTGTCAAGTGGGTGTAAAGCGGCATAAACACAGCCGTGAAAAGCAGCTAAACCCCATTATAAAAATAAATTACTTTTAAAAACCCATGAAACAAAGACAGTGAAAGAGAGAGAAATTCTTACACAATTCGTTCAGGGGCTGTGATGCAACCTGGATTGACCATATCTAGACCCACAGCTGGATGAGACATAAGGGTGGACACTCTTGGGGCTGAGAGGTTTGGTGAAGTTGGGTGAGCAAACGCAGACCCTTTAAAGTAATACTGCGTGCTACCCATCGCATGGGTCCCAAATCCCCAGGTTCAAGGGCATCTTCCTACATCGAAAACAGGCATGAGAAACCCAGAAGATGGTACACCGTGTGATGGGGAAAGGTTTCTAAAACACAACTAATTTCTCATCTCCTTGTGCTCGGGTTCGCCATTCCAGCCACTTTACTAGCAATCTCCCTACGTGGAGCATCAGCACCTTTAACCTCCTGTTCCGTACAGGTTGCAATTTGTCCTGAGGATGAATGGGAAGACGGGGAACCAATGAGAGACTAGCTCTTGGTGTTGGGACAGACATAGGTCACTCTATTTTCCCATCAAGAAGAAGAATTAACCACAGGCTCAGCCTGCCCCCCGGAACCAGAACAGGGCCTGAAGCCATCCTGCGCTTTTGCGGCCAGCTCCCAAAAAAGCGAGTTGTAAAATGGAGCTTCAGGGCACAGCAATTCACAAACCTGCAGAGTTATAAATGATAACTCTCATCCACAAATATATTGAGGGAAGGCAAAGAAGAGGATTTGAAATCAAGGCAGAATTGCAGGAAACAGATTTCAGGAGGTAGATTCGAAACGCCTTTAAAGCACATGAAAAGCGGCAAAACGTTGACAATGATGCCCTTGGCCAAAAAGGGCGTATGCGTTTTTTCCTGAATATATTCAGGAAAAAACGCATACGCCCTTTTTGGCCAACCAAGCAACCTGGAAAGGCAAATCAGCGCTACAAAGAAGTCTCGCTTCCCCTTGGTCAAAAGGGCCATGCTGAAAAAAGTGTCAAAACCAGAAATGCAGGACAGGCCATGGAGAAATGGGAGCCTTGCTACACTGATGGGCGGGATGTAAATTGCCAACAGCCAGTCTGGAGAAGGGTACGGTGTGTCCTGAAACAGCTAAAAAACACAGCTTATAGAGCATAGGGCACTTCCACGCATGGGGGTGTAAAGTGGGAAAATTAAAATTCAGCAAGACACAAGCACCCCAAAGTTTAGGGCTGCTCTGTTGACAAGGACCTCCACTTAATTCCACCTTAAATATCCCAGGAAAGCGAAAAATGGATAAAAAATTTGTAGACCTTATGTACAATGGAATATCACTCAGCCATGAAATCAATATCATAAGGCTAGTAGCAGCATGATGAGTGGATTTAGGTACGACGATTCTAAGTGAAATAAGTCACACAGAAAAGGACACTTCTCATAAGGTGTCACTTATAGAGGGAATGTAAAAACCGTTACACTTGAACTGAATTACAAAACAGAACAGAGTCACACATGCAGAAAACACACTATGGCTGCTTAACGGGAAAGGTGAAGTGGGGTGATACATAAAACAAGAGTTGGAAATTAGCTCAGATACCGTTCCATAAACCCAATATGTAATAGACAAGACCTACTCCTTGCTCAGAGAACTGGACTCAACACGCCTGATTCACCGCACAAGAATATATCTGACTAGTAATAATCTTAAAACCTATGTATTGATATCTCTCTGTTAGTGTGTCAAGTGGGTGTAAAGCGGCATAAACACAGCCGTGAAAAGCAGCTAAACCCCATTATAAAAATAAATTACTTTTAAAAACCCATGAAACAAAGACAGTGAAAGAGAGAGAAATTCTTACACAATTCGTTCAGGGGCTGTGATGCAACCTGGATTGACCATATCTAGACCCACAGCTGGATGAGACATAAGGGTGGACACTCTTGGGGCTGAGAGGTTTGGTGAAGTTGGGTGAGCAAACGCAGACCCTTTAAAGTAATACTGCGTGCTACCCATCGCATGGGTCCCAAATCCCCAGGTTCAAGGGCATCTTCCTACATCGAAAACAGGCATGAGAAACCCAGAAGATGGTACACCGTGTGATGGGGAAAGGTTTCTAAAACAGAACTAATTTCTCATCTCCTTGTGCTCGGGTTCGCCATTCCAGCCACTTTACTAGCAATCTCCCTACGTGGAGCATCAGCACCTTTAACCTCCTGTTCCGTACAGGTTGCAATTTGTCCTGAGAATGAACGGGAAGACGGGGAACCAATGAGAGACTAGCTCTTGGTGTTGGGACAGGCACAGGTCACTCTATTTTCCCATCAGGAAGAAGAATTAACCACAGGCTCAGCCTGCCCCCCGGAACCAGAACAGGGCCTGAAGCCATCCTGCGCTTTTGCGGCCAGCTCCCAAAAAAGCGAGTTGTAAAATGGAGCTTCAGGGCACTGCAATTCACAAACCTGCAGAGTTATAAAGGATAACTCTCGTCCACAAATATATTGAGGGAAGGCAAAGAAGAGGATTTGAAATCAAGGCAGAATTGCAGGAAACAGATTTCAGGAGGTAGATTCGAATCGCCTTTAAAGCACATGAAAAGCGGCAAAACGTTGACAATGATGTCCTTGGCCAAAAAGGGCGTATGCGTTTTTTCCTGAATATATTCAGGAAAAAACGCATACGCCCTTTTTGGCCAACCAAGCAACCTGGAAAGGCAAATCAGCGCTACAAAGAAGTCTCGCTTCCCATCGGTCAAAAGGGCCATGCTGAAAAAAGTGTCAAAACCAGAAATGCAGGACAGGCCATGGAGAAATGGGAGACTTGCTACACTGATGGGCGGGATGTAAATTGCCAACAGCCACTCTGGAGAAGGGTACGGTGTGTCCTGAAACAGCTAAAAAACACAGCTTAGAGAGCATAGGGCACTTCCACGCATGGGGGTATAAAGTGGGAAAATTAAAAATCAGCAAGACACAAGCACCCCATAGTTTAGGGCTGCTCTTTTGACAAGGACCTCCACTTCATTCCACCTAAAATATCCCAGGAAAGCGAAAAATGGATAAAAAAGTTGTAGTCCTTATGTAGAATGGAATATCACTCAGCCATGAAATCAATATCATAAGGCTAGTAGCAGCATGATGAGTGGATTTAGGTACGACGATTCTAAGTGAAATAAGTCACACAGAAAAGGACACTTCTCATAAGATGTCACTTATAGAGGGAATGTAAAAACCGTTACACTTGAACTGAATTACAAAACAGAACAGAGTCACACATGCAGAAAACACACTATGGCTGCTTAACTGGAAAGGTGAGGTGGGGTGATACATAAAACAAGAGTTTCAAATTAGCTCAGATACCGTTCCATAAACCCAATATGTAATAGACAAAACCTACTCCTTGCTCAGAGAACTGGACTCAACACGCCTGATTCACCGCACAAGAATATATCTGACTGGTAATAATCTTAAAACCTATGAATTGATATCTCTCTGTTAGTGTGTCAAGTGGGTGTAAAGCGGCATAAACACAGCCGTGAAAAGCAGCTAAACCCCATTATAAAAATAAATTACTTTTAAAAACCCATGAAACAAAGACAGTGAAAGAGAGAGAAATTCTTACACAATTCGTTCAGGGGCTGTGATGCAACCTGGATTGACCATATCTAGACCCACAGCTGGATGAGACATAAGGGTGGACACTCTTGGGGCTGAGAGGTTTGGTGAAGTTGGGTGAGCAAACGCAGACCCTTTAAAGTAATACTGCGTGCTACCCATCGCATGGGTCCCAAATTTCCAGGTTCAAGGGCATCTTCCTACATCGAAAACAGGCATGAGAAACCCAGAAGATGGTACACCGTGTGATGGGGAAAGGTTTCTAAAACGCACCTCATTTCTCATCTCCTTGTGCTCGGGTTCGCCATTCCAGCCACTTTACTAGCAATCTCCCTACGTGGAGCATCAGCACCTTTAACCTCCTGTTCCGTACAGGTTGCAATTTGTCCTGAGGATGAATGGGAAGACGGGGAACCAATGAGAGACTAGCTCTTGGTGTTGGGACAGACATAGGTCACTCTATTTTCCCATCAAGAAGAAGAATTAACCACAGGCTCAGCCTGCCCCCCGGAACCAGAACAGGGCCTGAAGCCATCCTGCGCTTTTGCGGCCAGCTCCCAAAAAAGCGAGTTGTAAAATGGAGCTTCAGGGCACAGCAATTCACAAACCTGCAGAGTTATAAATGATAACTCTCATCCACAAATATATTGAGGGAAGGCAAAGAAGAGGATTTGAAATCAAGGCAGAATTGCAGGAAACAGATTTCAGGAGGTAGATTCGAAACGCCTTTAAAGCACATGAAAAGCGGCAAAACGTTGACAATGATGCCCTTGGCCAAAAAGGGCGTATGCGTTTTTTCCTGAATATATTCAGGAAAAAACGCATACGCCCTTTTTGGCCAACCAAGCAACCTGGAAAGGCAAATCAGCGCTACAAAGAAGTCTCGCTTCCCCTTGGTCAAAAGGGCCATGCTGAAAAAAGTGTCAAAACCAGAAATGCAGGACAGGCCATGGAGAAATGGGAGCCTTGCTACACTGATGGGCGGGATGTAAATTGCCAACAGCCAGTCTGGAGAAGGGTACGGTGTGTCCTGAAACAGCTAAAAAACACAGCTTATAGAGCATAGGGCACTTCCACGCATGGGGGTGTAAAGTGGGAAAATTAAAATTCAGCAAGACACAAGCACCCCAAAGTTTAGGGCTGCTCTGTTGACAAGGACCTCCACTTAATTCCACCTTAAATATCCCAGGAAAGCGAAAAATGGATAAAAAATTTGTAGACCTTATGTACAATGGAATATCACTCAGCCATGAAATCAATATCATAAGGCTAGTAGCAGCATGATGAGTGGATTTAGGTACGACGATTCTAAGTGAAATAAGTCACACAGAAAAGGACACTTCTCATAAGGTGTCACTTATAGAGGGAATGTAAAAACCGTTACACTTGAACTGAATTACAAAACAGAACAGAGTCACACATGCAGAAAACACACTATGGCTGCTTAACGGGAAAGGTGAAGTGGGGTGATACATAAAACAAGAGTTGGAAATTAGCTCAGATACCGTTCCATAAACCCAATATGTAATAGACAAGACCTACTCCTTGCTCAGAGAACTGGACTCAACACGCCTGATTCACCGCACAAGAATATATCTGACTAGTAATAATCTTAAAACCTATGTATTGATATCTCTCTGTTAGTGTGTCAAGTGGGTGTAAAGCGGCATAAACACAGCCGTGAAAAGCAGCTAAACCCCATTATAAAAATAAATTACTTTTAAAAACCCATGAAACAAAGACAGTGAAAGAGAGAGAAATTCTTACACAATTCGTTCAGGGGCTGTGATGCAACCTGGATTGACCATATCTAGACCCACAGCTGGATGAGACATAAGGGTGGACACTCTTGGGGCTGAGAGGTTTGGTGAAGTTGGGTGAGCAAACGCAGACCCTTTAAAGTAATACTGCGTGCTACCCATCGTATGGGTCCCAAATCCCCAGGTTCAAGGGCATCTTCCTACATCGAAAACAGGCATGAGAAACCAAGAAGATGGTACACCGTGTGATGGGGAAAGGTTTCTAAAACGCACCTCATTTCTCATCTCCTTGTGCTCGGGTTTGCCATTCCAGCCACTTTACTAGCAATCTCCCTACTTGGAGCATCAGCACCTTTAACCTCCTTTTCCGTACAGGTTGCAATTTGTCCTGAGGATGAACGGGAAGACGGGGAACCAATGAGAGACTAGCTCTTGGTGTTGGGACAGGCACAGGTCACTCTATTTTCCCATCAGGAAGAAGAATGAACCACAGGCTCAGCCTGCCCCTCGGAACCAGAACAGGGCCTGAAGCCATCCTGCGCTTTTTCAGCCAGCTCCCAAAAAAGCGAGTTGTAAAATGGAGCTTCAGGGCACAGCAAATCACAAACCTGCAGAGTTATAAATGATAACTCTCGTCCACAAATATATTGAGGGAAAGCAAAGAAGAGGATTTGAAATCAAGGCAGAATTGCAGGAAACAGATTTCAGGAGGTAGATTCGAATCGCCTTTAAAGCACATGAAAAGCGGCAAAACGTTGACAATGATGCCCTTGGCCAAAAAGGGCGTATGCGTTTTTTCCTGAATATATTCAGGAAAAAACGCATACGCCCTTTTTCGCCAACCAAGCAACCTGGAAAGGCAAATCAGCGCTACAAAGAAGTCTCGCTTCCCCTTGGTCAAAAGGGCCATGCTAAAAAAAGTGTCAAAACCAGAAATGCAGGACAGGCCATGGAGAAATGGGAGCCTTGCTACACTGATGGGCGGGATGTAAACTGCCAACAGCCAGTCTGGAGAAGGGTACGGTGTGTCCTGAAACAGCTAAAAAACACAGCTTAGAGAGCATAGGGCACTTCCACGCATGGGGGTATAAAGTGGGAAAATTAAAAATCAGCAAGACACAAGCACCCCAAAGTTTAGGGCTGCTCTGTTGACAAGGACCTCCATTTCATTCCACCTTAAATATCCCAGGAAAGCGAAAAATGGATAAAAAAGTTGTAGACCTTATGTACAATGGAATATCACTCAGCCATGAAATCAATATCATAAGGCTAGTAGCAGCATGATGAGTGGATTTAGGTACGACGATTCTAAGTGAAATAAGTCACACAGAAAAGGACACTTCTCATAAGGTGTCACTTATAGAGGGAATGTAAAAACCGTTACACTTGAACTGAATTACAAAACAGAACAGAGTCACACATGCAGAAAACACACTATGGCTGCTTAACGGGAAAGGTGAGGTGGGGTGATCCATAAAACAAGAGTTTCAAATTAGCTCAGATACCGTTCCATAAACCCAATATGTCATAGACAAGACCTACTCCTTGCTCAGAGAACTGGACTCAACACGCCCGATTCACCGCACAAGAATATATCTGACTAGTAATAATCTTAAAACCTATGTATTGATATCTCTCTGTTAGTGTGTCAAGTGGGTGTAAAGCGGCATAAACACAGCCGTGAAAAGCAGCTAAACCCCATTATAAAAATAAATTACTTTTAAAAACCCATGAAACAAAGACAGTGAAAGAGAGAGAATTTCTTACACAATTCGTTCAGGGGCTGTGATGCAACCTGGATTGACCATATCTAGACCCACAGCTGGATGAGACATAAGGGTGGACACTCTTGGGGTTGAGAGGTTTGGTGAAGTTGGGTGAGCAAACGCAGACCCTTTAAAGTAATACTGCGTGCTACCCGTCCCATGGGTCCCAAATCTCCAGGTTCAAGGGCAACTTCCTACATCGAAAACAGGCATGAGAAACCCAGAAGATGGTACACCATGTGATGGGGAAAGGTTTCTAAAACGCACCTCATTTCTCATCTCCTTGTGCTCGGGTTCGCCATTCCAGCCACTTTACTAGCAATCTCCCTACGTGGAGCATCAGCACCTTTAACCTCCTGTTCCGTACAGGTTGCAATTTGTCCTGAGGATGAATGGGAAGACGGGGAACCAATGAGAGACTAGCTCTTGGTGTTGGGACAGGCACAGGTCACTCTATTTTCCCATCAGGAAGAAGAATTAACCACAGGCTCACCCTGCCCACCGGAACCAAAACAGGGCCTGAAGCCATCCTGCGCTTTTACGGCCAGCTCCCAAAAAAGCGAGTTGTAAAATGGAGCTTCAGGGCACAGCAATTCACAAACCTGCAGAGTTATAAATGATAACTCTCGGCCACAAATATATTGAGGGAAGGCAAAGAAGAGGATTTGAAATCAAGGCAGAATTGCAGGAAACAGATTTCAGGAGGTAGATTCGAATCGCCTTTAAAGCACATGAAAAGCGGCAAAACGTTGACAATGATGCCCTTGGCCAAAAAGGGCGTATGCGTTTTATCCTGAATATATTCAGGAAAAAACGCATACGCCCTTTTTGGCCAACCAAGCAACCTGGAAAGGCAAATCAGCGCTACAAAGAAGTCTCGCTTCCCCTTGGTCAAAAGGGCCATTCTGAAAAAAGTGTCAAAACCAGAAATGCAGGACAGGCCATGGAGAAATGGGAGCCTTGCTACACTGATGGGCGGGATGTAAATTGCCAACAGCCACTCTGGAGAAGAGTACAGTGTGTCCTGAACCATCTAAAAAACACAGCCTAGAGAGGATAGGGCACTTCCACGCATGGGGGTATAAAGTGGGAAAATTGAAAATCAGCAAGACACAAGCACCCCAAAGTTTAAGGCTGCTCTGTTGACAAGGACTTCCACTTCATTCCACCTTAAATATCCCAAGAAAGAGAAAAATGGATAAAAAAGTTGTGGTCCTTATGTACAATGGAATATCACTCAGCCATGAAATCAATGTCATAAGGCTAGTAGCAGCATGATGAGTGGATTTAGGTACTATGATTCTAAGTGAAATAAGTCACACAGAAAAGGACACTTCTCATAAGGTGTCACTTATAGAGGGAATGTAAAAACCGTTACACTTGAACTGAATTACAAAACAGAACAGAGTGACACATGCAGAAAACACACTATGGCTGCTTAACGGGAAAGGGGAGGTGGGGAGATACATAAAACAAGAGTTTCAAATTAGATCAGATACCGTTCCATAAACCCAATATGTAACAGACAAGACCTACTCCTTGCTCAGAGAACTGGACTCAACACGCCCGATTCACCGCACAAGAATATATCTGACTAGTAATAATCTTAAAACCTATGTATTGATATCTCTCTATTATTGTGTCAAGTGGGTGTAAAGCGGCATAAACACAGCCGTGAAAAGCAGCTAAACCCCATTATAAAAATAAATTACTTTTAAAAACCCATGAAACAAAGACAGGAAAAGAGAGAGAAATTCTTACACAATTCGTTCAGGGGCTGTGATGCAACCTGGATTGACCATATCTAGACCCACAGCTGGATGAGACATAAGGGTGGACACTCTTGGGGCTGAGAGGTTTGGTGAGGTTGGGTGAGCAAACACAGACCCTTTAAAGTAATACTGCGTGGTAACCATCGCATGGGTCCCAAATCTCCAGGTTCAAGGGCATCTTCCTACATCGAAAACATGCATGAGAAACCCAGAAGATGGTACACCGTGTGATGGGGAAAGGTTTCTAAAACGCACCTCATTTCTCATCTCCTTGTGCTCGGGTTTGCCATTCCAGCCACTTTACTAGCAATCTCCCTACTTGGAGCATCAGCACCTTTAACCTCCAGTTCCGTACAGGTTGCAATTTGTCCTGAGAATGAACGGGAAGACGGGGAACCAATGAGAGACTAGCTCTTGGTGTTGGGACAGGCACAGGTCACTCTATTTTCCCATCAGGAAGAAGAATTAACCACAGGCTCAGCCTGCCCCCCGGAACCAGAACAGGGCCTGAAGCCATCCTGCGCTTTTGCGGCCAGCTCCCAAAAAAGAGAGTTGTAAAATGGAGCTTCAGGGCACTGCAATTCACAAACCTGCAGAGTTATAAAGGATAACTCTCGTCCACAAATATATTGAGGGAAGGCAAAGAAGAGGATTTGAAATCAAGGCAGAATTGCAGGAAACAGATTTCAGGAGGTAGATTCGAATCGCCTTTAAAGCACATGAAAAGCGGCAAAACGTTGACAATGATGTCCTTGGCCAAAAAGGGCGTATGCGTTTTTTCCTGAATATATTCAGGAAAAAACGCATACGCCCTTTTTGGCCAACCAAGCAACCTGGAAAGGCAAATCAGCGCTACAAAGAAGTCTCGCTTCCCATCGGTCAAAAGGGCCATGCTGAAAAAAGTGTCAAAACCAGAAATGCAGGACAGGCCATGGAGAAATGGGAGACTTGCTACACTGATGGGCGGGATGTAAATTGCCAACAGCCAGTCTGGAGAAGGGTACGGTGTGTCCTGAAACAGCTAAAAAACACAGCTTATAGAGCATAGGGCACTTCCACGCATGGGGGTGTAAAGTGGGAAAATTAAAATTCAGCAAGACACAAGCACCCCAAAGTTTAGGGCTGCTCTGTTGACAAGGACCTCCACTTAATTCCACCTTAAATATCCCAGGAAATTGAAAAATGGATAAAAAATTTGTAGACCTTATGTACAATGGAATATCACTCAGCCATGAAATCAATATCATAAGGCTAGTAGCAGCATGATGAGTGGATTTAGGTACGACGATTCTAAGTGAAATAAGTCACACAGAAAAGGACACTTCTCATAAGGTGTCACTTATAGAGGGAATGTAAAAACCGTTACACTTGAACTGAATTACAAAACAGAACAGAGTCACACATGCAGAAAACACACTATGGCTGCTTAACGGGAAAGGTGAAGTGGGGTGATACATAAAACAAGAGTTGGAAATTAGCTCAGATACCGTTCCATAAACCCAATATGTAATAGACAAGACCTACTCCTTGCTCAGAGAACTGGACTCAACACGCCTGATTCACCGCACAAGAATATATCTGACTAGTAATAATCTTAAAACCTATGTATTGATATCTCTCTGTTAGTGTGTCAAGTGGGTGTAAAGCGGCATAAACACAGCCGTGAAAAGCAGCTAAACCCCATTATAAAAATAAATTACTTTTAAAAACCCATGAAACAAAGACAGTGAAAGAGAGAGAAATTCTTACACAATTCGTTCAGGGGCTGTGATGCAACCTGGATTGACCATATCTAGACCCACAGCTGGATGAGACATAAGGGTGGACACTCTTGGGGCTGAGAGGTTTGGTGAAGTTGGGTGAGCAAACGCAGACCCTTTAAAGTAATACTGCGTGCTACCCATCGCATGGGTCCCAAATCCCCAGGTTCAAGGGCATCTTCCTACATCGAAAACAGGCATGAGAAACCCAGAAGATGGTACACCGTGTGATGGGGAAAGGTTTCTAAAACACAACTAATTTCTCATCTCCTTGTGCTCGGGTTCGCCATTCCAGCCACTTTACTAGCAATCTCCCTACGTGGAGCATCAGCACCTTTAACCTCCTGTTCCGTACAGGTTGCAATTTGTCCTGAGGATGAATGGGAAGACGGGGAACCAATGAGAGACTAGCTCTTGGTGTTGGGACAGACATAGGTCACTCTATTTTCCCATCAAGAAGAAGAATTAACCACAGGCTCAGCCTGCCCCCCGGAACCAGAACAGGGCCTGAAGCCATCCTGCGCTTTTGCGGCCAGCTCCCAAAAAAGCGAGTTGTAAAATGGAGCTTCAGGGCACAGCAATTCACAAACCTGCAGAGTTATAAATGATAATTCTCATCCACAAATATATTGAGGGAAGGCAAAGAAGAGGATTTGAAATCAAGGCAGAATTGCAGGAAACAGATTTCAGGAGGTAGATTCGAAACGCCTTTAAAGCACATGAAAAGCGGCAAAACGTTGACAATGATGCCCTTGGCCAAAAAGGGCGTATGCGTTTTTTCCTGAATATATTCAGGAAAAAACGCATACGCCCTTTTTGGCCAACCAAGCAACCTGGAAAGGCAAATCAGCGCTACAAAGAAGTCTCGCTTCCCCTTGGTCAAAAGGGCCATGCTGAAAAAAGTGTCAAAACCAGAAATGCAGGAAAGGCCATGGAGAAATGGGAGCCTTGCTACACTGATGGGCGGGATGTAAATTGCCAACAGCCAGTCTGGAGAAGGGTACGGTGTGTCCTGAAACAGCTAAAAAACACAGCTTATAGAGCATAGGGCACTTCCACGCATGGGGGTGTAAAGTGGGAAAATTAAAATTCAGCAAGACACAAGCACCCCAAAGTTTAGGGCTGCTCTGTTGACAAGGACCTCCACTTAATTCCACCTTAAATATCCCAGGAAAGCGAAAAATGGATAAAAAATTTGTAGACCTTATGTACAATGGAATATCACTCAGCCATGAAATCAATATCATAAGGCTAGTAGCAGCATGATGAGTGGATTTAGGTACGACGATTCTAAGTGAAATAAGTCACACAGAAAAGGACACTTCTCATAAGGTGTCACTTATAGAGGGAATGTAAAAACCGTTACACTTGAACTGAATTACAAAACAGAACAGAGTCACACATGCAGAAAACACACTATGGCTGCTTAACGGGAAAGGTGAAGTGGGGTGATACATAAAACAAGAGTTGGAAATTAGCTCAGATACCGTTCCATAAACCCAATATGTAATAGACAAGACCTACTCCTTGCTCAGAGAACTGGACTCAACACGCCTGATTCACCGCACAAGAATATATCTGACTAGTAATAATCTTAAAACCTATGTATTGATATCTCTCTGTTAGTGTGTCAAGTGGGTGTAAAGCGGCATAAACACAGCCGTGAAAAGCAGCTAAACCCCATTATAAAAATAAATTACTTTTAAAAACCCATGAAACAAAGACAGTGAAAGAGAGAGAAATTCTTACACAATTCGTTCAGGGGCTGTGATGCAACCTGGATTGACCATATCTAGACCCACAGCTGGATGAGACATAAGGGTGGACACTCTTGGGGCTGAGAGGTTTGGTGAAGTTGGGTGAGCAAACGCAGACCCTTTAAAGTAATACTGCGTGCTACCCATCGCATGGGTCCCAAATCCCCAGGTTCAAGGGCATCTTCCTACATCGAAAACAGGCATGAGAAACCCAGAAGATGGTACACCGTGTGATGGGGAAAGGTTTCTAAAACACAACTAATTTCTCATCTCCTTGTGCTCGGGTTCGCCATTCCAGCCACTTTACTAGCAATCTCCCTACGTGGAGCATCAGCACCTTTAACCTCCTGTTCCGTACAGGTTGCAATTTGTCCTGAGAATGAACGGGAAGACGGGGAACCAATGAGAGACTAGCTCTTGGTGTTGGGACAGGCACAGGTCACTCTATTTTCCCATCAGGAAGAAGAATTAACCACAGGCTCAGCCTGCCCCCCGGAACCAGAACAGGGCCTGAAGCCATCCTGCGCTTTTGCGGCCAGCTCCCAAAAAAGCGAGTTGTAAAATGGAGCTTCAGGGCACTGCAATTCACAAACCTGCAGAGTTATAAAGGATAACTCTCGTCCACAAATATATTGAGGGAAGGCAAAGAAGAGGATTTGAAATCAAGGCAGAATTGCAGGAAACAGATTTCAGGAGGTAGATTCGAATCGCCTTTAAAGCACATGAAAAGCGGCAAAACGTTGACAATGATGTCCTTGGCCAAAAAGGGCGTATGCGTTTTTTCCTGAATATATTCAGGAAAAAACGCATACGCCCTTTTTGGCCAACCAAGCAACCTGGAAAGGCAAATCAGCGCTACAAAGAAGTCTCGCTTCCCATCGGTCAAAAGGGCCATGCTGAAAAAAGTGTCAAAACCAGAAATGCAGGACAGGCCATGGAGAAATGGGAGACTTGCTACACTGATGGGCGGGATGTAAATTGCCAACAGCCACTCTGGAGAAGGGTACGGTGTGTCCTGAAACAGCTAAAAAACACAGCTTAGAGAGCATAGGGCACTTCCACGCATGGGGGTATAAAGTGGGAAAATTAAAAATCAGCAAGACACAAGCACCCCATAGTTTAGGGCTGCTCTTTTGACAAGGACCTCCACTTCATTCCACCTAAAATATCCCAGGAAAGCGAAAAATGGATAAAAAAGTTGTAGTCCTTATGTAGAATGGAATATCACTCAGCCATGAAATCAATATCATAAGGCTAGTAGCAGCATGATGAGTGGATTTAGGTACGACGATTCTAAGTGAAATAAGTCACACAGAAAAGGACACTTCTCATAAGATGTCACTTATAGAGGGAATGTAAAAACCGTTACACTTGAACTGAATTACAAAACAGAACAGAGTCACACATGCAGAAAACACACTATGGCTGCTTAACTGGAAAGGTGAGGTGGGGTGATACATAAAACAAGAGTTTCAAATTAGCTCAGATACCGTTCCATAAACCCAATATGTAATAGACAAAACCTACTCCTTGCTCAGAGAACTGGACTCAACACGCCTGATTCACCGCACAAGAATATATCTGACTGGTAATAATCTTAAAACCTATGAATTGATATCTCTCTGTTAGTGTGTCAAGTGGGTGTAAAGCGGCATAAACACAGCCGTGAAAAGCAGCTAAACCCCATTATAAAAATAAATTACTTTTAAAAACCCATGAAACAAAGACAGTGAAAGAGAGAGAAATTCTTACACAATTCGTTCAGGGGCTGTGATGCAACCTGGATTGACCATATCTAGACCCACAGCTGGATGAGACATAAGGGTGGACACTCTTGGGGCTGAGAGGTTTGGTGAAGTTGGGTGAGCAAACGCAGACCCTTTAAAGTAATACTGCGTGCTACCCATCGCATGGGTCCCAAATTTCCAGGTTCAAGGGCATCTTCCTACATCGAAAACAGGCATGAGAAACCCAGAAGATGGTACACCGTGTGATGGGGAAAGGTTTCTAAAACGCACCTCATTTCTCATCTCCTTGTGCTCGGGTTCGCCATTCCAGCCACTTTACTAGCAATCTCCCTACGTGGAGCATCAGCACCTTTAACCTCCTGTTCCGTACAGGTTGCAATTTGTCCTGAGGATGAATGGGAAGACGGGGAACCAATGAGAGACTAGCTCTTGGTGTTGGGACAGGCACAGGTCACTCTATTTTCCCATCAAGAAGAAGAATTAACCACAGGCTCAGCCTGCCCCCCGGAACCAGAACAAGGCCTGAAACCATCCTGCGCTTTTGCGGCCAGCTCCCAAAAACGCGAGTTGTAAAATGGAGCTTCAGGGCACAGCAATTCACAAACCTGCAGAGTTATAAATGATAACTCTCGTCCACAAATATATTGAGGGAAGGCAAAGAAGAGGATTTGAAATCAAGGCAGAATTGCAGGAAACAGATTTCAGGAGGTAGATTCGAATCGCCTTTAAAGCACATGAAAAGCGGCAAAACGTTGACAATGATGCCCTTGGCCAAAAAGGGCGTATGCGTTTTTTCCTGAATATATTCAGGAAAAAACGCATACGCCCTTTTTGGCCAACCAAGCAACCTGGAAAGGCAAATCAGCGCTACAAAGAAGTCTCGCTTCCCCTTGGTCAAAAGGGCCATGCTGAAAAAAGTGTCAAAACCAGAAATGCAGGACAGGCCATGGAGAAATGGGAGCCTTGCTACACTGATGGGCGGGATGTAAATTGCCAACAGCCAGTCTGGAGAAGGGTACGGTGTGTCCTGAAACAGCTAAAAAACACAGCTTATAGAGCATAGGGCACTTCCACGCATGGGGGTGTAAAGTGGGAAAATTAAAATTCAGCAAGACACAAGCACCCCAAAGTTTAGGGCTGCTCTGTTGACAAGGACCTCCACTTAATTCCACCTTAAATATCCCAGGAAAGCGAAAAATGGATAAAAAATTTGTAGACCTTATGTACAATGGAATATCACTCAGCCATGAAATCAATATCATAAGGCTAGTAGCAGCATGATGAGTGGATTTAGGTACGACGATTCTAAGTGAAATAAGTCACACAGAAAAGGACACTTCTCATAAGGTGTCACTTATAGAGGGAATGTAAAAACCGTTACACTTGAACTGAATTACAAAACAGAACAGAGTCACACATGCAGAAAACACACTATGGCTGCTTAACGGGAAAGGTGAAGTGGGGTGATACATAAAACAAGAGTTGGAAATTAGCTCAGATACCGTTCCATAAACCCAATATGTAATAGACAAGACCTACTCCTTGCTCAGAGAACTGGACTCAACACGCCTGATTCACCGCACAAGAATATATCTGACTAGTAATAATCTTAAAACCTATGTATTGATATCTCTCTGTTAGTGTGTCAAGTGGGTGTAAAGCGGCATAAACACAGCCGTGAAAAGCAGCTAAACCCCATTATAAAAATAAATTACTTTTAAAAACCCATGAAACAAAGACAGTGAAAGAGAGAGAAATTCTTACACAATTCGTTCAGGGGCTGTGATGCAACCTGGATTGACCATATCTAGACCCACAGCTGGATGAGACATAAGGGTGGACACTCTTGGGGCTGAGAGGTTTGGTGAAGTTGGGTGAGCAAACGCAGACCCTTTAAAGTAATACTGCGTGCTACCCATCGCATGGGTCCCAAATCCCCAGGTTCAAGGGCATCTTCCTACATCGAAAACAGGCATGAGAAACCCAGAAGATGGTACACCGTGTGATGGGGAAAGGTTTCTAAAACACAACTAATTTCTCATCTCCTTGTGCTCGGGTTCGCCATTCCAGCCACTTTACTAGCAATCTCCCTACGTGGAGCATCAGCACCTTTAACCTCCTGTTCCGTACAGGTTGCAATTTGTCCTGAGGATGAATGGGAAGACGGGGAACCAATGAGAGACTAGCTCTTGGTGTTGGGACAGACATAGGTCACTCTATTTTCCCATCAAGAAGAAGAATTAACCACAGGCTCAGCCTGCCCCCCGGAACCAGAACAGGGCCTGAAGCCATCCTGCGCTTTTGCGGCCAGCTCCCAAAAAAGCGAGTTGTAAAATGGAGCTTCAGGGCACAGCAATTCACAAACCTGCAGAGTTATAAATGATAACTCTCATCCACAAATATATTGAGGGAAGGCAAAGAAGAGGATTTGAAATCAAGGCAGAATTGCAGGAAACAGATTTCAGGAGGTAGATTCGAAACGCCTTTAAAGCACATGAAAAGCGGCAAAACGTTGACAATGATGCCCTTGGCCAAAAAGGGCGTATGCGTTTTTTCCTGAATATATTCAGGAAAAAACGCATACGCCCTTTTTGGCCAACCAAGCAACCTGGAAAGGCAAATCAGCGCTACAAAGAAGTCTCGCTTCCCCTTGGTCAAAAGGGCCATGCTGAAAAAAGTGTCAAAACCAGAAATGCAGGACAGGCCATGGAGAAATGGGAGCCTTGCTACACTGATGGGCGGGATGTAAATTGCCAACAGCCAGTCTGGAGAAGGGTACGGTGTGTCCTGAAACAGCTAAAAAACACAGCTTATAGAGCATAGGGCACTTCCACGCATGGGGGTGTAAAGTGGGAAAATTAAAATTCAGCAAGACACAAGCACCCCAAAGTTTAGGGCTGCTCTGTTGACAAGGACCTCCACTTAATTCCACCTTAAATATCCCAGGAAAGCGAAAAATGGATAAAAAATTTGTAGACCTTATGTACAATGGAATATCACTCAGCCATGAAATCAATATCATAAGGCTAGTAGCAGCATGATGAGTGGATTTAGGTACGACGATTCTAAGTGAAATAAGTCACACAGAAAAGGACACTTCTCATAAGGTGTCACTTATAGAGGGAATGTAAAAACCGTTACACTTGAACTGAATTACAAAACAGAACAGAGTCACACATGCAGAAAACACACTATGGCTGCTTAACGGGAAAGGTGAAGTGGGGTGATACATAAAACAAGAGTTGGAAATTAGCTCAGATACCGTTCCATAAACCCAATATGTAATAGACAAGACCTACTCCTTGCTCAGAGAACTGGACTCAACACGCCTGATTCACCGCACAAGAATATATCTGACTAGTAATAATCTTAAAACCTATGTATTGATATCTCTCTGTTAGTGTGTCAAGTGGGTGTAAAGCGGCATAAACACAGCCGTGAAAAGCAGCTAAACCCCATTATAAAAATAAATTACTTTTAAAAACCCATGAAACAAAGACAGTGAAAGAGAGAGAAATTCTTACACAATTCGTTCAGGGGCTGTGATGCAACCTGGATTGACCATATCTAGACCCACAGCTGGATGAGACATAAGGGTGGACACTCTTGGGGCTGAGAGGTTTGGTGAAGTTGGGTGAGCAAACGCAGACCCTTTAAAGTAATACTGCGTGCTACCCATCGCATGGGTCCCAAATCCCCAGGTTCAAGGGCATCTTCCTACATCGAAAACAGGCATGAGAAACCAAGAAGATGGTACACCGTGTGATGGGGAAAGGTTTCTAAAACGCACCTCATTTCTCATCTCCTTGTGCTCGGGTTTGCCATTCCAGCCACTTTACTAGCAATCTCCCTACTTGGAGCATCAGCACCTTTAACCTCCTTTTCCGTACAGGTTGCAATTTGTCCTGAGGATGAACGGGAAGACGGGGAACCAATGAGAGACTAGCTCTTGGTGTTGGGACAGGCACAGGTCACTCTATTTTCCCATCAAGAAGAAGAATGAACCACAGGCTCAGCCTGCCCCTCGGAACCAGAACAGGGCCTGAAGCCATCCTGCGCTTTTGCGGCCAGCTCCCAAAAAAGCGAGTTATAAAATGGAGCTTCAGGGCACAGCAATTCACAAACCTGCAGAGTTATAAATGATAACTCTCGTCCACAAATATATTGAGGGAAGGCAAAGAAGAGGATTTGAAATCAAGGCAGAATTGCAAGAAACAGATTTCAGGAGGTAGATTCGAATCGCCTTTAAAGCACATGAAAAGCGGCAAAACGTTGACAATGATGCCCTTGGCCAAAAAGGGCGTATGCGTTTTTTCCTGAATATATTCAGGAAAAAACGCATACGCCCTTTTTCGCCAACCAAGCAACCTGGAAAGGCAAATCAGCGCTACAAAGAAGTCTCGCTTCCCATCCATCAAAAAGGCCATGCTGAAAAAAGTGTCAAAACCAGAAATGCAGGACAGGCCATGGAGAAATGGGAGCCTTGCTACACTGATGGGCGGGATGTAAATTGCCAACAGCCACTCTGGAGAAGGGTACGGTGTGTCCTGAACCATCTAAAACACACAGCCTAGAGAGGATAGGGCACTCCCACGCATGGGGGTATAAAGTGGGAAAATTGAAAATCAGCAAGACACAAGCACCCCAACGTTTAGGGCTGCTCTGTTGACAAGGACTTCCACTTCATTCCACCTTAAATATCCCAGGAAAGAGAAAAATGGATAAAAAAGTTGTGGTCCTTATGTACGATGGAATATCACTCAGCCATGAAATCAATGTCATAAGGCTAGTAGCAGCATGATGAGTGGATTTAGGTACGACGATTCTAAGTGAAATAAGTCACACAGAAAAGGACACTTCTCATAAGGTGTCACTTATAGAGGGAATGTAAAAACCGTTACACTTGAACTGAATTACAAAACAGAACAGAGTCACACATGCAGAAAACACACTATGGCTGCTTAACTGGAAAGGTGAGGTGGGGTGATACATAAAACAAGAGTTTCAAATTAGCTCAGATACCGTTCCATAAACCCAATATGTAATAGACAAAACCTACTCCTTGCTCAGAGAACTGGACTCAACACGCCTGATTCACCGCACAAGAATATATCTGACTAGTAATAATCTTAAAACCTATGAATTGATATCTCTCTGTTAGTGTCTCAAGTGGGTGTAAAGTGGCATAAACACAGCCGTGAAAAGCAGCTAAACCCCATTATAAAAATGAATTACTTTTAAAAACCCATGAAACAAAGACAGGGAAAGAGAGAGAAATTCTTACACAATTCGTTCAGGGGCTTTGATGCAACCTGGATTGACCATATCTAGACCCACAGCTGGATGAGACATAAGGGTGGACACTCTTGGGGCTGAGAGGTTTGGTGAGGTTGGGTGAGCAAACACAGACCCTTTAAAGTAATACTGCGTGGTAACCATGGCATGGGTCCCAAATCTCCAGGTTCAAGGGCATCTTCCTACATCGAAAACATGCATGAGAAACCCAGAAGATGGTACACCGTGTGATGGGGAAAGGTTTCTAAAACGCACCTCATTTCTCATCTCCTTGTGCTCGGGTTTGCCATTCCAGCCACTTTACTAGCAATCTCCCTACTTGGAGCATCAGCACCTTTAACCTCCTGTTCCGTACAGGTTGCAATTTGTCCTGAGGATGAACGGGAAGACCTGGAACCAATGAGAGACTAGCTCTTGGTGTTGGGACAGGCACAGGTCACTCTATTTTCCCATCAGGAAGAAGAATTAACCACAGGCTCAGCCTGCCCCCCGGAACCAGAACAGGGCCTGAAGCCATCCTGCGCTTTTGCGGCCAGCTCCCAAAAAAGCGAGTTGTAAAATGGAGCTTCAGGGCACTGCAATTCACAAACCTACAGAGTTATAAATGATAACTCTCGTCCACAAATATATTGAGGGAAGGCAAAGAAGAGGATTTGAAGTTAAGGCAGAATTGCAGGAAACAGATTTTAGGAGGTAGATTCGAATCGCCTTTAAAGCACATGAAAAGCGGCAAAACGTTGACAATGATGCCCTTGGCCAAAAAGGGCGTATGCGTTTTTTCCTGAATATATTCAGGAAAAAACGCATACGCCCTTTTTGGCCAACCAAGCAACCTGGAAAGGCAAATCAGCGCTACAAAGAAGTCTCGCTTCCCATCGGTCAAAAGGGCCATGCTGAAAAAAGTGTCAAAACCAGAAATGCAGGACAGGCCATGGAGAAATGGGAGCCTTGCTACACTGATGGGCGGGATGTAAATTGCCAACAGCCACTCTGGAGAAGGGTACGGTGTGTCCTGAAACAGCTAAAAAACACAGCTTAGAGAGCATAGGGCACTTCCACGCATGGGGGTATAAAGTGGGAAAATTAAAAATCAGCAAGACACAAGCACCCCATAGTTTAGGGCTGCTCTTTTGACAAGGACCTCCACTTCATTCCACCTTAAATATCCCAGGAAAGCGAAAAATGGATAAAAAAGTTGTAGTTCTTATGTAAAATGGAATATCACTCAGCCATGAAATCAATATCATAAGGCTAGTAGCAGCATGATGAGTGGATTTAGGTACGACGATTCTAAGTGAAATAAGTCACACAGAAAAGGACACTTCTCATAAGGTGTCACTTATAGAGGGAAAGTAAAAACCGTTACACTTGAACTGATTTACAAAACAGAACAGAGTCACACATGCAGAAAACACACTATGGCTGCTTAACGGGAAAGGTGAGGTGGGGTGATACATAAAACAAGAGTTTCAAATTAGCTCAGATACCGTTCCATAAACCCAATATGTAATAGACAAGACCTACTCCTTGCTCAGAGAACTGGACTCAACACGCGTGATTCACCGCACAAGAATATATCTGACTAGTAATAATCTTAAAACCTATGTATTGATATCTCTCTGTTAGTGTTTCAAGTGGGTGTAAAGCGGCATAAACACAGCCGTGAAAAGCAGCTAAACTCCATTATAAAAATAAATTACTTTTAAAAACCCATGAAACAAAGACAGTGAAAGAGAGAGAAATTCTTACACAATTCGTTCAGGGGCTGTGATGCAACCTGGATTGACCATATCTAGACCCACAGCTGGATGAGACATAAGGGTGGACACTCTTGGGGCTGAGAGGTTTGGTGAAGTTGGGTGAGCAAACGCAGACCCTTTAAAGTAATACTGCGTGCTACCCGTCCCATGGGTCCCAAATCTCCAGGTTCAAGGGCATCTTCCTACATCGAAAACAGGCATGAGAAACCCAGAAGATGTTACACCATGTGATGGGGAAAGGTTTCTAAAACGCACCTCATTTCTCATCTCCTTGTGCTCGGGTTCGCCATTCCAGTCACTTTACTAGCAATCTCCCTACGTGGAGCATCAGCACCTTTAACCTCCTGTTCCGTACAGGTTGCAATTTGTCCTGAGGATGAACGGGAAGACGGGGAACCAATGAGAGACTAGCTCTTGGTGTTGGGACAGGCACAGGTTACTCTATTTTCCCATCAGGAAGAAGAATTAACCACAGGCTCACCCTGCCCACCGGAACCAGAACAGGGCCTGAAGCCATCCTGCGCTTTTGCGGCCAGCTCCCAAAAAAGCGAGTTGTAAAATGGAGCTTCAGGGCACAGCAATTCAAAAACCTGCAGAGTTATAAATGATAACTCTCGTCCACAAATATATTGAGGGAAGGCAAAGAAGAGGATTTGAAATCAAGGCAGAATTGCAGGAAACAGATTTCAGGAGGTAGATTCGAATCGCCTTTAAAGCACATGAAAAGCGGCAAAACGTTGACAATGATGCCCTTGGCCAAAAAGGGCGTATGCGTTTTTTCCTGAATATATTCAGGAAAAAACGCATACGCCCTTTTTGGCAAACCAAGCAACCTGGAAAGGCAAATCAGCGCTACAAAGAAGTCTCGCTTCCCATCGGTCAAAAGGGCCATGCTGAAAAAAGTTTCAAAACCAGAAATGCAGGACAGGCCATGGAGAAATGGGAGCCTTGCTACACTGATGGGCGGGATGTAAATTGCCAACAGCCACTCTGGAGAAGGGTACGGTGTGTCCTGAAACAGCTAAAAAACACAGCTTAGAGAGCATAGGGCACTTCCACGCATGGGGTTATAAAGTGGGAAAATTAAAAATCAGCAAGACACAAGCACCCCATAGTTTAGGGCTGCTCTTTTGACAAGGACCTCCACTTCAATCCACCTTAAATATCCCAGGAAAGCGAAAAATGGATAAAAAAGTTGTAGTCCTTATGTACAATGGAATATCACTCAGCCATGAAATCAATATCATAAGGCTAGTAGCAGCATGATGAGTGGATTTAGGTACGACGATTCTAAGTGAAAGAAGTCACACAGAAAAGGACACTTCTCATAAGGTGTCACTTATAGAGGGAATGTAAAAACCGTTACACTTGAACTGAATTACAAAACAGAACAGAGTCACACATGCAGAAAACACACTATGGCTGCTTAACTGGAAAGGTGAGGTGGGGTGATACATAAAACAAGAGTTTCAAATTAGCTCAGATACCGTTCCATAAACCCAATATGTAATAGACAAAACCTACTCCTTGCTCACAGAACTGGACTCAACACGCCTGATTCACCGCACAAGAATATATCTGACTAGTAATAATCTTAAAACCTATGAATTGATATCTCTCTGTTAGTGTGTCAAGTGGGTGTAAAGCGGCATAAACACAGCCGTGAAAAGCAGCTAAACCCCATTATAAAAATAAATTACTTTTAAAAACCCATGAAACAAAGACAGAGAAAGAGAGAGAAATTCTTACACAATTCGTTCAGGGGCTGTGATGCAACCTGGATTGACCATATCTAGACCCACAGCTGGATGAGACATAAGGGTGGACACTCTTGGGGCTGAGAGGTTTGGTGAAGTTGGGTGAGCAAACGCAGACCCTTTAAAGTAATACTGCGTGCTACCCATCGCATGGGTCCCAAATCTCCAGGTTCAAGGGCATCTTCCTACATCGAAAACAAGCATGAGAAGCCCAGAAGATGGTACACCGTGTGAATGGAGAAAGGTTTCTAAAAGGCACCTCATTTCTCATCTCCTTGTGCTCGGGTTCGCCATTCCAGCCACTTTACTAGCAATCTCCCTATGTGGAGCATCAGCACCTTTAACTTCCTGTTCCGTAAAGGTTGCAGTTTGTCCTGAGGATGAACCGGAAGACGGGGAACCAATGAGAGACTAGCTCTTGGTGTTGGGACAGGCACAGGTCACTCTATTTTCCCATCAAGAAGAAGAATTAACCACAGGCTCAGCCTGCCCCCCGGAACCAGAACAGGGCCTGAAGCCATCCTGCGCTTTTGCGGCCAGCTCCCAAAAAAGCGAGTTGTAAAATGGAGCTTCAGGGCACAGCAATTCACAAACCTGCAGAGTTATAAATGATAATTCTCGTCCACAAATATATTGAGGGAAGGCAAAAAGAGGATTTGAAATCAAGGCAGAATTGCAGGAAACAGATTTCAGGAGGTAGATTCGAATCGCCTTTAAAGCACATGAAAAGCGGTAAAACGTTGACAATGATGCCCTTGGCCAAAAAGGACGTATGCGTTTTTTCTTGAATATATTCAGGAAAAAACGCATACGCCCTTTTTGGCCAACCAAGCAACCTGGAAAGGCAAATCAGCGCTACAAAGAAGTCTCGCTTCCCATTGGTCAAAAGGGCCATTCTGAAAAAAGTGTCAAAACCAGAAATGCAGGACAGGCCATGGAGAAATGGGAGCCTTGCTACACTGATGGGCGGGATGTAAATTGCCAACAGCCACTCTGGAGAAGAGTACGGTGTGTCCTGAACCATCTAAAACACACAGCCTAGAGAGGATAGGGCACTCCCACGCATGGGGGTATAAAGTGGGAAAATTGAAAATCAGCAAGACACAAGCACCCCAACGTTTAGGGCTGCTCTGTTGACAAGGACTTCCACTTCATTCCACCTTAAATATCCCAGGAAAGAGAAAAATGGATAAAAAAGTTGTGGTCCTTATGTACGATGGAATATCACTCAGCCATGAAATCAATGTCATAAGGCTAGTAGCAGCATGATGAGTGGATTTAGGTACGACGATTCTAAGTGAAATAAGTCACACAGAAAAGGACACTTCTCATAAGGTGTCACTTATAGAGGGAATGTAAAAACCGTTACACTTGAACTGAATTACAAAACAGAACAGAGTCACACATGCAGAAAACACACTATGGCTGCTTAACTGGAAAGGTGAGGTGGGGTGATACATAAAACAAGAGTTTCAAATTAGCTCAGATACCGTTCCATAAACCCAATATGTAATAGACAAAACCTACTCCTTGCTCAGAGAACTGGACTCAACACGCCTGATTCACCGCACAAGAATATATCTGACTAGTAATAATCTTAAAACCTATGTATTGATATCTCTCTGTTAGTGTCTCAAGTGGGTGTAAAGTGGCATAAACACAGCCGTGAAAAGCAGCTAAACCCCATTATAAAAATGAATTACTTTTAAAAACCCATGAAACAAAGACAGGGAAAGAGAGAGAAATTCTTACACAATTCGTTCAGGGGCTTTGATGCAACCTGGATTGACCATATCTAGACCCACAGCTGGATGAGACATAAGGGTGGACACTCTTGGGGCTGAGAGGTTTGGTGAGGTTGGGTGAGCAAACACAGACCCTTTAAAGTAATACTGCGTGGTAACCATGGCATGGGTCCCAAATCTCCAGGTTCAAGGGCATCTTCCTACATCGAAAACATGCATGAGAAACCCAGAAGATGGTACACCGTGTGATGGGGAAAGGTTTCTAAAACGCACCTCATTTCTCATCTCCTTGTGCTCGGGTTTGCCATTCCAGCCACTTTACTAGCAATCTCCCTACTTGGAGCATCAGCACCTTTAACCTCCTGTTCCGTACAGGTTGCAGTTTGTCCTGAGGATGAACGGGAAGACGGGGAACCAATGAGAGACTAGCTCTTGGTGTTGGGACAGTCACAGGTTACTCTATTTTCCCATCAGGAAGAAGAATTAACCACAGGCTCACCCTGCCCACCGGAACCAGAACAGGGCCTGAAGCCATCCTGCGCTTTTGCGGCCAGCTCCCAAAAAAGCGAGTTGTAAAATGGAGCTTCAGGGCACAGCAATTCAAAAACCTGCAGAGTTATAAATGATAACTCTCGTCCACAAATATATTGAGGGAAGGCAAAGAAGAGGATTTGAAATCAAGGCAGAATTGCAGGAAACAGATTTCAGGAGGTAGATTCGAATCGCCTTTAAAGCACATGAAAAGCAGCAAAACGTTGACAATGATGCCCTTGGCCAAAAAGGGCGTATGCGTTTTTTCCTGAATATATTCAGGAAAAAACGCATACGCCCTTTTTGGCAAACCAAGCAACCTGGAAAGGCAAATCAGCGCTACAAAGAAGTCTCACTTCCCATCGGTCAAAAGGGCCATGCTGAAAAAAGTTTCAAAACCAGAAATGCAGGACAGGCCATGGAGAAATGGGAGCCTTGCTACACTGATGGGCGGGATGTAAATTGCCAACAGCCACTCTGGAGAAGGGTACGGTGTGTCCTGAAACAGCTAAAAAACACAGCTTAGAGAGCATAGGGCACTTCCACGCATGGGGTTATAAAGTGGGAAAATTAAAAATCAGCAAGACACAAGCACCCCATAGTTTAGGGCTGCTCTTTTGACAAGGACCTCCACTTCAATCCACCTTAAATATCCCAGGAAAGCGAAAAATGGATAAAAAAGTTGTAGTCCTTATGTACAATGGAATATCACTCAGCCATGAAATCAATATCATAAGGCTAGTAGCAGCATGATGAGTGGATTTAGGTACGACGATTCTAAGTGAAATAAGTCACACAGAAAAGGACACTTCTCATAAGGTGTCACTTATAGAGGGAATGTAAAAACCGTTACACTTGAACTGATTTACAAAACAGAACAGAGTCACACATGCAGAAAACACACTATGGCTGCTTAACGGGAAAGGTGAGGTGGGGTGATACATAAAACAAGAGTTTCAAATTAGCTCAGATACCGTTCCATAAACCCAATATGTAATAGACAAAACCTACTCCTTGCTCACAGAACTGGACTCAACACGCGTGATTCACCGCACAAGAATATATCTGACTAGTAATAATCTTAAAACCTATGTATTGATATCTCTCTGTTAGTGTGTCAAGTGGGTGTAAAGTGGCATAAACACAGCCGTGAAAAGCAGCTAAACCCCATTATAAAAATGAATTACTTTTAAAAACCCATGAAACAAAGACAGGGAAAGAGAGAGAAATTCTTACACAATTCGTTCAGGGGCTTTGATGCAACCTGGATTGACCATATCTAGACCCACAGCTGGATGAGACATAAGGGTGGACACTCTTGGGGCTGAGAGGTTTGGTGAGGTTGGGTGAGCAAACACAGACCCTTTAAAGTAATACTGCGTGGTAACCATGGCATGGGTCCCAAATCTCCAGGTTCAAGGGCATCTTCCTACATCGAAAAAATGCATGAGAAACCCAGAAGATGGTACACCGTGTGATGGGGAAAGGTTTCTAAAACGCACCTCATTTCTCATCTCCTTGTGCTCGGGTTTGCCATTCCAGCCACTTTACTAGCAATCTCCCTACTTGGAGCATCAGCACCTTTAACCTCCTGTTCCGTACAGGTTGCAATTTGTCCTGAGGATGAACGGGAAGACCTGGATCCAATGAGAGACTAGCTCTTGGTGTTGGGACAGGCACAGGTCACTCTATTTTCCCATCAGGAAGAAGAATTAACCACAGGCTCAGCCTGCCCCCCGGAACCAGAACAGGGCCTGAAGCCATCCTGCGCTTTTGCGGCCAGCTCCCAAAAAAGCGAGTTGTAAAATGGAGCTTCAGGGCACTGCAATTCACAAACCTGCAGAGTTATAAATGATAACTCTCATCCACAAATATATTGAGGGAAGGCAAAGAAGAGGATTTGAAGTTAAGGCAGAATTGCAGGAAACAGATTTTAGGAGGTAGATTCGAATCGCCTTTAAAGCACATGAAAAGCGGCAAAACGTTGACAATGATGCCCTTGGCCAAAAAGGGCGTATGCGTTTTTTCCTGAATATATTCAGGAAAAAACGCATACGCCCTTTTTGGCCAACCAAGCAACCTGGAAAGGCAAATCAGCGCTACAAAGAAGTCTCGCTTCCCATCGGTCAAAAGGGCCATGCTGAAAAAAGTGTCAAAACCAGAAATGCAGGACAGGCCATGGAGAAATGGGAGCCGTGCTACACTGATGGGCGGGATGTAAATTGCCAACAGCCACTCTGGAGAAGGGTACGGTGTGTCCTGATACAGCTAAAAAACACAGCTTAGAGAGCATAGGGCACTTCCACGCATGGGGGTATAAAGTGGGAAAATTAAAAATCAGCAAGACACAAGCACCCCATAGTTTAGGGCTGCTCTTTTGACAAGGACCTCCACTTCATTCCACCTTAAATATCCCAGGAAAGCGAAAAATGGATAAAAAAGTTGTAGTTCTTATGTAAAATGGAATATCACTCAGCCATGAAATCAATATCATAAGGCTAGTAGCAGCATGATGAGTGGATTTAGGTACGACGATTCTAAGTGAAATAAGTCACACAGAAAAGGACACTTCTCATAAGGTGTCACTTATAGAGGGAAAGTAAAAACCGTTACACTTGAACTGATTTACAAAACAGAACAGAGTCACACATGCAGAAAACACACTATGGCTGCTTAACGGGAAAGGTGAGGTGGGGTGATACATAAAACAAGAGTTTCAAATTAGCTCAGATACCGTTCCATAAACCCAATATGTAATAGACAAAACCTACTCCTTGCTCAGAGAACTGGACTCAACACGCCTGATTCACCGCACAAGAATATATCTGACTAGTAATAATCTTAAAACCTATGTATTGATATCTCTCTGTTAGTGTCTCAAGTGGGTGTAAAGTGGCATAAACACAGCCGTGAAAAGCAGCTAAACCCCATTATAAAAATGAATTACTTTTAAAAACCCATGAAACAAAGACAGGGAAAGAGAGAGAAATTCTTACACAATTCGTTCAGGGGCTTTGATGCAACCTGGATTGACCATATCTAGACCCACAGCTGGATGAGACATAAGGGTGGACACTCTTGGGGCTGAGAGGTTTGGTGAGGTTGGGTGAGCAAACACAGACCCTTTAAAGTAATACTGCGTGGTAACCATGGCATGGGTCCCAAATCTCCAGGTTCAAGGGCATCTTCCTACATCGAAAACATGCATGAGAAACCCAGAAGATGGTACACCGTGTGATGGGGAAAGGTTTCTAAAACGCACCTCATTTCTCATCTCCTTGTGCTCGGGTTTGCCATTCCAGCCACTTTACTAGCAATCTCCCTACTTGGAGCATCAGCACCTTTAACCTCCTGTTCCGTACAGGTTGCAGTTTGTCCTGAGGATGAACGGGAAGACGGGGAACCAATGAGAGACTAGCTCTTGGTGTTGGGACAGTCACAGGTTACTCTATTTTCCCATCAGGAAGAAGAATTAACCACAGGCTCACCCTGCCCACCGGAACCAGAACAGGGCCTGAAGCCATCCTGCGCTTTTGCGGCCAGCTCCCAAAAAAGCGAGTTGTAAAATGGAGCTTCAGGGCACAGCAATTCAAAAACCTGCAGAGTTATAAATGATAACTCTCGTCCACAAATATATTGAGGGAAGGCAAAGAAGAGGATTTGAAATCAAGGCAGAATTGCAGGAAACAGATTTCAGGAGGTAGATTCGAATCGCCTTTAAAGCACATGAAAAGCAGCAAAACGTTGACAATGATGCCCTTGGCCAAAAAGGGCGTATGCGTTTTTTCCTGAATATATTCAGGAAAAAACGCATACGCCCTTTTTGGCAAACCAAGCAACCTGGAAAGGCAAATCAGCGCTACAAAGAAGTCTCACTTCCCATCGGTCAAAAGGGCCATGCTGAAAAAAGTTTCAAAACCAGAAATGCAGGACAGGCCATGGAGAAATGGGAGCCTTGCTACACTGATGGGCGGGATGTAAATTGCCAACAGCCACTCTGGAGAAGGGTACGGTGTGTCCTGAAACAGCTAAAAAACACAGCTTAGAGAGCATAGGGCACTTCCACGCATGGGGTTATAAAGTGGGAAAATTAAAAATCAGCAAGACACAAGCACCCCATAGTTTAGGGCTGCTCTTTTGACAAGGACCTCCACTTCAATCCACCTTAAATATCCCAGGAAAGCGAAAAATGGATAAAAAAGTTGTAGTCCTTATGTACAATGGAATATCACTCAGCCATGAAATCAATATCATAAGGCTAGTAGCAGCATGATGAGTGGATTTAGGTACGACGATTCTAAGTGAAATAAGTCACACAGAAAAGGACACTTCTCATAAGGTGTCACTTATAGAGGGAATGTAAAAACCGTTACACTTGAACTGATTTACAAAACAGAACAGAGTCACACATGCAGAAAACACACTATGGCTGCTTAACGGGAAAGGTGAGGTGGGGTGATACATAAAACAAGAGTTTCAAATTAGCTCAGATACCGTTCCATAAACCCAATATGTAATAGACAAAACCTACTCCTTGCTCACAGAACTGGACTCAACACGCGTGATTCACCGCACAAGAATATATCTGACTAGTAATAATCTTAAAACCTATGTATTGATATCTCTCTGTTAGTGTGTCAAGTGGGTGTAAAGTGGCATAAACACAGCCGTGAAAAGCAGCTAAACCCCATTATAAAAATGAATTACTTTTAAAAACCCATGAAACAAAGACAGGGAAAGAGAGAGAAATTCTTACACAATTCGTTCAGGGGCTTTGATGCAACCTGGATTGACCATATCTAGACCCACAGCTGGATGAGACATAAGGGTGGACACTCTTGGGGCTGAGAGGTTTGGTGAGGTTGGGTGAGCAAACACAGACCCTTTAAAGTAATACTGCGTGGTAACCATGGCATGGGTCCCAAATCTCCAGGTTCAAGGGCATCTTCCTACATCGAAAAAATGCATGAGAAACCCAGAAGATGGTACACCGTGTGATGGGGAAAGGTTTCTAAAACGCACCTCATTTCTCATCTCCTTGTGCTCGGGTTTGCCATTCCAGCCACTTTACTAGCAATCTCCCTACTTGGAGCATCAGCACCTTTAACCTCCTGTTCCGTACAGGTTGCAATTTGTCCTGAGGATGAACGGGAAGACCTGGATCCAATGAGAGACTAGCTCTTGGTGTTGGGACAGGCACAGGTCACTCTATTTTCCCATCAGGAAGAAGAATTAACCACAGGCTCAGCCTGCCCCCCGGAACCAGAACAGGGCCTGAAGCCATCCTGCGCTTTTGCGGCCAGCTCCCAAAAAAGCGAGTTGTAAAATGGAGCTTCAGGGCACTGCAATTCACAAACCTGCAGAGTTATAAATGATAACTCTCGTCCACAAATATATTGAGGGAAGGCAAAGAAGAGGATTTGAAGTTAAGGCAGAATTGCAGGAAACAGATTTTAGGAGGTAGATTCGAATCGCCTTTAAAGCACATGAAAAGCGGCAAAACGTTGACAATGATGCCCTTGGCCAAAAAGGGCGTATGCGTTTTTTCCTGAATATATTCAGGAAAAAACGCATACGCCCTTTTTGGCCAACCAAGCAACCTGGAAAGGCAAATCAGCGCTACAAAGAAGTCTCGCTTCCCATCGGTCAAAAGGGCCATGCTGAAAAAAGTGTCAAAACCAGAAATGCAGGACAGGCCATGGAGAAATGGGAGCCGTGCTACACTGATGGGCGGGATGTAAATTGCCAACAGCCACTCTGGAGAAGGGTACGGTGTGTCCTGATACAGCTAAAAAACACAGCTTAGAGAGCATAGGGCACTTCCACGCATGGGGGTATAAAGTGGGAAAATTAAAAATCAGCAAGACACAAGCACCCCATAGTTTAGGGCTGCTCTTTTGACAAGGACCTCCACTTCATTCCACCTTAAATATCCCAGGAAAGCGAAAAATGGATAAAAAAGTTGTAGTTCTTATGTAAAATGGAATATCACTCAGCCATGAAATCAATATCATAAGGCTAGTAGCAGCATGATGAGTGGATTTAGGTACGACGATTCTAAGTGAAATAAGTCACACAGAAAAGGACACTTCTCATAAGGTGTCACTTATAGAGGGAAAGTAAAAACCGTTACACTTGAACTGATTTACAAAACAGAACAGAGTCACACATGCAGAAAACACACTATGGCTGCTTAACGGGAAAGGTGAGGTGGGGTGATACATAAAACAAGAGTTTCAAATTAGCTCAGATACCGTTCCATAAACCCAATATGTAATAGACAAGACCTACTCCTTGCTCAGAGAACTGGACTCAACACGCGTGATTCACCGCACAAGAATATATCTGACTAGTAATAATCTTAAAACCTATGTATTGATATCTCTCTGTTAGTGTTTCAAGTGGGTGTAAAGCGGCATAAACACAGCCGTGAAAAGCAGCTAAACTCCATTATAAAAATAAATTACTTTTAAAAACCCATGAAACAAAGACAGTGAAAGAGAGAGAAATTCTTACACAATTCGTTCAGGGGCTGTGATGCAACCTGGATTGACCATATCTAGACCCACAGCTGGATGAGACATAAGGGTGGACACTCTTGGGGCTGAGAGGTTTGGTGAAGTTGGGTGAGCAAACGCAGACCCTTTAAAGTAATACTGCGTGCTACCCGTCCCATGGGTCCCAAATCTCCAGGTTCAAGGGCATCTTCCTACATCGAAAACAGGCATGAGAAACCCAGAAGATGTTACACCATGTGATGGGGAAAGGTTTCTAAAACGCACCTCATTTCTCATCTCCTTGTGCTCGGGTTCGCCATTCCAGTCACTTTACTAGCAATCTCCCTACGTGGAGCATCAGCACCTTTAACCTCCTGTTCCGTACAGGTTGCAATTTGTCCTGAGGATGAACGGGAAGACGGGGAACCAATGAGAGACTAGCTCTTGGTGTTGGGACAGGCACAGGTTACTCTATTTTCCCATCAGGAAGAAGAATTAACCACAGGCTCACCCTGCCCACCGGAACCAGAACAGGGCCTGAAGCCATCCTGCGCTTTTGCGGCCAGCTCCCAAAAAAGCGAGTTGTAAAATGGAGCTTCAGGGCACAGCAATTCAAAAACCTGCAGAGTTATAAATGATAACTCTCGTCCACAAATATATTGAGGGAAGGCAAAGAAGAGGATTTGAAATCAAGGCAGAATTGCAGGAAACAGATTTCAGGAGGTAGATTCGAATCGCCTTTAAAGCACATGAAAAGCGGCAAAACGTTGACAATGATGCCCTTGGCCAAAAAGGGCGTATGCGTTTTTTCCTGAATATATTCAGGAAAAAACGCATACGCCCTTTTTGGCAAACCAAGCAACCTGGAAAGGCAAATCAGCGCTACAAAGAAGTCTCGCTTCCCATCGGTCAAAAGGGCCATGCTGAAAAAAGTTTCAAAACCAGAAATGCAGGACAGGCCATGGAGAAATGGGAGCCTTGCTACACTGATGGGCGGGATGTAAATTGCCAACAGCCACTCTGGAGAAGGGTACGGTGTGTCCTGAAACAGCTAAAAAGCACAGCTTAGAGAGCATAGGGCACTTCCACGCATGGGGTTATAAAGTGGGAAAATTAAAAATCAGCAAGACACAAGCACCCCATAGTTTAGGGCTGCTCTTTTGACAAGGACCTCCACTTCAATCCACCTTAAATATCCCAGGAAAGCGAAAAATGGATAAAAAAGTTGTGGTCCTTATGTACGATGGAATATCACTCAGCCATGAAATCAATGTCATAAGGCTAGTAGCAGCATGATGAGTGGATTTAGGTACGACGATTCTAAGTGAAATAAGTCACACAGAAAAGGACACTTCTCATAAGGTGTCACTTATAGAGGGAATGTAAAAACCGTTACACTTGAACTGAATTACAAAACAGAACAGAGTCACACATGCAGAAAACACACTATGGCTGCTTAACTGGAAAGGTGAGGTGGGGTGATACATAAAACAAGAGTTTCAAATTAGCTCAGATACCGTTCCATAAACCCAATATGTAATAGACAAAACCTACTCCTTGCTCACAGAACTGGACTCAACACGCCTGATTCACCGCACAAGAATATATCTGACTAGTAATAATCTTAAAACCTATGTATTGATATCTCTCTGTTAGTGTGTCAAGTGGGTGTAAAGCGGCATAAACACAGCCGTGAAAAGCAGCTAAACCCCATTATAAAAATAAATTACTTTTAAAAACCCATGAAACAAAGACAGGGAAAGAGAGAGAAATTCTTACACAATTCGTTCAGGGGCTGTGATGCAACCTGGATTGACCATATCTAGACCCACAGCTGGATGAGACATAAGGGTGGACACTCTTGGGGCTGAGAAGTTTGGTGAAGTTGGGTGAGCAAACGCAGACCCTTTAAAGTAATACTGCGTGCTACCCATCGCATGGGTCCCAAATCTCCAGGTTCAAGGGCATCTTCCTACATCGAAAACAAGCATGAGAAACCCAGAAGATGGTACACCGTGTGAATGGAGAAAGGTTTCTAAAACGCACCTCATTTCTCATCTCCTTGTGCTCGGGTTCGCCATTCCAGCCACTTTACTAGCAATCTCCCTACGTGGAGCATCAGCACCTTTAACCTCCTGTTCCGTACAGGTTGCAGTTTGTCCTGAGGATGAACGGGAAGACGGGGAACCAATGAGAGACTAGCTCTTGGTGTTGGGACAGGCACAGGTCACTCTATTTTCCCATCAGGAAGAAGAATTAACCACAGGCTCAGCCTGCCCCCCGGAACCAGAACAGGGCCTGAAGCCATCCTGCGCTTTTGCGGCCAGCTCCCAAAAAAGCGAGTTGTAAAATGGAGCTTCAGGGCACTGCAATTCACAAACCTGCAGAGTTATAAATGATAACTCTCGTCCACAAATATATTGAGGGAAGGCAAAGAAGAGGATTTGAAGTTAAGGCAGAATTGCAGGAAACAGATTTTAGGAGGTAGATTCGAATCGCCTTTAAAGAACATGAAAAGCGGCAAAACGTTGACAATGATGCCCTTGGCCAAAAAGGGCGTATGCGTTTTTTCCTGAATATATTCAGGAAAAAACGCATAAGCCCTTTTTGGCCAACCAAGCAACCTGGAAAGGCAAATCAGCGCTACAAAGAAGTCTCGCTTCCCATCGGTCAAAAGGGCCATGCTGAAAAAAGTGTCAAAACCAGAAATGCAGGACAGGCCATGGAGAAATGGGAGCCTTGCTACACTGATGGGCGGGATGTAAATTGCCAACAGCCACTCTGGAGAAGGGTACGGTGTGTCCTGAAACAGCTAAAAAACACAGCTTAGAGAGCATAGGGCACTTCCACGCATGGGGGTATAAAGTGGGAAAATTAAAAATCAGCAAGACACAAGCACCCCATAGTTTAGGGCTGCTCTTTTGACAAGGACCTCCACTTCATTCCACCTTAAATATCCCAGGAAAGCGAAAAATGGATAAAAAAGTTGTAGTTCTTATGTAAAATGGAATATCACTCAGCCATGAAATCAATATCATAAGGCTAGTAGCAGCATGATGAGTGGATTTAGGTACGACGATTCTAAGTGAAATAAGTCACACAGAAAAGGACACTTCTCATAAGGTGTCACTTATAGAGGGAAAGTAAAAACCGTTACACTTGAACTGAATTACAAAACAGAACAGAGTCACACATGCAGAAAACACACTATGGCTGCTTAAAGGGAAAGGTGAGGTGGGGTGATACATAAAACAAGAGTTTCAAATTAGCTCAGATACCGTTCCATAAACCCAATATGTAATAGACAAGACCTACTCCTTGCTCAGAGAACTGGACTCAACACGCGTGATTCACCGCACAAGAATATATCTGACTAGTAATAATCTTAAAACCTATGTATTGATATCTCTCTGTTAGTGTTTCAAGTGGGTGTAAAGCGGCATAAACACAGCCGTGAAAAGCAGCTAAACTCCATTATAAAAATAAATTACTTTTAAAAACCCATGAAACAAAGACAGTGAAAGAGAGAGAAATTCTTACACAATTCGTTCAGGGGCTGTGATGCAACCTGGATTGACCATATCTAGACCCACAGCTGGATGAGACATAAGGGTGGACACTCTTGGGGCTGAGAGGTTTGGTGAAGTTGGGTGAGCAAACGCAGACCCTTTAAAGTAATACTGCGTGCTACCCGTCCCATGGGTCCCAAATCTCCAGGTTCAAGGGCATCTTCCTACATCGAAAACAGGCATGAGAAACCCAGAAGATGGTACACCATGTGATGGGGAAAGGTTTCTAAAACGCACCTCATTTCTCATCTCCTTGTGCTCGGGTTCGCCATTCCAGTCACTTTACTAGCAATCTCCCTACGTGGAGCATCAGCACCTTTAACCTCCTGTTCCGTACAGGTTGCAATTTGTCCTGAGGATGAATGGGAAGACGGGGAACCAATGAGAGACTAGCTCTTGGTGTTGGGACAGGCACAGGTTACTCTATTTTCCCATCAGGAAGAAGAATTAACCACAGGCTCACCCTGCCCACCGGAACCAGAACAGGGCCTGAAGCCATCCTGCGCTTTTGCGGCCAGCTCCCAAAAAAGCGAGTTGTAAAATGGAGCTTCAGGGCACAGCAATTCAAAAACCTGCAGAGTTATAAATGATAACTCTCGTCCACAAATATATTGAGGGAAGGCAAAGAAGAGGATTTGAAATCAAGGCAGAATTGCAGGAAACAGATTTCAGGAGGTAGATTCGAATCGCCTTTAAAGCACATGAAAAGCGGCAAAACGTTGACAATGATGCCCTTGGCCAAAAAGGGCGTATGCGTTTTTTCCTGAATATATTCAGGAAAAAACGCATACGCCCTTTTTGGCAAACCAAGCAACCTGGAAAGGCAAATCAGCGCTACAAAGAAGTCTCGCTTCCCATCGGTCAAAAGGGCCATGCTGAAAAAAGTTTCAAAACCAGAAATGCAGGACAGGCCATGGAGAAATGGGAGCCTTGCTACACTGATGGGCGGGATGTAAATTGCCAACAGCCACTCTGGAGAAGGGTACGGTGTGTCCTGAAACAGCTAAAAAACACAGCTTAGAGAGCATAGGGCACTTCCACGCATGGGGTTATAAAGTGGGAAAATTAAAAATCAGCAAGACACAAGCACCCCATAGTTTAGGGCTGCTCTTTTGACAAGGACCTCCACTTCAATCCACCTTAAATATCCCAGGAAAGCGAAAAATGGATAAAAAAGTTGTAGTCCTTATGTACAATGGAATATCACTCAGCCATGAAATCAATATCATAAGGCTAGTAGCAGCATGATGAGTGGATTTAGGTACGACGATTCTAAGTGAAAGAAGTCACACAGAAAAGGACACTTCTCATAAGGTGTCACTTATAGAGGGAATGTAAAAACCGTTACACTTGAACTGAATTACAAAACAGAACAGAGTCACACATGCAGAAAACACACTATGGCTGCTTAACTGGAAAGGTGAGGTGGGGTGATACATAAAACAAGAGTTTCAAATTAGCTCAGATACCGTTCCATAAACCCAATATGTAATAGACAAAACCTACTCCTTGCTCACAGAACTGGACTCAACACGCCTGATTCACCGCACAAGAATATATCTGACTAGTAATAATCTTAAAACCTATGAATTGATATCTCTCTGTTAGTGTGTCAAGTGGGTGTAAAGCGGCATAAACACAGCCGTGAAAAGCAGCTAAACCCCATTATAAAAATAAATTACTTTTAAAAACCCATGAAACAAAGACAGGGAAAGAGAGAGAAATTCTTACACAATTCGTTCAGGGGCTGTGATGCAACCTGGATTGACCATATCTAGACCCACAGCTGGATGAGACATAAGGGTGGACACTCTTGGGGCTGAGAGGTTTGGTGAAGTTGGGTGAGCAAACGCAGACCCTTTAAAGTAATACTGCGTGCTACCCATCGCATGGGTCCCAAATCTCCAGGTTCAAGGGCATCTTCCTACATCGAAAACAAGCATGAGAAGCCCAGAAGATGGTACACCGTGTGAATGGAGAAAGGTTTCTAAAAGGCACCTCATTTCTCATCTCCTTGTGCTCGGGTTCGCCATTCCAGCCACTTTACTAGCAATCTCCCTATGTGGAGCATCAGCACCTTTAACTTCCTGTTCCGTAAAGGTTGCAGTTTGTCCTGAGGATGAACCGGAAGACGGGGAACCAATGAGAGACTAGCTCTTGGTGTTGGGACAGGCACAGGTCACTCTATTTTCCCATCAAGAAGAAGAATTAACCACAGGCTCAGCCTGCCCCCCGGAACCAGAACAGGGCCTGAAGCCATCCTGCGCTTTTGCGGCCAGCTCCCAAAAAAGCGAGTTGTAAAATGGAGCTTCAGGGCACAGCAATTCACAAACCTGCAGAGTTATAAATGATAATTCTCGTCCACAAATATATTGAGGGAAGGCAAAAAGAGGATTTGAAATCAAGGCAGAATTGCAGGAAACAGATTTCAGGAGGTAGATTCGAATCGCCTTTAAAGCACATGAAAAGCGGCAAAACGTTGACAATGATGCCCTTGGCCAAAAAGGACGTATGCGTTTTTTCTTGAATATATTCAGGAAAAAACGCATACGCCCTTTTTGGCCAACCAAGCAACCTGGAAAGGCAAATCAGCGCTACAAAGAAGTCTCGCTTCCCATTGGTCAAAAGGGCCATTCTGAAAAAAGTGTCAAAACCAGAAATGCAGGACAGGCCATGGAGAAATGGGAGCCTTGCTACACTGATGGGCGGGATGTAAATTGCCAACAGCCACTCTGGAGAAGAGTACGGTGTGTCCTGAACCATCTAAAACACACAGCCTAGAGAGGATAGGGCACTCCCACGCATGGGGGTATAAAGTGGGAAAATTGAAAATCAGCAAGACACAAGCACCCCAACGTTTAGGGCTGCTCTGTTGACAAGGACTTCCACTTCATTCCACCTTAAATATCCCAGGAAAGAGAAAAATGGATAAAAAAGTTGTGGTCCTTATGTACGATGGAATATCACTCAGCCATGAAATCAATGTCATAAGGCTAGTAGCAGCATGATGAGTGGATTTAGGTACGACGATTCTAAGTGAAATAAGTCACACAGAAAAGGACACTTCTCATAAGGTGTCACTTATAGAGGGAATGTAAAAACCGTTACACTTGAACTGAATTACAAAACAGAACAGAGTCACACATGCAGAAAACACACTATGGCTGCTTAACTGGAAAGGTGAGGTGGGGTGATACATAAAACAAGAGTTTCAAATTAGCTCAGATACCGTTCCATAAACCCAATATGTAATAGACAAAACCTACTCCTTGCTCAGAGAACTGGACTCAACACGCCTGATTCACCGCACAAGAATATATCTGACTAGTAATAATCTTAAAACCTATGTATTGATATCTCTCTGTTAGTGTCTCAAGTGGGTGTAAAGTGGCATAAACACAGCCGTGAAAAGCAGCTAAACCCCATTATAAAAATGAATTACTTTTAAAAACCCATGAAACAAAGACAGGGAAAGAGAGAGAAATTCTTACACAATTCGTTCAGGGGCTTTGATGCAACCTGGATTGACCATATCTAGACCCACAGCTGGATGAGACATAAGGGTGGACACTCTTGGGGCTGAGAGGTTTGGTGAGGTTGGGTGAGCAAACACAGACCCTTTAAAGTAATACTGCGTGGTAACCATGGCATGGGTCCCAAATCTCCAGGTTCAAGGGCATCTTCCTACATCGAAAACATGCATGAGAAACCCAGAAGATGGTACACCGTGTGATGGGGAAAGGTTTCTAAAACGCACCTCATTTCTCATCTCCTTGTGCTCGGGTTTGCCATTCCAGCCACTTTACTAGCAATCTCCCTACTTGGAGCATCAGCACCTTTAACCTCCTGTTCCGTACAGGTTGCAGTTTGTCCTGAGGATGAACGGGAAGACGGGGAACCAATGAGAGACTAGCTCTTGGTGTTGGGACAGTCACAGGTTACTCTATTTTCCCATCAGGAAGAAGAATTAACCACAGGCTCACCCTGCCCACCGGAACCAGAACAGGGCCTGAAGCCATCCTGCGCTTTTGCGGCCAGCTCCCAAAAAAGCGAGTTGTAAAATGGAGCTTCAGGGCACAGCAATTCAAAAACCTGCAGAGTTATAAATGATAACTCTCGTCCACAAATATATTGAGGGAAGGCAAAGAAGAGGATTTGAAATCAAGGCAGTATTGCAGGAAACAGATTTCAGGAGGTAGATTCGAATCGCCTTTAAAGCACATGAAAAGCAGCAAAACGTTGACAATGATGCCCTTGGCCAAAAAGGGCGTATGCGTTTTTTCCTGAATATATTCAGGAAAAAACGCATACGCCCTTTTTGGCAAACCAAGCAACCTGGAAAGGCAAATCAGCGCTACAAAGAAGTCTCACTTCCCATCGGTCAAAAGGGCCATGCTGAAAAAAGTTTCAAAACCAGAAATGCAGGACAGGCCATGGAGAAATGGGAGCCTTGCTACACTGATGGGCGGGATGTAAATTGCCAACAGCCACTCTGGAGAAGGGTACGGTGTGTCCTGAAACAGCTAAAAAACACAGCTTAGAGAGCATAGGGCACTTCCACGCATGGGGTTATAAAGTGGGAAAATTAAAAATCAGCAAGACACAAGCACCCCATAGTTTAGGGCTGCTCTTTTGACAAGGACCTCCACTTCAATCCACCTTAAATATCCCAGGAAAGCGAAAAATGGATAAAAAAGTTGTAGTCCTTATGTACAATGGAATATCACTCAGCCATGAAATCAATATCATAAGGCTAGTAGCAGCATGATGAGTGGATTTAGGTACGACGATTCTAAGTGAAATAAGTCACACAGAAAAGGACACTTCTCATAAGGTGTCACTTATAGAGGGAATGTAAAAACCGTTACACTTGAACTGATTTACAAAACAGAACAGAGTCACACATGCAGAAAACACACTATGGCTGCTTAACGGGAAAGGTGAGGTGGGGTGATACATAAAACAAGAGTTTCAAATTAGCTCAGATACCGTTCCATAAACCCAATATGTAATAGACAAAACCTACTCCTTGCTCACAGAACTGGACTCAACACGCGTGATTCACCGCACAAGAATATATCTGACTAGTAATAATCTTAAAACCTATGTATTGATATCTCTCTGTTAGTGTGTCAAGTGGGTGTAAAGTGGCATAAACACAGCCGTGAAAAGCAGCTAAACCCCATTATAAAAATGAATTACTTTTAAAAACCCATGAAACAAAGACAGGGAAAGAGAGAGAAATTCTTACACAATTCGTTCAGGGGCTTTGATGCAACCTGGATTGACCATATCTAGACCCACAGCTGGATGAGACATAAGGGTGGACACTCTTGGGGCTGAGAGGTTTGGTGAGGTTGGGTGAGCAAACACAGACCCTTTAAAGTAATACTGCGTGGTAACCATGGCATGGGTCCCAAATCTCCAGGTTCAAGGGCATCTTCCTACATCGAAAAAATGCATGAGAAACCCAGAGGATGGTACACCGTGTGATGGGGAAAGGTTTCTAAAACGCACCTCATTTCTCATCTCCTTGTGCTCGGGTTTGCCATTCCAGCCACTTTACTAGCAATCTCCCTACTTGGAGCATCAGCACCTTTAACCTCCTGTTCCGTACAGGTTGCAATTTGTCCTGAGGATGAACGGGAAGACCTGGAACCAATGAGAGACTAGCTCTTGGTGTTGGGACAGGCACAGGTCACTCTATTTTCCCATCAGGAAGAAGAATTAACCACAGGCTCAGCCTGCCCCCCGGAACCAGAACAGGGCCTGAAGCCATCCTGCGCTTTTGCGGCCAGCTCCCAAAAAAGCGAGTTGTAAAATGGAGCTTCAGGGCACTGCAATTCACAAACCTGCAGAGTTATAAATGATAACTCTCGTCCACAAATATATTGAGGGAAGGCAAAGAAGAGGATTTGAAGTTAAGGCAGAATTGCAGGAAACAGATTTTAGGAGGTAGATTCGAATCGCCTTTAAAGCACATGAAAAGCGGCAAAACGTTGACAATGATGCCCTTGGCCAAAAAGGGCGTATGCGTTTTTTCCTGAATATATTCAGGAAAAAACGCATACGCCCTTTTTGGCCAACCAAGCAACCTGGAAAGGCAAATCAGCGCTACAAAGAAGTCTCGCTTCCCATCGGTCAAAAGGGCCATGCTGAAAAAAGTGTCAAAACCAGAAATGCAGGACAGGCCATGGAGAAATGGGAGCCGTGCTACACTGATGGGCGGGATGTAAATTGCCAACAGCCACTCTGGAGAAGGGTACGGTGTGTCCTGATACAGCTAAAAAACACAGCTTAGAGAGCATAGGGCACTTCCACGCATGGGGGTATAAAGTGGGAAAATTAAAAATCAGCAAGACACAAGCACCCCATAGTTTAGGGCTGCTCTTTTGACAAGGACCTCCACTTCATTCCACCTTAAATATCCCAGGAAAGCGAAAAATGGATAAAAAAGTTGTAGTTCTTATGTAAAATGGAATATCACTCAGCCATGAAATCAATATCATAAGGCTAGTAGCAGCATGATGAGTGGATTTAGGTACGACGATTCTAAGTGAAATAAGTCACACAGAAAAGGACACTTCTCATAAGGTGTCACTTATAGAGGGAAAGTAAAAACCGTTACACTTGAACTGAATTACAAAACAGAACAGAGTCACACATGCAGAAAACACACTATGGCTGCTTAAAGGGAAAGGTGAGGTGGGGTGATACATAAAACAAGAGTTTCAAATTAGCTCAGATACCGTTCCATAAACCCAATATGTAATAGACAAGACCTACTCCTTGCTCAGAGAACTGGACTCAACACGCGTGATTCACCGCACAAGAATATATCTGACTAGTAATAATCTTAAAACCTATGTATTGATATCTCTCTGTTAGTGTTTCAAGTGGGTGTAAAGCGGCATAAACACAGCCGTGAAAAGCAGCTAAACTCCATTATAAAAATAAATTACTTTTAAAAACCCATGAAACAAAGACAGTGAAAGAGAGAGAAATTCTTACACAATTCGTTCAGGGGCTGTGATGCAACCTGGATTGACCATATCTAGACCCACAGCTGGATGAGACATAAGGGTGGACACTCTTGGGGCTGAGAGGTTTGGTGAAGTTGGGTGAGCAAACGCAGACCCTTTAAAGTAATACTGCGTGCTACCCGTCCCATGGGTCCCAAATCTCCAGGTTCAAGGGCATCTTCCTACATCGAAAACAGGCATGAGAAACCCAGAAGATGGTACACCATGTGATGGGGAAAGGTTTCTAAAACGCACCTCATTTCTCATCTCCTTGTGCTCGGGTTCGCCATTCCAGTCACTTTACTAGCAATCTCCCTACGTGGAGCATCAGCACCTTTAACCTCCTGTTCCGTACAGGTTGCAATTTGTCCTGAGGATGAACGGGAAGACGGGGAACCAATGAGAGACTAGCTCTTGGTGTTGGGACAGGCACAGGTTACTCTATTTTCCCATCAGGAAGAAGAATTAACCACAGGCTCACCCTGCCCACCGGAACCAGAACAGGGCCTGAAGCCATCCTGCGCTTTTGAGGCCAGCTCCCAAAAAAGCGAGTTGTAAAATGGAGCTTCAGGGCACAGCAATTCAAAAACCTGCAGAGTTATAAATGATAACTCTCGTCCACAAATATATTGAGGGAAGGCAAAGAAGAGGATTTGAAATCAAGGCAGAATTGCAGGAAACAGATTTCAGGAGGTAGATTCGAATCGCCTTTAAAGCACATGAAAAGCGGCAAAACGTTGACAATGATGCCCTTGGCCAAAAAGGGCGTATGCGTTTTTTCCTGAATATATTCAGGAAAAAACGCATACGCCCTTTTTGGCCAACCAAGCAACCTGGAAAGGCAAATCAGCGCTACAAAGAAGTCTCGCTTCCCATCGGTCAAAAGGGCCATGCTGAAAAAAGTTTCAAAACCAGAAATGCAGGACAGGCCATGGAGAAATGGGAGCCTTGCTACACTGATGGGCGGGATGTAAATTGCCAACAGCCACTCTGGAGAAGGGTACGGTGTGTCCTGAAACAGCTAAAAAACACAGCTTAGAGAGCATAGGGCACTTCCACGCATGGGGTTATAAAGTGGGAAAATTAAAAATCAGCAAGACACAAGCACCCCATAGTTTAGGGCTGCTCTTTTGACAAGGACCTCCACTTCAATCCACCTTAAATATCCCAGGAAAGCGAAAAATGGATAAAAAAGTTGTAGTCCTTATGTACAATGGAATATCACTCAGCCATGAAATCAATATCATAAGGCTAGTAGCAGCATGATGAGTGGATTTAGGTACGACGATTCTAAGTGAAATAAGTCACACAGAAAAGGACACTTCTCATAAGGTGTCACTTATAGAGGGAATGTAAAAACCGTTACACTTGAACTGATTTACAAAACAGAACAGAGTCACACATGCAGAAAACACACTATGGCTGCTTAACGGGAAAGGTGAGGTGGGGTGATACATAAAACAAGAGTTTCAAATTAGCTCAGATACCGTTCCATAAACCCAATATGTAATAGACAAAACCTACTCCTTGCTCACAGAACTGGACTCAACACGCGTGATTCACCGCACAAGAATATATCTGACTAGTAATAATCTTAAAACCTATGTATTGATATCTCTCTGTTAGTGTGTCAAGTGGGTGTAAAGTGGCATAAACACAGCCGTGAAAAGCAGCTAAACCCCATTATAAAAATGAATTACTTTTAAAAACCCATGAAACAAAGACAGGGAAAGAGAGAGAAATTCTTACACAATTCGTTCAGGGGCTTTGATGCAACCTGGATTGACCATATCTAGACCCACAGCTGGATGAGACATAAGGGTGGACACTCTTGGGGCTGAGAGGTTTGGTGAGGTTGGGTGAGCAAACACAGACCCTTTAAAGTAATACTGCGTGGTAACCATGGCATGGGTCCCAAATCTCCAGGTTCAAGGGCATCTTCCTACATCGAAAAAATGCATGAGAAACCCAGAAGATGGTACACCGTGTGATGGGGAAAGGTTTCTAAAACGCACCTCATTTCTCATCTCCTTGTGCTCGGGTTTGCCATTCCAGCCACTTTACTAGCAATCTCCCTACTTGGAGCATCAGCACCTTTAACCTCCTGTTCCGTACAGGTTGCAATTTGTCCTGAGGATGAACGGGAAGACCTGGAACCAATGAGAGACTAGCTCTTGGTGTTGGGACAGGCACAGGTCACTCTATTTTCCCATCAGGAAGAAGAATTAACCACAGGCTCAGCCTGCCCCCCGGAACCAGAACAGGGCCTGAAGCCATCCTGCGCTTTTGCGGCCAGCTCCCAAAAAAGCGAGTTGTAAAATGGAGCTTCAGGGCACTGCAATTCACAAACCTGCAGAGTTATAAATGATAACTCTCGTCCACAAATATATTGAGGGAAGGCAAAGAAGAGGATTTGAAGTTAAGGCAGAATTGCAGGAAACAGATTTTAGGAGGTAGATTCGAATCGCCTTTAAAGCACATGAAAAGCGGCAAAACGTTGACAATGATGCCCTTGGCCAAAAAGGGCGTATGCGTTTTTTCCTGAATATATTCAGGAAAAAACGCATACGCCCTTTTTGGCCAACCAAGCAACCTGGAAAGGCAAATCAGCGCTACAAAGAAGTCTCGCTTCCCATCGGTCAAAAGGGCCATGCTGAAAAAAGTGTCAAAACCAGAAATGCAGGACAGGCCATGGAGAAATGGGAGCCGTGCTACACTGATGGGCGGGATGTAAATTGCCAACAGCCACTCTGGAGAAGGGTACGGTGTGTCCTGATACAGCTAAAAAACACAGCTTAGAGAGCATAGGGCACTTCCACGCATGGGGGTATAAAGTGGGAAAATTAAAAATCAGCAAGACACAAGCACCCCATAGTTTAGGGCTGCTCTTTTGACAAGGACCTCCACTTCATTCCACCTTAAATATCCCAGGAAAGCGAAAAATGGATAAAAAAGTTGTAGTTCTTATGTAAAATGGAATATCACTCAGCCATGAAATCAATATCATAAGGCTAGTAGCAGCATGATGAGTGGATTTAGGTACGACGATTCTAAGTGAAATAAGTCACACAGAAAAGGACACTTCTCATAAGGTGTCACTTATAGAGGGAAAGTAAAAACCGTTACACTTGAACTGAATTACAAAACAGAACAGAGTCACACATGCAGAAAACACACTATGGCTGCTTAAAGGGAAAGGTGAGGTGGGGTGATACATAAAACAAGAGTTTCAAATTAGCTCAGATACCGTTCCATAAACCCAATATGTAATAGACAAGACCTACTCCTTGCTCAGAGAACTGGACTCAACACGCGTGATTCACCGCACAAGAATATATCTGACTAGTAATAATCTTAAAACCTATGTATTGATATCTCTCTGTTAGTGTTTCAAGTGGGTGTAAAGCGGCATAAACACAGCCGTGAAAAGCAGCTAAACTCCATTATAAAAATAAATTACTTTTAAAAACCCATGAAACAAAGACAGTGAAAGAGAGAGAAATTCTTACACAATTCGTTCAGGGGCTGTGATGCAACCTGGATTGACCATATCTAGACCCACAGCTGGATGAGACATAAGGGTGGACACTCTTGGGGCTGAGAGGTTTGGTGAAGTTGGGTGAGCAAACGCAGACCCTTTAAAGTAATACTGCGTGCTACCCGTCCCATGGGTCCCAAATCTCCAGGTTCAAGGGCATCTTCCTACATCGAAAACAGGCATGAGAAACCCAGAAGATGGTACACCATGTGATGGGGAAAGGTTTCTAAAACGCACCTCATTTCTCATCTCCTTGTGCTCGGGTTCGCCATTCCAGTCACTTTACTAGCAATCTCCCTACGTGGAGCATCAGCACCTTTAACCTCCTGTTCCGTACAGGTTGCAATTTGTCCTGAGGATGAACGGGAAGACGGGGAACCAATGAGAGACTAGCTCTTGGTGTTGGGACAGGCACAGGTTACTCTATTTTCCCATCAGGAAGAAGAATTAACCACAGGCTCACCCTGCCCACCGGAACCAGAACAGGGCCTGAAGCCATCCTGCGCTTTTGAGGCCAGCTCCCAAAAAAGCGAGTTGTAAAATGGAGCTTCAGGGCACAGCAATTCAAAAACCTGCAGAGTTATAAATGATAACTCTCGTCCACAAATATATTGAGGGAAGGCAAAGAAGAGGATTTGAAATCAAGGCAGAATTGCAGGAAACAGATTTCAGGAGGTAGATTCGAATCGCCTTTAAAGCACATGAAAAGCGGCAAAACGTTGACAATGATGCCCTTGGCCAAAAAGGGCGTATGCGTTTTTTCCTGAATATATTCAGGAAAAAACGCATACGCCCTTTTTGGCCAACCAAGCAACCTGGAAAGGCAAATCAGCGCTACAAAGAAGTCTCGCTTCCCATCGGTCAAAAGGGCCATGCTGAAAAAAGTTTCAAAACCAGAAATGCAGGACAGGCCATGGAGAAATGGGAGCCTTGCTACACTGATGGGCGGGATGTAAATTGCCAACAGCCACTCTGGAGAAGGGTACGGTGTGTCCTGAAACAGCTAAAAAGCACAGCTTAGAGAGCATAGGGCACTTCCACGCATGGGGTTATAAAGTGGGAAAATTAAAAATCAGCAAGACACAAGCACCCCATAGTTTAGGGCTGCTCTTTTGACAAAGACCTCCACTTCAATCCACCTTAAATATCCCAGGAAAGCGAAAAATGGATAAAAAAGTTGTAGTCCTTATGTACAATGGAATATCACTCAGCCATGAAATCAATATCATAAGGCTAGTAGCAGCATGATGAGTGGATTTAGGTACGACGATTCTAAGTGAAATAAGTCACACAGAAAAGGACACTTCTCATAAGGTGTCACTTATAGAGGGAATGTAAAAACCGTTACACTTGAACTGAATTACAAAACAGAACAGAGTCACACATGCAGAAAACACACTATGGCTGCTTAACTGGAAAGGTGAGGTGGGGTGATACATAAAACAAGAGTTTCAAATTAGCTCAGATACCGTTCCATAAACCCAATATGTAATAGACAAAACCTACTCCTTGCTCACAGAACTGGACTCAACACGCCTGATTCACCGCACAAGAATATATCTGACTAGTAATAATCTTAAAACCTATGAATTGATATCTCTCTGTTAGTGTGTCAAGTGGGTGTAAAGCGGCATAAACACAGCCGTGAAAAGCAGCTAAACCCCATTATAAAAATAAATTACTTTTAAAAACCCATGAAACAAAGACAGGGAAAGAGAGAGAAATTCTTACACAATTCGTTCAGGGGCTGTGATGCAACCTGGATTGACCATATCTAGACCCACAGCTGGATGAGACATAAGGGTGGACACTCTTGGGGCTGAGAGGTTTGGTGAAGTTGGGTGAGCAAACGCAGACCCTTTAAAGTAATACTGCGTGCTACCCATCGCATGGGTCCCAAATCTCCAGGTTCAAGGGCATCTTCCTACATCGAAAACAAGCATGAGAAACCCAGAAGATGGTACACCGTGTGAATGGAGAAAGGTTTCTAAAACGCACCTCATTTCTCATCTCCTTGTGCTCGGCTTCGCCATTCCAGCCACTTTACTAGCAATCTCCCTACGTGGAGCATCAGCACCTTTAACCTCCTGTTCCGTACAGGTTGCAGTTTGTCCTGAGGATGAACGGGAAGACGGGGAACCAATGAGAGACTAGCTCTTGGTTTTGGGACAGGCACAGGTCACTCTATTTTCCCATCAAGAAGAAGAATTAACCACAGGCTCAGCCTGCCCCCCGGAACCAGAACAGGGCCTGAAGCCATCCTGCGCTTTTGCGGCCAGCTCCCAAAAAAGCGAGTTGTAAAATGGAGCTTCAGGGCACAGCAATTCACAAACCTGCAGAGTTATAAATGATAATTCTCGTCCACAAATATATTGAGGGAAGGCAAAAAGAGGATTTGAAATCAAGGCAGAATTGCAGGAAACAGATTTCAGGAGGTAGATTCGAATCGCCTTTAAAACACATGAAAAGCGGCAAAACGTTGACAATGATGCCCTTGGCCAAAAAGGACGTATGCGTTTTTTCCTGAATATATTCAGGAAAAAACGCATACGCCCTTTTTGGCCAACCAAGCAACCTGGAAAGGCAAATCAGCGCTACAAAGAAGTCTCGCTTCCCATTGGTCAAAAGGGCCATTCTGAAAAAAGTGTCAAAACCAGAAATGCAGGACAGGCCATGGAGAAATGGGAGCCTTGCTACACTGATGGGCGGGATGTAAATTGCCAACAGCCACTCTGGAGAAGGGTACGGTGTGTCCTGAACCATCTAAAACACACAGCCTAGAGAGGATAGGGCACTCCCACGCATGGGGGTATAAAGTGGGAAAATTGAAAATCAGCAAGACACAAGCACCCCAACGTTTAGGGCTGCTCTGTTGACAAGGACTTCCACTTCATTCCACCTTAAATATCCCAGGAAAGAGAAAAATGGATAAAAAAGTTGTGGTCCTTATGTACGATGGAATATCACTCAGCCATGAAATCAATGTCATAAGGCTAGTAGCAGCATGATGAGTGGATTTAGGTACGACGATTCTAAGTGAAATAAGTCACACAGAAAAGGACACTTCTCATAAGGTGTCACTTATAGAGGGAATGTAAAAACCGTTACACTTGAACTGAATTACAAAACAGAACAGAGTCACACATGCAGAAAACACACTATGGCTGCTTAACTGGAAAGGTGAGGTGGGGTGATACATAAAACAAGAGTTTCAAATTAGCTCAGATACCGTTCCATAAACCCAATATGTAATAGACAAAACCTACTCCTTGCTCAGAGAACTGGACTCAACACGCCTGATTCACCGCACAAGAATATATCTGACTAGTAATAATCTTAAAACCTATGTATTGATATCTCTCTGTTAGTGTCTCAAGTGGGTGTAAAGTGGCATAAACACAGCCGTGAAAAGCAGCTAAACCCCATTATAAAAATGAATTACTTTTAAAAACCCATGAAACAAAGACAGGGAAAGAGAGAGAAATTCTTACACAATTCGTTCAGGGGCTTTGATGCAACCTGGATTGACCATATCTAGACCCACAGCTGGATGAGACATAAGGGTGGACACTCTTGGGGCTGAGAGGTTTGGTGAGGTTGGGTGAGCAAACACAGACCCTTTAAAGTAATACTGCGTGGTAACCATGGCATGGGTCCCAAATCTCCAGGTTCAAGGGCATCTTCCTACATCGAAAACATGCATGAGAAACCCAGAAGATGGTACACCGTGTGATGGGGAAAGGTTTCTAAAACGCACCTCATTTCTCATCTCCTTGTGCTCGGGTTTGCCATTCCAGCCACTTTACTAGCAATCTCCCTACTTGGAGCATCAGCACCTTTAACCTCCTGTTCCGTACAGGTTGCAGTTTGTCCTGAGGATGAACGGGAAGACGGGGAACCAATGAGAGACTAGCTCTTGGTGTTGGGACAGTCACAGGTTACTCTATTTTCCCATCAGGAAGAAGAATTAACCACAGGCTCACCCTGCCCACCGGAACCAGAACAGGGCCTGAAGCCATCCTGCGCTTTTGCGGCCAGCTCCCAAAAAAGCGAGTTGTAAAATGGAGCTTCAGGGCACAGCAATTCAAAAACCTGCAGAGTTATAAATGATAACTCTCGTCCACAAATATATTGAGGGAAGGCAAAGAAGAGGATTTGAAATCAAGGCAGAATTGCAGGAAACAGATTTTAGGAGGTAGATTCGAATCGCCTTTAAAGCACATGAAAAGCAGCAAAACGTTGACAATGATGCCCTTGGCCAAAAAGGGCGTATGCGTTTTTTCCTGAATATATTCAGGAAAAAACGCATACGCCCTTTTTGGCAAACCAAGCAACCTGGAAAGGCAAATCAGCGCTACAAAGAAGTCTCACTTCCCATCGGTCAAAAGGGCCATGCTGAAAAAAGTTTCAAAACCAGAAATGCAGGACAGGCCATGGAGAAATGGGAGCCTTGCTACACTGATGGGCGGGATGTAAATTGCCAACAGCCACTCTGGAGAAGGGTACGGTGTGTCCTGAAACAGCTAAAAAACACAGCTTAGAGAGCATAGGGCACTTCCACGCATGGGGTTATAAAGTGGGAAAATTAAAAATCAGCAAGACACAAGCACCCCATAGTTTAGGGCTGCTCTTTTGACAAGGACCTCCACTTCAATCCACCTTAAATATCCCAGGAAAGCGAAAAATGGATAAAAAAGTTGTAGTCCTTATGTACAATGGAATATCACTCAGCCATGAAATCAATATCATAAGGCTAGTAGCAGCATGATGAGTGGATTTAGGTACGACGATTCTAAGTGAAATAAGTCACACAGAAAAGGACACTTCTCATAAGGTGTCACTTATAGAGGGAATGTAAAAACCGTTACACTTGAACTGATTTACAAAACAGAACAGAGTCACACATGCAGAAAACACACTATGGCTGCTTAACGGGAAAGGTGAGGTGGGGTGATACATAAAACAAGAGTTTCAAATTAGCTCAGATACCGTTCCATAAACCCAATATGTAATAGACAAAACCTACTCCTTGCTCACAGAACTGGACTCAACACGCGTGATTCACCGCACAAGAATATATCTGACTAGTAATAATCTTAAAACCTATGTATTGATATCTCTCTGTTAGTGTGTCAAGTGGGTGTAAAGTGGCATAAACACAGCCGTGAAAAGCAGCTAAACCCCATTATAAAAATGAGTTACTTTTAGAAACCCATGAAACAAAGACAGGGAAAGAGAGAGAAATTCTTACACAATTCGTTCAGGGGCTTTGATGCAACCTGGATTGACCATATCTAGACCCACAGCTGGATGAGACATAAGGGTGGACACTCTTGGGGCTGAGAGGTTTGGTGAGGTTGGGTGAGCAAACACAGACCCTTTAAAGTAATACTGCGTGGTAACCATGGCATGGGTCCCAAATCTCCAGGTTCAAGGGCATCTTCCTACATCGAAAAAATGCATGAGAAACCCAGAAGATGGTACACCGTGTGATGGGGAAAGGTTTCTAAAACGCACCTCATTTCTCATCTCCTTGTGCTCGGGTTTGCCATTCCAGCCACTTTACTAGCAATCTCCCTACTTGGAGCATCAGCACCTTTAACCTCCTGTTCCGTACAGGTTGCAATTTGTCCTGAGGATGAACGGGAAGACCTGGAACCAATGAGAGACTAGCTCTTGGTGTTGGGACAGGCACAGGTCACTCTATTTTCCCATCAGGAAGAAGAATTAACCACAGGCTCAGCCTGCCCCCCGGAACCAGAACAGGGCCTGAAGCCATCCTGCGCTTTTGCGGCCAGCTCCCAAAAAAGCGAGTTGTAAAATGGAGCTTCAGGGCACTGCAATTCACAAACCTGCAGAGTTATAAATGATAACTCTCGTCCACAAATATATTGAGGGAAGGCAAAGAAGAGGATTTGAAGTTAAGGCAGAATTGCAGGAAACAGATTTTAGGAGGTAGATTCGAATCGCCTTTAAAGCACATGAAAAGCGGCAAAACGTTGACAATGATGCCCTTGGCCAAAAAGGGCGTATGCGTTTTTTCCTGAATATATTCAGGAAAAAACGCATACGCCCTTTTTGGCCAACCAAGCAACCTGGAAAGGCAAATCAGCGCTACAAAGAAGTCTCGCTTCCCATCGGTCAAAAGGGCCATGCTGAAAAAAGTGTCAAAACCAGAAATGCAGGACAGGCCATGGAGAAATGGGAGCCGTGCTACACTGATGGGCGGGATGTAAATTGCCAACAGCCACTCTGGAGAAGGGTACGGTGTGTCCTGATACAGCTAAAAAACACAGCTTAGAGAGCATAGGGCACTTCCACGCATGGGGGTATAAAGTGGGAAAATTAAAAATCAGCAAGACACAAGCACCCCATAGTTTAGGGCTGCTCTTTTGACAAGGACCTCCACTTCATTCCACCTTAAATATCCCAGGAAAGCGAAAAATGGATAAAAAAGTTGTAGTTCTTATGTAAAATGGAATATCACTCAGCCATGAAATCAATATCATAAGGCTAGTAGCAGCATGATGAGTGGATTTAGGTACGACGATTCTAAGTGAAATAAGTCACACAGAAAAGGACACTTCTCATAAGGTGTCACTTATAGAGGGAAAGTAAAAACCGTTACACTTGAACTGAATTACAAAACAGAACAGAGTCACACATGCAGAAAACACACTATGGCTGCTTAAAGGGAAAGGTGAGGTGGGGTGATACATAAAACAAGAGTTTCAAATTAGCTCAGATACCGTTCCATAAACCCAATATGTAATAGACAAGACCTACTCCTTGCTCAGAGAACTGGACTCAACACGCGTGATTCACCGCACAAGAATATATCTGACTAGTAATAATCTTAAAACCTATGTATTGATATCTCTCTGTTAGTGTTTCAAGTGGGTGTAAAGCGGCATAAACACAGCCGTGAAAAGCAGCTAAACTCCATTATAAAAATAAATTACTTTTAAAAACCCATGAAACAAAGACAGTGAAAGAGAGAGAAATTCTTACACAATTCGTTCAGGGGCTGTGATGCAACCTGGATTGACCATATCTAGACCCACAGCTGGATGAGACATAAGGGTGGACACTCTTGGGGCTGAGAGGTTTGGTGAAGTTGGGTGAGCAAACGCAGACCCTTTAAAGTAATACTGCGTGCTACCCGTCCCATGGGTCCCAAATCTCCAGGTTCAAGGGCATCTTCCTACATCGAAAACAAGCATGAGAAACCCAGAAGATGGTACACCGTGTGAATGGAGAAAGGTTTCTAAAACGCACCTCATTTCTCATCTCCTTGTGCTCGGGTTCGCCATTCCAGCCACTTTACTAGCAATCTCCCTACGTGGAGCATCAGCACCTTTAACCTCCTGTTCCGTACAGGTTGCAGTTTGTCCTGAGGATGAACGGGAAGACGGGGAACCAATGAGAGACTAGCTCTTGGTTTTGGGACAGGCACAGGTCACTCTATTTTCCCATCAAGAAGAAGAATTAACCACAGGCTCAGCCTGCCCCCCGGAACCAGAACAGGGCCTGAAGCCATCCTGCGCTTTTGCGGCCAGCTCCCAAAAAAGCGAGTTGTAAAATGGAGCTTCAGGGCACAGCAATTCACAAACCTGCAGAGTTATAAATGATAATTCTCGTCCACAAATATATTGAGGGAAGGCAAAAAGAGGATTTGAAATCAAGGCAGAATTGCAGGAAACAGATTTCAGGAGGTAGATTCGAATCGCCTTTAAAACACATGAAAAGCGGCAAAACGTTGACAATGATGCCCTTGGCCAAAAAGGACGTATGCGTTTTTTCCTGAATATATTCAGGAAAAAACGCATACGCCCTTTTTGGCCAACCAAGCAACCTGGAAAGGCAAATCAGCGCTACAAAGAAGTCTCGCTTCCCATTGGTCAAAAGGGCCATTCTGAAAAAAGTGTCAAAACCAGAAATGCAGGACAGGCCATGGAGAAATGGGAGCCTTGCTACACTGATGGGCGGGATGTAAATTGCCAACAGCCACTCTGGAGAAGGGTACGGTGTGTCCAGAACCATCTAAAACACACAGCCTAGAGAGGATAGGGCACTCCCACGCATGGGGGTATAAAGTGGGAAAATTGAAAATCAGCAAGACACAAGCACCCCAACGTTTAGGGCTGCTCTGTTGACAAGGACTTCCACTTCATTCCACCTTAAATATCCCAGGAAAGAGAAAAATGGATAAAAAAGTTGTGGTCCTTATGTACGATGGAATATCACTCAGCCATGAAATCAATGTCATAAGGCTAGTAGCAGCATGATGAGTGGATTTAGGTACGACGATTCTAAGTGAAATAAGTCACACAGAAAAGGACACTTCTCATAAGGTGTCACTTATAGAGGGAATGTAAAAACCGTTACACTTGAACTGAATTACAAAACAGAACAGAGTCACACATGCAGAAAACACACTATGGCTGCTTAACTGGAAAGGTGAGGTGGGGTGATACATAAAACAAGAGTTTCAAATTAGCTCAGATACCGTTCCATAAACCCAATATGTAATAGACAAAACCTACTCCTTGCTCAGAGAACTGGACTCAACACGCCTGATTCACCGCACAAGAATATATCTGACTAGTAATAATCTTAAAACGTATGTATTGATATCTCTCTGTTAGTGTGTCAAGTGGGTGTAAAGTGGCATAAACACAGCCGTGAAAAGCAGCTAAACCCCATTATAAAAATGAATTACTTTTAAAAACCCATGAAACAAAGACAGGGAAAGAGAGAGAAATTCTTACACAATTCGTTCAGGGGCTTTGATGCAACCTGGATTGACCATATCTAGACCCACAGCTGGATGAGACATAAGGGTGGACACTCTTGGGGCTGAGAGGTTTGGTGAGGTTGGGTGAGCAAACACAGACCCTTTAAAGTAATACTGCGTGGTAACCATGGCATGGGTCCCAAATCTCCAGGTTCAAGGGCATCTTCCTACATCGAAAACATGCATGAGAAACCCAGAAGATGGTACACCGTGTGATGGGGAAAGGTTTCTAAAACGCACCTCATTTCTCATCTCCTTGTGCTCGGGTTTGCCATTCCAGCCACTTTACTAGCAATCTCCCTACTTGGAGCATCAGCACCTTTAACCTCCTGTTCCGTACAGGTTGCAATTTGTCCTGAGGATGAACGGGAAGACCTGGAACCAATGAGAGACTAGCTCTTGGTGTTGGGACAGGCACAGGTCACTCTATTTTCCCATCAGGAAGAAGAATTAACCACAGGCTCAGCCTGCCCCCCGGAACCAGAACAGGGCCTGAAGCCATCCTGCGCTTTTGCGGCCAGCTCCCAAAAAAGCGAGTTGTAAAATGGAGCTTCAGGGCACTGCAATTCACAAACCTGCAGAGTTATAAATGATAACTCTCGTCCACAAATATATTGAGGGAAGGCAAAGAAGAGGATTTGAAGTTAAGGCAGAATTGCAGGAAACAGATTTTAGGAGGTAGATTCGAATCGCCTTTAAAGCACATGAAAAGCGGCAAAACGTTGACAATGATGCCCTTGGCCAAAAAGGGCGTATGCGTTTTTTCCTGAATATATTCAGGAAAAAACGCATACGCCCTTTTTGGCCAACCAAGCAACCTGGAAAGGCAAATCAGCGCTACAAAGAAGTCTCGCTTCCCATCGGTCAAAAGGGCCATGCTGAAAAAAGTGTCAAAACCAGAAATGCAGGACAGGCCATGGAGAAATGGGAGCCTTGCTACACTGATGGGCGGGATGTAAATTGCCAACAGCCACTCTGGAGAAGGGTACGGTGTGTCCTGAAACAGCTAAAAAGCACAGCTTAGAGAGCATAGGGCACTTCCACGCATGGGGTTATAAAGTGGGAAAATTAAAAATCAGCAAGACACAAGCACCCCATAGTTTAGGGCTGCTCTTTTGACAAGGACCTCCACTTCAATCCACCTTAAATATCCCAGGAAAGCGAAAAATGGATAAAAAAGTTGTAGTCCTTATGTACAATGGAATATCACTCAGCCATGAAATCAATATCATAAGGCTAGTAGCAGCATGATGAGTGGATTTAGGTACGACGATTCTAAGTGAAATAAGTCACACAGAAAAGGACACTTCTCATAAGGTGTCACTTATAGAGGGAATGTAAAAACCGTTACACTTGAACTGAATTACAAAACAGAACAGAGTCACACATGCAGAAAACACACTATGGCTGCTTAACTGGAAAGGTGAGGTGGGGTGATACATAAAACAAGAGTTTCAAATTAGCTCAGATACCGTTCCATAAACCCAATATGTAATAGACAAAACCTACTCCTTGCTCACAGAACTGGACTCAACACGCCTGATTCACCGCACAAGAATATATCTGACTAGTAATAATCTTAAAACCTATGAATTGATATCTCTCTGTTAGTGTGTCAAGTGGGTGTAAAGCGGCATAAACACAGCCGTGAAAAGCAGCTAAACCCCATTATAAAAATAAATTACTTTTAAAAACCCATGAAACAAAGACAGGGAAAGAGAGAGAAATTCTTACACAATTCGTTCAGGGGCTGTGATGCAACCTGGATTGACCATATCTAGACCCACAGCTGGATGAGACATAAGGGTGGACACTCTTGGGGCTGAGAGGTTTGGTGAAGTTGGGTGAGCAAACGCAGACCCTTTAAAGTAATACTGCGTGCTACCCATCGCATGGGTCCCAAATCTCCAGGTTCAAGGGCATCTTCCTACATCGAAAACAAGCATGAGAAACCCAGAAGATGGTACACCGTGTGAATGGAGAAAGGTTTCTAAAACGCACCTCATTTCTCATCTCCTTGTGCTCGGGTTCGCCATTCCAGCCACTTTACTAGCAATCTCCCTACGTGGAGCATCAGCACCTTTAACCTCCTGTTCCGTACAGGTTGCAGTTTGTCCTGAGGATGAACGGGAAGACGGGGAACCAATGAGAGACTAGCTCTTGGTGTTGGGACAGGCACAGGTCACTCTATTTTCCCATCAAGAAGAAGAATTAACCCCAGGCTCAGCCTGCCCCCCGGAACCAGAACAGGGCCTGAAGCCATCCTGCGCTTTTGCGGCCTGCTCCCAAAAAAGCGAGTTGTAAAATGGAGCTTCAGGGCACAGCAATTCAAAAACCTGCAGAGTTATAAATGATAATTCTCGTCCACAAATATATTGAGGGAAGGCAAAAAGAGGATTTGAAATCAAGGCAGAATTGCAGGAAACAGATTTCAGGAGGTAGATTCGAATCGCCTTTAAAGCACATGAAAAGCGGCAAAACGTTGACAATGATGCCCTTGGCCAAAAAGGACGTATGCGTTTTTTCCTGAATATATTCAGGAAAAAACGCATACGCCCTTTTTGGCCAACCAAGCAACCTGGAAAGGCAAATCAGCGCTACAAAGAAGTCTCGCTTCCCATTGGTCAAAAGGGCCATTCTGAAAAATGTGTCAAAAACAGAAATGCAGGACAGGCCATGGAGAAATGGGAGCCTTGCTACACTGATGGGCGGGATGTAAATTGCCAACAGCCACTCTGGAGAAGGGTACGGTGTGTCCTGAACCATCTAAAACACACAGCCTAGAGAGGATAGGGCACTCCCACGCATGGGGGTATAAAGTGGGAAAATTGAAAATCAGCAAGACACAAGCACCCCAACGTTTAGGGCTGCTCTGTTGACAAGGACTTCCACTTCATTCCACCTTAAATATCCCAGGAAAGAGAAAAATGGATAAAAAAGTTGTGGTCCTTATGTACGATGGAATATCACTCAGCCATGAAATCAATGTCATAAGGCTAGTAGCAGCATGATGAGTGGATTTAGGTACGACGATTCTAAGTGAAATAAGTCACACAGAAAAGGACACTTCTCATAAGGTGTCACTTATAGAGGGAATGTAAAAACCGTTACACTTGAACTGAATTACAAAACAGAACAGAGTCACACATGCAGAAAACACACTATGGCTGCTTAACTGGAAAGGTGAGGTGGGGTGATACATAAAACAAGAGTTTCAAATTAGCTCAGATACCGTTCCATAAACCCAATATGTAATAGACAAAACCTACTCCTTGCTCAGAGAACTGGACTCAACACGCCTGATTCACCGCACAAGAATATATCTGACTAATAATAATCTTAAAACCTATGTATTGATATCTCTCTGTTAGTGTCTCAAGTGGGTGTAAAGTGGCATAAACACAGCCGTGAAAAGCAGCTAAACCCCATTATAAAAATGAATTACTTTTAAAAACCCATGAAACAAAGACAGGGAAAGAGAGAGAAATTCTTACACAATTCGTTCAGGGGCTTTGATGCAACCTGGATTGACCATATCTAGACCCACAGCTGGATGAGACATAAGGGTGGACACTCTTGGGGCTGAGAGGTTTGGTGAGGTTGGGTGAGCAAACACAGACCCTTTAAAGTAATACTGCGTGGTAACCATGGCATGGGTCCCAAATCTCCAGGTTCAAGGGCATCTTCCTACATCGAAAACATGCATGAGAAACCCAGAAGATGGTACACCGTGTGATGGGGAAAGGTTTCTAAAACGCACCTCATTTCTCATCTCCTTGTGCTCGGGTTTGCCATTCCAGCCACTTTACTAGCAATCTCCCTACTTGGAGCATCAGCACCTTTAACCTCCTGTTCCGTACAGGTTGCAATTTGTCCTGAGGATGAACGGGAAGACCTGGAACCAATGAGAGACTAGCTCTTGGTGTTGGGACAGGCACAGGTCACTCTATTTTCCCATCAAGAAGAAGAATTAACCACAGGCTCAGCCTGCCCCCCGGAACCAGAACAGGGCCTGAAGCCATCCTGCGCTTTTGCGGCCAGCTCCCAAAAAAGCGAGTTGTAAAATGGAGCTTCAGGGCACAGCAATTCACAAACCTGCAGAGTTATAAATGATAATTCTCGTCCACAAATATATTGAGGGAAGGCAAAAAGAGGATTTGAAATCAAGGCAGAATTGCAGGAAACAGATTTCAGGAGGTAGATTCGAATCGCCTTTAAAACACATGAAAAGCGGCAAAACGTTGACAATGATGCCCTTGGCCAAAAAGGACGTATGCGTTTTTTCCTGAATATATTCAGGAAAAAACGCATACGCCCTTTTTGGCCAACCAAGCAACCTGGAAAGGCAAATCAGCGCTACAAAGAAGTCTCGCTTCCCATTGGTCAAAAGGGCCATTCTGAAAAAAGTGTCAAAACCAGAAATGCAGGACAGGCCATGGAGAAATGGGAGCCTTGCTACACTGATGGGCGGGATGTAAATTGCCAACAGCCACTCTGGAGAAGGGTACGGTGTGTCCTGAACCATCTAAAACACACAGCCTAGAGAGGATAGGGCACTCCCACGCATGGGGGTATAAAGTGGGAAAATTGAAAATCAGCAAGACACAAGCACCCCAACGTTTAGGGCTGCTCTGTTGACAAGGACTTCCACTTCATTCCACCTTAAATATCCCAGGAAAGAGAAAAATGGATAAAAAAGTTGTGGTCCTTATGTACGATGGAATATCACTCAGCCATGAAATCAATGTCATAAGGCTAGTAGCAGCATGATGAGTGGATTTAGGTACGACGATTCTAAGTGAAATAAGTCACACAGAAAAGGACACTTCTCATAAGGTGTCACTTATAGAGGGAATGTAAAAACCGTTACACTTGAACTGAATTACAAAACAGAACAGAGTCACACATGCAGAAAACACACTATGGCTGCTTAACTGGAAAGGTGAGGTGGGGTGATACATAAAACAAGAGTTTCAAATTAGCTCAGATACCGTTCCATAAACCCAATATGTAATAGACAAAACCTACTCCTTGCTCAGAGAACTGGACTCAACACGCCTGATTCACCGCACAAGAATATATCTGACTAGTAATAATCTTAAAACCTATGTATTGATATCTCTCTGTTAGTGTGTCAAGTGGGTGTAAAGTGGCATAAACACAGCCGTGAAAAGCAGCTAAACCCCATTATAAAAATGAATTACTTTTAAAAACCCATGAAACAAAGACAGGGAAAGAGAGAGAAATTCTTACACAATTCGTTCAGGGGCTTTGATGCAACCTGGATTGACCATATCTAGACCCACAGCTGGATGAGACATAAGGGTGGACACTCTTGGGGCTGAGAGGTTTGGTGAGGTTGGGTGAGCAAACACAGACCCTTTAAAGTAATACTGCGTGGTAACCATGGCATGGGTCCCAAATCTCCAGGTTCAAGGGCATCTTCCTACATCGAAAACATGCATGAGAAACCCAGAAGATGGTACACGGTGTGATGGGGAAAGGTTTCTAAAACGCACCTCATTTCTCATCTCCTTGTGCTCGGGTTTGCCATTCCAGCCACTTTACTAGCAATCTCCCTACTTGGAGCATCAGCACCTTTAACCTCCTGTTCCGTACAGGTTGCAATTTGTCCTGAGGATGAACGGGAAGACCTGGAACCAATGAGAGAGTAGCTCTTGGTGTTGGGACAGGCACAGGTCACTCTATTTTCCCATCAGGAAGAAGAATTAACCACAGGCTCAGCCTGCCCCCCGGAACCAGAACAGGGCCTGAAGCCATCCTGCGCTTTTGCGGCCAGCTCCCAAAAAAGCGAGTTGTAAAATGGAGCTTCAGGGCACTGCAATTCACAAACCTGCAGAGTTATAAATGATAACTCTCGTCCACAAATATATTGAGGGAAGGCAAAGAAGAGGATTTGAAGTTAAGGCAGAATTGCAGGAAACAGATTTTAGGAGGTAGATTCGAATCGCCTTTAAAGCACATGAAAAGCGGCAAAACGTTGACAATGATGCCCTTGGCCAAAAAGGGCGTATGCGTTTTTTCCTGAATATATTCAGGAAAAAACGCATACGCCCTTTTTGGCCAACCAAGCAACCTGGAAAGGCAAATCAGCGCTACAAAGAAGTCTCGCTTCCCATCGGTCAAAAGGGCCATGCTGAAAAAAGTGTCAAAACCAGAAATGCAGGACAGGCCATGGAGAAATGGGAGCCTTGCTACACTGATGGGCGGGATGTAAATTGCCAACAGCCACTCTGGAGAAGGGTACGGTGTGTCCTGAAACAGCTAAAAAACACAGCTTAGAGAGCATAGGGCACTTCCACGCATGGGGGTATAAAGTGGGAAAATTAAAAATCAGCAAGACACAAGCACCCCATAGTTTAGGGCTGCTCTTTTGACAAGGACCTCCACTTCATTCCACCTTAAATATCCCAGGAAAGCGAAAAATGGATAAAAAAGTTGTAGTTCTTATGTAAAATGGAATATCACTCAGCCATGAAATCAATATCATAAGGCTAGTAGCAGCATGATGAGTGGATTTAGGTACGACGATTCTAAGTGAAATAAGTCACACAGAAAAGGACACTTCTCATAAGGTGTCACTTATAGAGGGAAAGTAAAAACCGTTACACTTGAACTGAATTACAAAACAGAACAGAGTCACACATGCAGAAAACACACTATGGCTGCTTAAAGGGAAAGGTGAGGTGGGGTGATACATAAAACAAGAGTTTCAAATTAGCTCAGATACCGTTCCATAAACCCAATATGTAATAGACAAGACCTACTCCTTGCTCAGAGAACTGGACTCAACACGCGTGATTCACCGCACAAGAATATATCTGACTAGTAATAATCTTAAAACCTATGTATTGATATCTCTCTGTTAGTGTTTCAAGTGGGTGTAAAGCGGCATAAACACAGCCGTGAAAAGCAGCTAAACTCCATTATAAAAATAAATTACTTTTAAAAACCCATGAAACAAAGACAGTGAAAGAGAGAGAAATTCTTACACAATTCGTTCAGGGGCTGTGATGCAACCTGGATTGACCATATCTAGACCCACAGCTGGATGAGACATAAGGGTGGACACTCTTGGGGCTGAGAGGTTTGGTGAAGTTGGGTGAGCAAACGCAGACCCTTTAAAGTAATACTGCGTGCTACCCGTCCCATGGGTCCCAAATCTCCAGGTTCAAGGGCATCTTCCTACATCGAAAACAGGCATGAGAAACCCAGAAGATGGTACACCATGTGATGGGGAAAGGTTTCTAAAACGCACCTCATTTCTCGTCTCCTTGTGCTCGGGTTCGCCATTCCAGTCACTTTACTAGCAATCTCCCTACGTGGAGCATCAGCACCTTTAACCTCCTGTTCCGTACAGGTTGCAATTTGTCCTGAGGATGAATGGGAAGACGGGGAACCAATGAGAGACTAGCTCTTGGTGTTGGGACAGGCACAGGTTACTCTATTTTCCCATCAGGAAGAAGAATTAACCACAGGCTCACCCTGCCCACCGGAACCAGAACAGGGCCTGAAGCCATCCTGCACTTTTGCGGCCAGCTCCCAAAAAAGCGAGTTGTAAAATGGAGCTTCAGGGCACAGCAATTCAAAAACCTGCAGAGTTATAAATGATAACTCTCGTCCACAAATATATTGAGGGAAGGCAAAGAAGAGGATTTGAAATCAAGGCAGAATTGCAGGAAACAGATTTCAGGAGGTAGATTCGAATCGCCTTTAAAGCAAATGAAAAGCGGCAAAACGTTGACAATGATGCCCTTGGCCAAAAAGGACGTATGCGTTTTTTCTTGAATATATTCAGGAAAAAACGCATACGCCCTTTTTGGCCAACCAAGCAACCTGGAAAGGCAAATCAGCGCTACAAAGAAGTCTCGCTTCCCATTGGTCAAAAGGGCCATTCTGAAAAAAGTGTCAAAACCAGAAATGCAGGACAGGCCATGGAGAAATGGGAGCCTTGCTACACTGATGGGCGGGATGTAAATTGCCAACAGCCACTCTGGAGAAGGGTACGGTGTGTCCTGAACCATCTAAAACACACAGCCTAGAGAGGATAGGGCACTCCCACGCATGGGGGTATAAAGTGGGAAAATTGAAAATCAGCAAGACACAAGCACCCAACGTTTCGGGCTGCTCTGTTGACAAGGACTTCCACTTCATTCCACCTTAAATATCCCAGGAAAGAGAAAAATGGATAAAAAAGTTGTGGTCCTTATGTACGATGGAATATCACTCAGCCATGAAATCAATGTCATAAGGCTAGTAGCAGCATGATGAGTGGATTTAGGTACGACGATTCTAAGTGAAATAAGTCACACAGAAAAGGACACTTCTCATAAGGTGTCACTTATAGAGGGAATGTAAAAACCGTTACACTTGAACTGAATTACAAAACAGAACAGAGTCACACATGCAGAAAACACACTATGGCTGCTTAACTGGAAAGGTGAGGTGGGGTGATACATAAAACAAGAGTTTCAAATTAGCTCAGATACCGTTCCATAAACCCAATATGTAATAGACAAAACCTACTCCTTGCTCAGAGAACTGGACTCAACACGCCTGATTCACCGCACAAGAATATATCTGACTAGTAATAATCTTAAAACCTATGTATTGATATCTCTCTGTTAGTGTCTCAAGTGGGTGTAAAGTGGCATAAACACAGCCGTGAAAAGCAGATAAACCCCATTATAAAAATGAATTACTTTTAAAAACCCATGAAACAAAGACAGGGAAAGAGAGAGAAATTCTTACACAATTCGTTCAGGGGCTTTGATGCAACCTGGATTGACCATATCTAGACCCACAGCTGGATGAGACATAAGGGTGGACACTCTTGGGGCTGAGAGGTTTGGTGAGGTTGGGTGAGCAAACACAGACCCTTTAAAGTAATACTGCGTGGTAACCATGGCATGGGTCCCAAATCTCCAGGTTCAAGGGCATCTTCCTACATCGAAAACATGCATGAGAAACCCAGAAGATGGTACACCGTGTGATGGGGAAAGGTTTCTAAAATGCACCTCATTTCTCATCTCCTTGTGCTCGGGTTTGCCATTCCAGCCACTTTACTAGCAATCTCCCTACTTGGAGCATCAGCACCTTTAACCTCCTGTTCCGTACAGGTTGCAATTTGTCCTGAGGATGAACGGGAAGACGGGGAACCAATGAGAGACTAGCTCTTGGTGTTGGGACAGTCACAGGTTACTCTATTTTCCCATCAGGAAGAAGAATTAACCACAGGCTCACCCTGCCCACCGGAACCAGAACAGGGCCTGAAGCCATCCTGCGCTTTTGCGGCCAGCTCCCAAAAAAGCGAGTTGTAAAATGGAGCTTCAGGGCACAGCAATTCAAAAACCTGCAGAGTTATAAATGATAACTCTCGTCCACAAATATATTGAGGGAAGGCAAAGAAGAGGATTTGAAATCAAGGCAGAATTGCAGGAAACAGATTTCAGGAGGTAGATTCGAATCGCCTTTAAAGCACATGAAAAGCGGCAAAACGTTGACAATGATGCCCTTGGCCAAAAAGGGCGTGTGCGTTTTTTCCTGAATATATTCAGGAAAAAACGCATACGCCCTTTTTGGCAAACCAAGCAACCTGGAAAGGCAAATCAGCGCTACAAAGAAGTCTCGCTTCCCATCGGTCAAAAGGGCCATGCTGAAAAAAGTTTCAAAACCAGAAATGCAGGACAGGCCATGGAGAAATGGGAGCCTTGCTACACTGATGGGCGGGATGTAAATTGCCAACAGCCTCTCTGGAGAAGGGTACGGTGTGTCCTGAAACAGCTAAAAAACACAGCTTAGAGAGCATAGGGCACTTCCACGCATGGGGTTATAAAGTGGGAAAATTAAAAATCAGCAAGACACAAGCACCCCATAGTTTAGGGCTGCTCTTTTGACAAGGACCTCCACTTCAATCCACCTTAAATATCCCAGGAAAGCGAAAAATGGATAAAAAAGTTGTAGTCCTTATGTACAATGGAATATCACTCAGCCATGAAATCAATATCATAAGGCTAGTAGCAGCATGATGAGTGGATTTAGGTACGACGATTCTAAGTGAAATAAGTCACACAGAAAAGGACACTTCTCATAAGGTGTCACTTATAGAGGGAATGTAAAAACCGTTACACTTGAACTGAATTACAAAACAGAACAGAGTCACACATGCAGAAAACACACTATGGCTGCTTAACTGGAAAGGTGAGGTGGGGTGATACATAAAACAAGAGTTTCAAATTAGCTCAGATACCGTTCCATAAACCCAATATGTAATAGACAAAACCTACTCCTTGCTCACAGAACTGGACTCAACACGCCTGATTCACCGCACAAGAATATATCTGACTAGTAATAATCTTAAAACCTATGAATTGATATCTCTCTGTTAGTGTGTCAAGTGGGTGTAAAGCGGCATAAACACAGCCGTGAAAAGCAGCTAAACCCCATTATAAAAATAAATTACTTTTAAAAACCCATGAAACAAAAACAGGGAAAGAGAGAGAAATTCTTACACAATTCGTTCAGGGGCTGTGATGCAACCTGGATTGACCATATCTAGACCCACAGCTGGATGAGACATAAGGGTGGACACTCTTGGGGCTGAGAGGTTTGGTGAAGTTGGGTGAGCAAACGCAGACCCTTTAAAGTAATACTGCGTGCTACCCATCGCATGGGTCCCAAATCTCCAGGTTCAAGGGCATCTTCCTACATCGAAAACAAGCATGAGAAACCCAGAAGATGGTACACCGTGTGAATGGAGAAAGGTTTCTAAAACGCAGCTCATTTCTCATCTCCTTGTGCTCGGGTTCGCCATTCCAGCCACTTTACTAGCAATCTCCCTACGTGGAGCATCAGCACCTTTAACCTCCTGTTCCGTACAGGTTGCAGTTTGTCCTGAGGATGAACGGGAAGACGGGGAACCAATGAGAGACTAGCTCTTGGTGTTGGGACAGGCACAGGTCACTCTATTTTCCCATCAAGAAGAAGAATTAACCACAGGCTCAGCCTGCCCCCCGGAACCAGAACAGGGCCTGAAGCCATCCTGCGCTTTTGCGGCCAGCTCCCAAAAAAGCGAGTTGTAAAATGGAGCTTCAGGGCACAGCAATTCACAAACCTGCAGAGTTATAAATGATAATTCTCGTCCACAAATATATTGAGGGAAGGCAAAAAGAGGATTTGAAATCAAGGCAGAATTGCAGGAAACAGATTTCAGGAGGTAGATTCGAATCGCCTTTAAAGCACATGAAAAGCGGCAAAACGTTGACAATGATGCCCTTGGCCAAAAAGGGCGTATGCGTTTTTTCCTGAATATATTCAGGAAAAAACGCATACGCCCTTTTTGGCCAACCAAGCAACCTGGAAAGGCAAATCAGCGCTACAAAGAAGTCTCGCTTCCCATCGGTCAAAAGGGCCATGCTGAAAAAAGTGTCAAAACCAGAAATGCAGGACAGGCCATGGAGAAATGGGAGCCTTGCTACACTGATGGGCGGGATGTAAATTGCCAACAGCCACTCTGGAGAAGGGTACGGTGTGTCCTGAAACAGCTAAAAAACACAGCTTAGAGAGCATAGGGCACTTCCACGCATGGGGGTATAAAGTGGGAAAATTAAAAATCAGCAAGACACAAGCACCCCATAGTTTAGGGCTGCTCTTTTGACAAGGACATCCACTTCATTCCACCTTAAATATCCCAGGAAAGCGAAAAATGGATAAAAAAGTTGTAGTTCTTATGTAAAATGGAATATCACTCAGCCATGAAATCAATATCATAAGGCTAGTAGCAGCATGATGAGTGGATTTAGGTACGACGATTCTAAGTGAAATAAGTCACACAGAAAAGGACACTTCTCATAAGGTGTCACTTATAGAGGGAAAGTAAAAACCGTTACACTTGAACTGATTTACAAAACAGAACAGAGTCACACATGCAGAAAACACACTATGGCTGCTTAACGGGAAAGGTGAGGTGGGGTGATACATAAAACAAGAGTTTCAAATTAGCTCAGATACCGTTCCATAAACCCAATATGTAATAGACAAGACCTACTCCTTGCTCAGAGAACTGGACTCAACACGCGTGATTCACCGCACAAGAATATATCTGACTAGTAATAATCTTAAAACCTATGAATTGATATCTCTCTGTTAGTGTGTCAAGTGGGTGTAAAGCGGCATAAACACAGCCGTGAAAAGCAGCTAAACCCCATTATAAAAATAAATTACTTTTAAAAACCCATGAAACAAAAACAGGGAAAGAGAGAGAAATTCTTACACAATTCGTTCAGGGGCTGTGATGCAACCTGGATTGACCATATCTAGACCCACAGCTGGATGAGACATAAGGGTGGACACTCTTGGGGCTGAGAGGTTTGGTGAAGTTGGGTGAGCAAACGCAGACCCTTTAAAGTAATACTGCGTGCTACCCATCGCATGGGTCCCAAATCTCCAGGTTCAAGGGCATCTTCCTACATCGAAAACAAGCATGAGAAACCCAGAAGATGGTACACCGTGTGAATGGAGAAAGGTTTCTAAAACGCAGCTCATTTCTCATCTCCTTGTGCTCGGGTTCGCCATTCCAGCCACTTTACTAGCAATCTCCCTACGTGGAGCATCAGCACCTTTAACCTCCTGTTCCGTACAGGTTGCAGTTTGTCCTGAGGATGAACGGGAAGACGGGGAACCAATGAGAGACTAGCTCTTGGTGTTGGGACAGGCACAGGTCACTCTATTTTCCCATCAGGAAGAAGAATTAACCACAGGCTCAGACTGCCCCCCGGAACCAGAACAGGGCCTGAAGCCATCCTGCGCTTTTGCGGCCAGCTCCCAAAAAAGCGAGTTGTAAAATGGAGCTTCAGGGCACAGCAATTCACAAACCTGCAGAGTTATAAATGATAATTCTCGTCCACAAATATATTGAGGGAAGGCAAAAAGAGGATTTGAAATCAAGGCAGAATTGCAGGAAACAGATTTCAGGAGGTAGATTCGAATCGCCTTTAAAGCACATGAAAAGCGGCAAAACGTTGACAATGATGCCCTTGGCCAAAAAGGACGTATGTGTTTTTTCCTGAATATATTCAGGAAAAAACGCATACGCCCTTTTTGGCCAACCAAGCAACCTGGAAAGGCAAATCAGCGCTACAAAGAAGTCTCGCTTCCCATCGGTCAAAAGGGCCATGCTGAAAAAAGTGTCAAAACCAGAAATGCAGGACAGGCCATGGAGAAATGGGAGCCTTGCTACACTGATGGGCGGGATGTAAATTGCCAACAGCCACTCTGGAGAAGGGTACGGTGTGTCCTGAAACAGCTAAAAAACACAGCTTAGAGAGCATAGGGCACTTCCACGCATGGGGGTATAAAGTGGGAAAATTAAAAATCAGCAAGACACAAGCACCCCATAGTTTAGGGCTGCTCTTTTGACAAGGACCTCCACTTCATTCCACCTTAAATATCCCAGGAAAGCGAAAAATGGATAAAAAAGTTGTAGTTCTTATGTAAAATGGAATATCACTCAGCCATGAAATCAATATCATAAGGCTAGTAGCAGCATGATGAGTGGATTTAGGTACGACGATTCTAAGTGAAATAAGTCACACAGAAAAGGACACTTCTCATAAGGTGTCACTTATAGAGGGAAAGTAAAAACCGTTACACTTGAACTGATTTACAAAACAGAACAGAGTCACACATGCAGAAAACACACTATGGCTGCTTAACGGGAAAGGTGAGGTGGGGTGATACATAAAACAAGAGTTTCAAATTAGCTCAGATACCGTTCCATAAACCCAATATGTAATAGACAAGACCTACTCCTTGCTCAGAGAACTGGACTCAACACGCGTGATTCACCGCACAAGAATATATCTGACTAGTAATAATCTTAAAACCTATGTATTGATATCTCTCTGTTAGTGTTTCAAGTGGGTGTAAAGCGGCATAAACACAGCCGTGAAAAGCAGCTAAACTCCATTATAAAAATAAATTACTTTTAAAAACCCATGAAACAAAGACAGTGAAAGAGAGAGAAATTCTTACACAATTCGTTCAGGGGCTGTGATGCAACCTGGATTGACCATATCTAGACCCACAGCTGGATGAGACATAAGGGTGGACACTCTTGGGGCTGAGAGGTTTGGTGAAGTTGGGTGAGCAAACGCAGACCCTTTAAAGTAATACTGCGTGCTACCCATCGCATGGGTCCCAAATCCCCAGGTTCAAGGGCATCTTCCTACATCGAAAACAGGCATGAGAAACCCAGAAGATGGTACACCGTGTGATGGGGAAAGGTTTCTAAAACGCAACTCATTTCTCATCTCCTTGTGCTCGGGTTTGCCATTCCAGCCACTTTACTAGCAATCTCCCTACTTGGAGCATCAGCACCTTTAACCTCCTGTTCCGTACAGGTTGCAATTTGTCCTGAGGATGAACGGGAACACCTGGAACCAATGAGAGACTAGCTCTTGGTGTTGGGACAGGCACAGGTCACTCTATTTTCCCATCAGGAAGAAGAATTAACCACAGGCTCAGCCTGCCCCCCGGAACCAGAACAGGGCCTGAAGCCATCCTGCGCTTTTGCGGCCAGCTCCCAAAAAAGCGAGTTGTAAAATGGAGCTTCAGGGCACTGCAATTCACAAACCTGCAGAGTTATAAATGATAACTCTCGTCCACAAATATATTGAGGGAAGGCAAAGAAGAGGATTTGAAGTTAAGGCAGAATTGCAGGAAACAGATTTTAGGAGGCAGATTCGAATCGCCTTTAAAGCACATGAAAAGCGGCAAAACGTTGACAATGATGCCCTTGGCCAAAAAGGGCGTATGCGTTTTTTCCTGAATATATTCAGGAAAAAACGCATACGCCCTTTTTGGCCAACCAAGCAACCTGGAAAGGCAAATCAGCGCTACAAAGAAGTCTCGCTTCCCATCGGTCAAAAGGGCCATGCTGAAAAAAGTGTCAAAACCAGAAATGCAGGACAGGCCATGGAGAAATGGGAGCCTTGCTACACTGATGGGCGGGATGTAAATTGCCAACAGCCACTCTGGAGAAGGGTACGGTGTGTCCTGAAACAGCTAAAAAACACAGCTTAGAGAGCATAGGGCACTTCCACGCATGGGGGTATAAAGTGGGAAAATTAAAAATCAGCAAGACACAAGCACCCCATAGTTTAGGGCTGCTCTTTTGACAAGGACCTCCACTTCATTCCACCTTAAATATCCCAGGAAAGCGAAAAATGGATAAAAAAGTTGTAGTTCTTATGTAAAATGGAATATCACTCAGCCATGAAATCAATATCATAAGGCTAGAAGCAGCATGATGAGTGGATTTAGGTACGACGATTCTAAGTGAAATAAGTCACACAGAAAAGGACACTTCTCATAAGGTGTCACTTATAGAGGGAATGTAAAAACCGTTACACTTGAACTGAATTACAAAACAGAACAGAGTCACACATGCAGAAAACACACTATGGCTGCTTAACTGGAAAGGTGAGGTGGGGTGATACATAAAACAAGAGTTTCAAATTAGCTCAGATACCGTTCCATAAACCCAATATGTAATAGACAAAACCTACTCCTTGCTCAGAGAACTGGACTCAACACGCCTGATTCACCGCAGAAGAATATATCTGACTAGTAATAATCTTAAAACCTATGTATTGATATCTCTCTGTTAGTGTCTCAAGTGGGTGTAAAGTGGCATAAACACAGCCGTGAAAAGCAGCTAAACCCCATTATAAAAATGAATTACTTTTAAAAACCCATGAAACAAAGACAGGGAAAGAGAGAGAAATTCTTACACAATTCGTTCAGGGGCTTTGATGCAACCTGGATTGACCATATCTAGACCCACAGCTGGATGAGACATAAGGGTGGACACTCTTGGGGCTGAGAGGTTTGGTGAGGTTGGGTGAGCAAACACAGACCCTTTAAAGTAATACTGCGTGGTAACCATGGCATGGGTCCCAAATCTCCAGGTTCAAGGGCATCTTCCTACATCGAAAACATGCATGAGAAACCCAGAAGATGGTACACCGTGTGATGGGGAAAGGTTTCTAAAACGCACCTCATTTCTCATCTCCTTGTGCTCGGATTTGCCATTCCAGCCACTTTACTAGCAATCTCCCTACGTGGAGCATCAGCACCTTTAACCTCCTGTTCCGTACAGGTTGCAATTTTTCCTGAGGATGAATGGGAAGACGGGGAACCAATGAGAGACTAGCTCTTGGTGTTGGGACAGGCACAGGTCACTCTATTTTCCCATCAGGAAGAAGAATTAACCACAGGCTCACCCTGCCCACCGGAACCAAAACAGGGCCTGAAGCCATCCTGCGCTTTTGCGGCCAGCTCCCAAAAAAGCGAGTTGTAAAATGGAGCTTCAGGGCACAGCAATTCACAAACCTGCAGAGTTATAAATGATAACTCTCGGCCACAAATATATTGAGGGAAGGCAAAGAAGAGGATTTGAAATCAAGGCAGAATTGCAGGAAACAGATTTCAGCAGGTAGATTCGAATCGCCTTTAAAGCACATGAAAAGCGGCAAAACGTTGACAATGATGCCCTTGGCCAAAAAGGGCGTATGCGTTTTTTCCTGAATATATTCAGGAAAAAACGCATACGCCCTTTTTGGCCAACCAAGCAACCTGGAAAGGCAAATCAGCGCTACAAAGAAGTCTCGCTTCCCATCGGTCAAAAGGGCCATGCTGAAAACAGTGTCAAAACCAGAAATGCAGGACAGGCCATGGAGAAATGGGAGCCTTGCTACACTGATGGGCGGGATGTAAATTGCCAACAGCCACTCTGGAGAAGGGTACGGTGTGTCCTGAAACAGCTAAAAAACACAGCTTAGAGAGCATAGGGCACTTCCACGCATGGGGGTATAAAGTGGGAAAATTAAAAATCAGCAAGACACAAGCACCCCATAGTTTAGGGCTGCTCTTTTGACAAGGACCTCCACTTCATTCCACCTTAAATATCCCAGGAAAGCGAAAAATGGATAAAAAAGTTGTAGTTCTTATGTAAAATGGAATATCACTCAGCCATGAAATCAATATCATAAGGCTAGTAGCAGCATGATGAGTGGATTTAGGTACGACGATTCTAAGTGAAATAAGTCACACAGAAAAGGACACTTCTCATAAGGTGTCACTTATAGAGGGAAAGTAAAAACCGTTACACTTGAACTGATTTACAAAACAGAACAGAGTCACACATGCAGAAAACACACTATGGCTGCTTAACGGGAAAGGTGAGGTGGGGTGATACATAAAACAAGAGTTTCAAATTAGCTCAGATACCGTTCCATAAACCCAATATGTAATAGACAAGACCTACTCCTTGCTCAGAGAACTGGACTCAACACGCGTGATTCACCGCACAAGAATATATCTGACTAGTAATAATCTTAAAACCTATGTATTGATATCTCTCTGTTAGTGTTTCAAGTGGGTGTAAAGCGGCATAAACACAGCCGTGAAAAGCAGCTAAACTCCATTATAAAAATAAATTACTTTTAAAAGCCCATGAAACAAAGACAGTGAAAGAGAGAGAAATTCTTACACAATTCGTTCAGGGGCTGTGATGCAACCTGGATTGACCATATCTAGACCCACAGCTGGATGAGACATAAGGGTGGACACTCTTGGGGCTGAGAGGTTTGGTGAAGTTGGGTGAGCAAACGCAGACCCTTTAAAGTAATACTGCGTGCTACCCATCGCATGGGTCCCAAATCCCCAGGTTCAAGGGCATCTTCCTACATCGAAAACAGGCATGAGAAACCCAGAAGATGGTACACCGTGTGATGGGGAAAGGTTTCTAAAACGCAACTCATTTCTCATCTCCTTGTGCTCGGGTTTGCCATTCCAGCCACTTTACTAGCAATCTCCCTACTTGGAGCATCAGCACCTTTAACCTCCTGTTCCGTACAGGTTGCAATTTGTCCTGAGGATGAACGGGAAGACCTGGAACCAATGAGAGACTAGCTCTTGGTGTTGGGACAGGCACAGGTCACTCTATTTTCCCATCAGGAAGAAGAATTAACCACAGGCTCAGCCTGCCCCCCGGAACCAGAACAGGGCCTGAAGCCATCCTGCGCTTTTGCGGCCAGCTCCCAAAAAAGCGAGTTGTAAAATGGAGCTTCAGGGCACTGCAATTCACAAACCTGCAGAGTTATAAATGATAACTCTCGTCCACAAATATATTGAGGGAAGGCAAAGAAGAGGATTTGAAGTTAAGGCAGAATTGCAGGAAACAGATTTTAGGAGGCAGATTCGAATCGCCTTTAAAGCACATGAAAAGCGGCAAAACGTTGACAATGATGCCCTTGGCCAAAAAGGGCGTATGCGTTTTTTCCTGAATATATTCAGGAAAAAACGCATACGCCCTTTTTGGCCAACCAAGCAACCTGGAAAGGCAAATCAGCGCTACAAAGAAGTCTCGCTTCCCATCGGTCAAAAGGGCCATGCTGAAAAAAGTGTCAAAACCAGAAATGCAGGACAGGCCATGGAGAAATGGGAGCCTTGCTACACTGATGGGCGGGATGTAAATTGCCAACAGCCACTCTGGAGAAGGGTACGGTGTGTCCTGAAACAGCTAAAAAACACAGCTTAGAGAGCATAGGGCACTTCCACGCATGGGGGTATAAAGTGGGAAAATTAAAAATCAGCAAGACACAAGCACCCCATAGTTTAGGGCTGCTCTTTTGACAAGGACCTCCACTTCATTCCACCTTAAATATCCCAGGAAAGCGAAAAATGGATAAAAAAGTTGTAGTTCTTATGTAAAATGGAATATCACTCAGCCATGAAATCAATATCATAAGGCTAGTAGCAGCATGATGAGTGGATTTAGGTACGACGATTCTAAGTGAAATAAGTCACACAGAAAAGGACACTTCTCATAAGGTGTCACTTATAGAGGGAATGTAAAAACCGTTACACTTGAACTGAATTACAAAACAGAACAGAGTCACACATGCAGAAAACACACTATGGCTGCTTAACTGGAAAGGTGAGGTGGGGTGATACATAAAACAAGAGTTTCAAATTAGCTCAGATACCGTTCCATAAACCCAATATGTAATAGACAAAACCTACTCCTTGCTCAGAGAACTGGACTCAACACGCCTGATTCACCGCAGAAGAATATATCTGACTAGTAATAATCTTAAAACCTATGAATTGATATCTCTCTGTTAGTGTCTCAAGTGGGTGTAAAGTGGCATAAACACAGCCGTGAAAAGCAGCTAAACCCCATTATAAAAATGAATTACTTTTAAAAACCCATGAAACAAAGACAGGGAAAGAGAGAGAAATTCTTACACAATTCGTTCAGGGGCTTTGATGCAACCTGGATTGACCATATCTAGACCCACAGCTGGATGAGACATAAGGGTGGACACTCTTGGGGCTGAGAGGTTTGGTGAGGTTGGGTGAGCAAACACAGACCCTTTAAAGTAATACTGCGTGGTAACCATGGCATGGGTCCCAAATCTCCAGGTTCAAGGGCATCTTCCTACATCGAAAACATGCATGAGAAAACCAGAAGATGGTACACCGTGTGATGGGGAAAGGTTTCTAAAACGCACCTCATTTCTCATCTCCTTGTGCTCGGGTTTGCCATTCCAGCCACTTTACTAGCAATCTCCCTACGTGGAGCATCAGCACCTTTAACCTCCTGTTCCGTACAGGTTGCAATTTTTCCTGAGGATGAATGGGAAGACGGGGAACCAATGAGAGACTAGCTCTTGGTGTTGGGACAGGCACAGGTCACTCTATTTTCCCATCAGGAAGAAGAATTAACCACAGGCTCACCCTGCCCACCGGAACCAAAACAGGGCCTGAAGCCATCCTGCGCTTTTGCGGCCAGCTCCCAAAAAAGCGAGTTGTAAAATGGAGCTTCAGGGCACAGCAATTCACAAACCTGCAGAGTTATAAATGATAACTCTCGGCCACAAATATATTGAGGGAAGGCAAAGAAGAGGATTTGAAATCAAGGCAGAATTGCAGGAAACAGATTTCAGCAGGTAGATTCGAATCGCCTTTAAAGCACATGAAAAGCGGCAAAACGTTGACAATGATGCCCTTGGCCAAAAAGGACGTATGCGTTTTTTCCTGAATATATTCAGGAAAAAACGCATACGCCCTTTTTGGCCAACCAAGCAACCTGGAAAGGCAAATCAGCGCTACAAAGAAGTCTCGCTTCCCATTGGTCAAAAGGGCCATTCTGAAAAAAGTGTCAAAACCAGAAATGCAGGACAGGCCATGGAGAAATGGGAGCCTTGCTACACTGATGGGCGGGATGTAAATTGCCAACAGCCACTCTGGAGAAGGGTACGGTGTGTCCTGAACCATCTAAAACACACAGCCTAGAGAGGATAGGGCACTCCCACGCATGGGGGTATAAAGTGGGAAAATTGAAAATCAGCAAGACACAAGCACCCCAACGTTTAGGGCTGCTCTGTTGACAAGGACTTCCACTTCATTCCACCTTAAATATCCCAGGAAAGAGAAAAATGGATAAAAAAGTTGTGGTCCTTATGTACGATGGAATATCACTCAGCCATGAAATCAATGTCATAAGGCTAGTAGCAGCATGATGAGTGGATTTAGGTACGACGATTCTAAGTGAAATAAGTCACACAGAAAAGGACACTTCTCATAAGGTGTCACTTATAGAGGGAATGTAAAAACCATTACACTTGAACTGAATTACAAAACAGAACAGAGTCACACATGCAGAAAACACACTATGGCTGCTTAACTGGAAAGGTGAGGTGGGGTGATACATAAAACAAGAGTTTCAAATTAGCTCAGATACCGTTCCATAAACCCAATATGTAATAGACAAAACCTACTCCTTGCTCAGAGAACTGGACTCAACACGCCTGATTCACCGCACAAGAATATATCTGACTAGTAATAATCTTAAAACCTATGTATTGATATCTCTCTGTTAGTGTGTCAAGTGGGTGTAAAGCGGCATAAACACAGCCGTGAAAAGCAGCTAAACCCCATTATAAAAATGAATTACTTTTAAAAACCCATGAAACAAAGACAGGGAAAGAGAGAGAAATTCTTACACAATTCGTTCAGGGGCTTTGATGCAACCTGGATTGACCATATCTAGACCCACAGCTGGATGAGACATAAGGGTGGACACTCTTGGGGCTGAGAGGTTTGGTGAGGTTGGGTGAGCAAACACAGACCCTTTAAAGTAATACTGCGTGGTAACCATGGCATGGGTCCCAAATCTCCAGGTTCAAGGGCATCTTCCTACATCGAAAACATGCATGAGAAACCCAGAAGATGGTACACCGTGTGATGGGGAAAGGTTTCTAAAACGCACCTCATTTCTCATCTCCTTGTGCTCGGGTTTGCCATTCCAGCCACTTTACTAGCAATCTCCCTACTTGGAGCATCAGCACCTTTAACCTCCTGTTCCGTACAGGTTGCAATTTGTCCTGAGGATGAACGGGAAGACCTGGAACCAATGAGAGACTAGCTCTTGGTGTTGGGACAGGCACAGGTCACTCTATTTTCCCATCAGGAAGAAGAATTAACCACAGGCTCAGCCTGCCCCCCGGAACCAGAACAGGGCCTGAAGCCATCCTGCGCTTTTGCGGCCAGCTCCCAAAAAAGCGAGTTGTAAAATGGAGCTTCAGGGCACTGCAATTCACAAACCTGCAGAGTTATAAATGATAACTCTCGTCCACAAATATATTGAGGGAAGGCAAAGAAGAGGATTTGAAGTTAAGGCAGAATTGCAGGAAACAGATTTTAGGAGGTAGATTCGAATCGCCTTTAAAGCACATGAAAAGCGGCAAAACGTTGACAATGATGCCCTTGGCCAAAAAGGGAGTATGCGTTTTTTCCTGAATATATTCAGGAAAAAACGCATACGCCCTTTTTGGCCAACCAAGCAACCTGGAAAGGCAAATCAGCGCTACAAAGAAGTCTCGCTTCCCATCGGTCAAAAGGGCCATGCTGAAAAAAGTGTCAAAACCAGAAATGCAGGACAGGCCATGGAGAAATGGGAGCCTTGCTACACTGATGGGCGGGATGTAAATTGCCAACAGCCACTCTGGAGAAGGGTACGGTGTGTCCTGAAACAGCTAAAAAACACAGCTTAGAGAGCATAGGGCACTTCCACGCATGGGGGTATAAAGTGGGAAAATTAAAAATCAGCAAGACAAAAGCACCCCATAGTTTAGGGCTGCTCTTTTGACAAGGACCTCCACTTCATTCCACCTTAAATATCCCAGGAAAGCGAAAAATGGATAAAAAAGTTGTAGTTCTTATGTAAAATGGAATATCACTCAGCCATGAAATCAATATCATAAGGCTAGTAGCAGCATGATGAGTGGATTTAGGTACGACGATTCTAAGTGAAATAAGTCACACAGAAAAGGACACTTCTCATAAGGTGTCACTTATAGAGGGAATGTAAAAACCGTTACACTTGAACTGAATTACAAAACAGAACAGAGTCACACAGGCAGAAAACACACTATGGCTGCTTAACGGGAAAGGTGAGGTGGGGTGATCCATAAAACAAGAGTTTCAAATTAGCTCAGATACCGTTCCATAAACCCAATATGTCATAGACAAGACCTACTCCTTGCTCAGAGAACTGGACTCAACACGCCCGATTCACCGCACAAGAATATATCTGACTAGTAATAATCTTAAAACCTATGTATTGATATCTCTCTGTTAGTGTGTCAAGTGGGTGTAAAGTGGCATAAACACAGCCGTGAAAAGCAGCTAAACCCCATTATAAAAATAAATTACTTTTAAAAACCCATGAAACAAAGACAGTGAAAGAGAGAGAATTTCTTACACAATTCGTTCAGGGGCTGTGATGCAACCTGGATTGACCATATCTAGACCCACAGCTGGATGAGACATAAGGGTGGACACTCTTGGGGCTGAGAGGTTTGGTGAAGTTGGGTGAGCAAACGCAGACCCTTTAAAGTAATACTGCGTGCTACCCGTCCCATGGGTCCCAAATCTCCAGGTTCAAGGGCAACTTCCTACATCGAAAACAGGCATGAGAAACCCAGAAGATGGTACACCATGTGATGGGGAAAGGTTTCTAAAACGCACCTCATTTCTCATCTCCTTGTGCTCGGGTTCGCCATTCCAGCCACTTTACTAGCAATCTCCCTACGTGGAGCATCAGCACCTTTAACCTCCTGTTCCGTACAGGTTGCAATTTTTCCTGAGGATGAATGGGAAGACGGGGAACCAATGAGAGACTAGCTCTTGGTGTTGGGACAGGCACAGGTCACTCTATTTTCCCATCAGGAAGAAGAATTAACCACAGGCTCACCCTGCCCACCGGAACCAAAACAGGGCCTGAAGCCATCCTGCGCTTTTGTGGCCAGCTCCCAAAAAAGCGAGTTGTAAAATGGAGCTTCAGGGCACAGCAATTCACAAACCTGCAGAGTTATAAATGATAACTCTCGGCCACAAATATATTGAGGGAAGGCAAAGAAGAGGATTTGAAATCAAGGCAGAATTGCAGGAAACAGATTTCAGGAGGTAGATTCGAATCGCCTTTAAAGCACATGAAAAGCGGCAAAACGTTGACAATGATGCCCTTGGCCAAAAAGGGCGTATGCGTTTTATCCTGAATATATTCAGGAAAAAACGCATACGCCCTTTTTGGCCAACCAAGCAACCTGGAAAGGCAAATCAGCGCTACAAAGAAGTCTCGCTTCCCCTTGGTCAAAAGGGCCATTCTGAAAAAAGTGTCAAAACCAGAAATGCAGGACAGGCCATGGAGAAATGGGAGCCTTGCTACACTGATGGGCGGGAAGTAAATTGCCAACAGCCACTCTGGAGAAGGGTACAGTGTGTCCTGAACCATCTAAAAAACACAGCCTAGAGAGGATAGGGCACTTCCACGCATGGGGGTATAAAGTGGGAAAATTGAAAATCAGCAAGACACAAGCACCCCAAAGTTTAGGGCTGCTCTGTTGACAAGAACTTCCACTTCATTCCACCTTAAATATCCCAGGAAAGAGAAAAATGGATAAAAAAGTTGTTGTCCTTATGTACGATGGAATATCACTCAGCCATGAAATCAATGTCATAAGGCTAGTAGCAGCATGATGAGTGGATTTAGGTACGATGATTCTAAGTGAAATAAGTCACACAGAAAAGGACACTTCTCATAAGGTGTCACTTATAGAGGGAATGTAAAAACCGTTACACTTGAACTGAATTACAAAACAGAACAGAGTGACACATGCAGAAAACACACTATGGCTGCTTAACGGGAAAGGGGAGGTGGGGAGATACATAAAACAAGTGTTTCAAATTAGATCAGATACCGTTCCATAAACCCAATATGTAACAGACAAGACCTACTCCTTGCTCAGAGAACTGGACTCAACACGCCCGATTCACCGCACAAGAATATATCTGACTAGTAATAATCTTAAAACCTATGTATTGATATCTCTCTATTATTGTGTCAAGTGGGTGTAAAGCGGCATAAACACAGCCGTGAAAAGCAGCTAAACCCCATTATAAAAATAAATTACTTTTAAAAACCCATGAAACAAAGACAGGAAAAGAGAGAGAAATTCTTACACAATTCGTTCAGGGGCTGTGATGCAACCTGGATTGACCATATCTAGACCCACAGCTGGATGAGACATAAGGGTGGACACTCTTGGGGCTGAGAGGTTTGGTGAGGTTGGGTGAGCAAACACAGACCCTTTAAAGTAATACTGCGTGGTAACCATCGCATGGGTCCCAAATCTCCAGGTTCAAGGGCATCTTCCTACATCGAAAACATGCATGAGAAACCCAGAAGATGGTACACCGTGTGATGGGGAAAGGTTTCTAAAACGCACCTCATTTCTCATCTCCTTGTGCTCGGGTTTGCCATTCCAGCCACTTTACTAGCAATCTCCCTACTTGGAGCATCAGCACCTTTAACCTCCTGTTCCGTACAGTTTGCAATTTGTCCTGAGGATGAACGGGAAGATGGGGAACCAATGAGAGACTAGCTCTTGGTGTTGGGACAGGCACAGGTCACTCTATTTTCCCATCAGGAAGAAGAATTAACCACAGGCTCAGCCTGCCCCCCGGAACCAGAACAGGGCCTGAAGCCATCCTGCGCTTTTGCGGCCAGCTCCCAAAAAAGCGAGTTGTAAAATGGAGCTTCAGGGCACTGCAATTCACAAACCTGCAGAGTTATAAAGGATAACTCTCGTCCACAAATATATTGAGGGAAGGCAAAGAAGAGGATTTGAAATCAAGGCAGAATTGCAGGAAACAGATTTCAGGAGGTAGATTCGAATCGCCTTTAAAGCACATGAAAAGCGGCAAAACGTTGACAATGATGCCCTTGGCCAAAAAGGGCGTATGCGTTTTTTCCTGAATATATTCAGGAAAAAACGCATACGCCCTTTTTGGCCAACCAAGCAACCTGGAAAGGCAAATCAGCGCTACAAAGAAGTCTCGCTTCCCATCGGTCAAAAGGGCCATGCTGAAAAAAGTGTCAAAACCAGAAATGCAGGACAGGCCATGGAGAAATGGGAGCCTTGCTACACTGATGGGCGGGATGTAAATTGCCAACAGCCACTCTGGAGAAGGGTACGGTGTGTCCTGAAACAGCTAAAAAACACAGCTTAGAGAGCATAGGGCACTTCCACGCATGGGGGTATAAAGTGGGAAAATTAAAAATCAGCAAGACACAAGCACCCCATAGTTTAGGGCTGCTCTTTTGACAAGGACCTCCACTTCATTCCACCTAAAATATCCCAGGAAAGCGAAAAATGGATAAAAAAGTTGTAGTCCTTATGTACAATGGAATATCACTCAGCCATGAAATCAATATCATAAGGCTAGTAGCAGCATGATGAGTGGATTTAGGTACGACGATTCTAAGTGAAATAAGTCACACAGAAAAGGACACTTCTCATAAGGTGTCACTTATAGAGGGAATGTTAAAACCGTTACACTTGAACTGAATTACAAAACAGAACAGAGTCACACATGCAGAAAACACACTATGGCTGCTTAACGGGAAAGGTGAGGTGGGGTGATACATAAAACAAGAGTTGGAAATTAGCTCAGATACCGTTCCATAAACCCAATATGTAATAGACAAGACCTACTCCTTGCTCAGAGAACTTGACTCAACACGCCTGATTCACCACACAAGAATATATCTGACTAGTAATAATCTTAAAACCTATGTATTGATATCTCTCTGTTAGTGTGTCAAGTGGGTGTAAAGCGGCATAAACACAGCCGTGAAAAGCAGCTAAACTCCATTATAAAAATAAATTACTTTTAAAAACCCATGAAACAAAGACAGGGAAAGAGAGAGAAATTCTTACACAATTCGTTCAGGGGCTGTGATGCAACCTGGATTGACCATATCTAGACCCACAGCTGGATGAGACATAAGGGTGGACACTCTTTGGGCTGAGAGGTTTGGTGAAGTTGGGTGAGCAAACGCAGACCCTTTAAAGTAATACTGCGTGCTACCCATCGCATGGGTCCCAAATCTCCAGGTTCAAGGGCATCTTCCTACATCAAAAACAAGCATGAGAAACCCAGAAGATGGAACACCGTGTGAATGGAGAAAGGTTTCTAAAACGCACCTCATTTCTCATCTCCTTGTGCTCGGGTTCGCCATTCCAGCCACTTTACTAGCAATCTCCCTACGTGGAGCATCAGCACCTTTAACCTCCTGTTCCGTACAGGTTGCAGTTTGTCCTGAGGATGAACGGGAAGACGGGGAACCAATGAGAGACTAGCTCTTGGTGTTGGGACAGGCACAGGTCACTCTATTTTCCCATCAAGAAGAAGAATTAACCACAGGCTCAGCCTGCCCCCCGGAACCAGAACAGGGCCTGAAGCCATCCTGCGCTTTTGCGGCCAGCTCCCAAAAAAGCGAGTTGTAAAATGGAGCTTCAGGGCACAGCAATTCACAAACCTGCAGAGTTATAAATGATAATTCTCGTCCACAAATATATTGAGGGAAGGCAAAAAGAGGATTTGAAATCAAGGCAGAATTGCAGGAAACAGATTTCAGGAGGTAGATTCGAAGCGCCTTTAAAGCACATGAAAAGCGGCAAAACGTTGACAATGATGCCCTTGGCCAAAAAGGACATATGCGTTTTTTCCTGAATATATTCAGGAAAAAACGCATACGCCCTTTTTGGCCAACCAAGCAACCTGGAAAGGCAAATCAGCGCTACAAAGAAGTCTCGCTTCCCATTGGTCAAAAGGGCCATTCTGAAAAAAGTGTCAAAACCAGAAATGCAGGACAGGCCATGGAGAAATGGGAGCCTTGCTACACTGATGGGCGGGATGTAAATTGCCAACAGCCACTCTGGAGAAGGGTACGGTGTGTCCTGAACCATCTAAAAAACACAGCTTAGAGAGCATAGGGCACTTCCACGCATGGGGGTATAAAGTGGGAAAATAAAAAATCAGCAAAACACAAGCACCCCATAGTTTAGGGCTGCTCTTTTGACAAGGACCTCCACTTCATTCCACCTTAAATATCCCAGGAAAGCGAAAAATGGATAAAAAAGTTGTAGTTCTTATGTAAAATGGAATATCACTCAGCCATGAAATCAATATCATAAGGCTAGTAGCAGCATGATGAGTGGATTTAGGTACGACGATTCTAAGTGAAATAAGTCACACAGAAAAGGACACTTCTCATAAGGTGTCACTTATAGAGGGAATGTAAAAACCGTTACACTTGAACTGAATTACAAAACAGAACAGACTCACACATGCAGAAAACACACTATGGCTGCTTAACTGGAAAGGTGAGGTGGGGTGATACATAAAACAAGAGTTTCAAATTAGCTCAGATACCGTTCCATAAACCCATATGTAATAGACAAAACCTACTCCTTGCTCAGAGAACTGGACTCAACACGCCTGATTCACCGCACAAGAATATATCTGACTGGTAATAATCTTAAAACCTATGAATTGATATCTCTCTGTTAGTGTGTCAAGTGGGTGTAAAGCGACATAAACACAGCCGTGAAAAGCAGCTAAACCCCACTATAAAAATAAATTACTTTTAAAAACCCATGAAACAAAGACAGTGAAAGAGAGAGAAATTCTTACACAATTCGTTCAGGGGCTGTGATGCAACCTGGATTGACCATATCTAGACCCACAGCTGGATGAGACATAAGGGTGGACACTCTTGGGGCTGAGAGGTTTGGTGAAGTTGGGTGAGCAAACGCAGACCCTTTAAAGTAATACTGCGTGGTACCCATCGCATGGGTTCCAAATCTCCAGGTTCAAGGGCATCTTCCTACATCGAAAACATGCATGAGAAACCCAGAGGATGGTACACCGTGTGATGGGGAAAGGTTTATAAAACGCAACTCATTTCTCATCTCCTTGTGCTCGGGTTTGCCATTCCAGCCACTTTACTAGCAATCTGCCTACTTGGAGCATCAACACCTTTAACCTCCTGTTCCGTACAGGTTGCAATTTGTCCTGAGGATGAACGGGAAGACGGGGAACCAATGAGAGACTAGCTCTTGGTGTTGGGACAGGCACAGGTCACTCTATTTTCCCATCAGGAAGAAGAATTTACCACAGGCTCAGCCTGCCCCCCGGAACCAGAACAGGGCCTGAAGCCATACTGCGCTTTTGCGGCCAGCTCCCAAAAAAGCGAGTTGTAAAATTGAGCTTCAGGGCACAGCAATTCACAAACCTGCAGAGTTATAAATGATAACTCTCGTCCACAAATATATTTAGGGAAGGCAAAGAAGAGGATTTGAAATCAAGGCAGAATTGCAGGAAACAGATTTCAGGAGGTAGATTCGAATCGCCTTTAAAGCACATGAAAAGCGGCAAAACGTTAACAATGATGCCCTTGGCCAAAAAGGGCGTATGCGTTTTTTCCTGAATATATTCAGGAAAAAACGCATACGCCCTTTTTAGCCAACCAAGAAACCTGGAAAGGCAAATCAGCGCTAAAAAGAAGTCTCGCTTCCCATCCATCAAAAAGGCCATGCTGAAAAAAGTGTCAAAACCAGAAATGCAGGACAGGCCATGGAGAAATGGGAGCCTTGCTACACTGATGGGCGGGATGTAAATTGCCAACAGCCAGTGTGGAGAAAGGTACGGTGTGTCCTGAAACAGCTAAAAAACACAGCTTAGAGAGCATAGGGCACTTCCACGCATGGGGGTATAAAGAGGGAAAATTAAAAATCAGCAAGACACAAGCACCCCAAAGTTTAGGGCTGCTCTGTTGACAAGGACTTCCACTTCATTCCACCTTAAATATCCCAGGAAAGAGAAAAATGGATAAAAAAGTTGTTGTCCTTATGTACGATGGAATATCACTCAGCCATGAAATCAATGTCATAAGGCTAGTAGCAGCATGATGAGTGGATTTAGGTACGATGATTCTAAGTGAAATAAGTCACACAGAAAAGGACACTTCTCATAACGTGTCACTTATAGAGGGAATGTAAAAACCGTTACACTTGAACTGAATTACAAAACAGAACAGAGTGACACATGCAGAAAACACACTATGGCTGCTTAACGGGATAGGGGAGGTGGGGAGATACATAAAACAAGAGTTTCAAATTAGATCAGATACCGTTCCATAAACCCAATATGTAACAGACAAGACCTACTCCTTGCTCAGAGAACTGGACTCAACACGCCCGATTCACCGCACAAGAATATATCTGACTAGTAATAATCTTAAAACCTATGTATTGATATCTCTCTATTATTGTGTCAAGTGGGTGTAAAGCGGCATAAACACAGCCGTGAAAAGCAGCTAAACCCCATTATAAAAATAAATTACTTTTAAAAACCCATGAAACAAAGACAGGAAAAGAGAGAGAAATTCTTACACAATTCGTTCAGGAGCTGTGATGCAACCTGGATTGACCATATCTAGACCCACAGCTGGATGAGACATAAGGGTGGACACTCTTGGGGCTGAGAGGTTTGGTGAGGTTGGGTGAGCAAACACAGACCCTTTAAAGTAATACTGCGTGGTAACCATCGCATGGGTCCCAAATCTCCAGGTTCAAGGGCATCTTCCTACATCGAAAACATGCATGAGAAACCCAGAAGATGGTACACCGTGTGATGGGGAAAGGTTTCTAAAACGCACCTCATTTCTCATCTCCTTGTGCTCGGGTTTGCCATTCCAGCCACTTTACTAGCAATCTCCCTACTTGGAGCATCAGCACCTTTAACCTCCTGTTCCGTACAGGTTGCAATTTGTCCTGAGGATGAACGGGAAGACGGGGAACCAATGAGAGACTAGCTCTTGGTGTTGGGACAGGCACAGGTCACTCTATTTTCCCATCAGGAAGAAGAATTAACCACAGGCTCAGCCTGCCCCCCGGAACCAGAACAGGGCCTGAAGCCATCCTGCGCTTTTGTGGCCAGCTCCCAAAAAAGCGAGTTGTAAAATGGAGCTTCAGGGCACTGCAATTCACAAACCTGCAGAGTTATAAAGGATAACTCTCGTCCACAAATATATTGAGGGAAGGCAAAGAAGAGGATTTGAAATCAAGGCAGAATTGCAGGAAACAGATTTCAGGAGGTAGATTCGAATCGCCTTTAAAGCACATGAAAAGCGGCAAAACGTTGACAATGATGCCCTTGGCCAAAAAGGGCGTATGCGTTTTTTCCTGAATATATTCAGGAAAAAACGCATACGCCCTTTTTGGCCAACCAAGCAACCTGGAAAGGCAAATCAGCGCTACAAAGAAGTCTCGCTTCCCATCGGTCAAAAGGGCCATGCTGAAAAAAGTGTCAAAACCAGAAATGCAGGACAGGCCATGGAGAAATGGGAGCCTTGCTACACTGATGGGCGGGATGTAAATTGCCAACAGCCACTCTGGAGAAGGGTACGGTGTGTCCTGAAACAGCTAAAAAACACAGCTTAGAGAGCATAGGGCACTTCCACGCATGGGGGTATAAAGTGGGAAAATTAAAAATCAGCAAGACACAAGCACCCCATAGTTTAGGGCTGCTCTTTTGACAAGGACCTCCACTTCATTCCACCTAAAATATCCCAGGAAAGCGAAAAATGGATAAAAAAGTTGTAGTCCTTATGTACAATGGAATATCACTCAGCCATGAAATCAATATCATAAGGCTAGTAGCAGCATGATGAGTGGATTTAGGTACGACGATTCTAAGTGAAATAAGTCACACAGAAAAGGACACTTCTCATAAGGTGTCACTTATAGAGGGAATGTAAAAACCGTTACACTTGAACTGAATTACAAAACAGAACAGAGTCACACATGCAGAAAACACACTATGGCTGCTTAACTGGAAAGGTGAGGTGGGGTGATACATAAAACAAGAGTTTCAAATTAGCTCAGATACCGTTCCATAAACCCAATATGTAATAGACAAAACCTACTCCTTGCTCAGAGAACTGGACTCAACACGCCTGATTCACCGCACAAGAATATATCTGACTGGTAATAATCTTAAAACCTATGAATTGATATCTCTCTGTTAGTGTGTCAAGTGGGTGTAAAGCGGCATAAACACAGCCGTGAAAAGCAGCTAAACCCCATTATAAAAATAAATTACTTTTAAAAACCCATGAAACAAAGACAGTGAAAGAGAGAGAAATTCTTACACAATTCGTTCAGGGGCTGTGATGCAACCTGGATTGACCATATCTAGACCCACAGCTGGATGAGACATAAGGGTGGACACTCTTGGGGCTGAGAGGTTTGGTGAAGTTGGGTGAGCATACGCAGACCCTTTAAAGTAATACTGCGTGCTACCCATCGCATGGGTCCCAAATTTCCAGGTTCAAGGGCATCTTCCTACATCGAAAACAGGCATGAGAAACCCAGAAGATGGTACACCGTGTGATGGGGAAAGGTTTCTAAAACGCACCTCATTTCTCATCTCCTTGTGCTCGGGTTCGCCATTCCAGCCACTTTACTAGCAATCTCCCTACGTGGAGCATCAGCACCTTTAACCTCCTGTTCCGTACGGGTTGCAATTTGTCCTGAGGATGAATGGGAAGACGGGGAACCAATGAGAGACTAGCTCTTGGTGTTGGGACAGGCACAGGTCACTCTATTTTCCCATCAAGAAGAAGAATTAACCACAGGCTCAGCCACCCCCCCGGAACCAGAACAAGGCCTGAAACCATCCTGCGCTTTTTCGGCCAGCTCCCAAAAACGCGAGTTGTAAAATGGAGCTTCAGGGCACAGCAATTCACAAACCTGCAGAGTTATAAATGATAACTCTCGTCCACAAATATATTGAGGGAAGGCAAAGAAGAGGATTTGAAATCAAGGCAGAATTGCAGGAAACAGATTTCAGGAGGTAGATTCGAATCGCCTTTAAAGCACATGAAAAGCGGCAAAACGTTGACAATGATGCCCTTGGCCAAAAAGGACGTATGCGTTTTTTCCTGAATATATTCAGGAAAAAACGCATACACCCTTTTTGGCCAACCAAGCAACCTGGAAAGGCAAATCAGCGCTACAAAGAAGTCTCGCTTCCCATCCGTCAAAAAGGCCATGCTGAAAAAAGTGTCAAAACCAGAAATGCAGGACAGGCCATGGAGAAATGGGAGCCTTGCTACACTGATGGGCGGGATGTAAATTGCCAACAGCCAGTCTGGAGAAGGGTACGGTGTGTCCTGAAACAGCTAAAAAACACAGCTTATAGAGCATAGGGCACTTCCACGCATGGGGGGATAAAGTGGGAAAATTAAAAATCAGCAAGACACAAGCACCCCATAGTTTAGGGCTGCTCTTTTGACAAGGACCTCCACTTCATTCCACCTTAAATATCCCAGGAAAGCGAAAAATGGATAAAAAAGTTGTAGTTCTTATGTAAAATGGAATATCACTCAGCCATGAAATCAATATCATAAGGCTAGTAGCAGCATGATGAGTGGATTTAGGTACGACGATTCTAAGTGAAATAAGTCACACAGAAAAGGACACTTCTCATAAGGTGTCACTTATAGAGGGAATGTAAAAACCGTTACACTTGAACTGAATTACAAAACAGAACAGAGTCACACAGGCAGAAAACACACTATGGCTGCTTAACGGGAAAGGTGAGGTGGGGTGATCCATAAAACAAGAGTTTCAAATTAGCTCAGATACCGTTCCATAAACCCAATATGTCATAGACAAGACCTACTCCTTGCTCAGAGAACTGGACTCAACACGCCCGATTCACCGCACAAGAATATATCTGACTAGTAATAATCTTAAAACCTATGTATTGATATCTCTCTGTTAGTGTGTCAAGTGGGTGTAAAGTGGCATAAACACAGCCGTGAAAAGCAGCTAAACCCCATTATAAAAATAAATTACTTTTAAAAACCCATGAAACAAAGACAGTGAAAGAGAGAGAATTTCTTACACAATTCGTTCAGGGGCTGTGATGCAACCTGGATTGACCATATCTAGACCCACAGCTGGATGAGACATAAGGGTGGACACTCTTGGGGCTGAGAGGTTTGGTGAAGTTGGGTGAGCAAACGCAGACCCTTTAAAGTAATACTGCGTGCTACCCGTCCCATGGGTCCCAAATCTCCAGGTTCAAGGGCAACTTCCTACATCGAAAACAGGCATGAGAAACCCAGAAGATGGTACACCATGTGATGGGGAAAGGTTTCTAAAACGCACCTCATTTCTCATCTCCTTGTGCTCGGGTTCGCCATTCCAGCCACTTTACTAGCAATCTCCCTACGTGGAGCATCAGCACCTTTAACCTCCTGTTCCGTACAGGTTGCAATTTTTCCTGAGGATGAATGGGAAGACGGGGAACCAATGAGAGACTAGCTCTTGGTGTTGGGACAGGCACAGGTCACTCTATTTTCCCATCAGGAAGAAGAATTAACCACAGGCTCACCCTGCCCACCGGAACCAAAACAGGGCCTGAAGCCATCCTGCGCTTTTGTGGCCAGCTCCCAAAAAAGCGAGTTGTAAAATGGAGCTTCAGGGCACAGCAATTCACAAACCTGCAGAGTTATAAATGATAACTCTCGGCCACAAATATATTGAGGGAAGGCAAAGAAGAGGATTTGAAATCAAGGCAGAATTGCAGGAAACAGATTTCAGGAGGTAGATTCGAATCGCCTTTAAAGCACATGAAAAGCGGCAAAACGTTGACATGATGCCCTTGGCCAAAAAGGGCGTATGCGTTTTATCCTGAATATATTCAGGAAAAAACGCATACGCTCTTTTTGGCCAACCAAGCAACCTGGAAAGGCAAATCAGCGCTACAAAGAAGTCTCGCTTCCCCTTGGTCAAAAGGGCCATTCTGAAAAAAGTGTCAAAACCAGAAATGCAGGACAGGCCATGGAGAAATGGGAGCCTTGCTACACTGATGGGCGGGAAGTAAATTGCCAACAGCCACTCTGGAGAAGGGTACAGTGTGTCCTGAACCATCTAAAAAACACAGCCTAGAGAGGATAGGGCACTTCCACGCATGGGGGTATAAAGTGGGAAAATTGAAAATCAGCAAGACACAAGCACCCCAAAGTTTAGGGCTGCTCTGTTGACAAGAACTTCCACTTCATTCCACCTTAAATATCCCAGGAAAGAGAAAAATGGATAAAAAAGTTGTTGTCCTTATGTACGATGGAATATCACTCAGCCATGAAATCAATGTCATAAGGCTAGTAGCAGCATGATGAGTGGATTTAGGTACGATGATTCTAAGTGAAATAAGTCACACAGAAAAGGACACTTCTCATAAGGTGTCACTTATAGAGGGAATGTAAAAACCGTTACACTTGAACTGAATTACAAAACAGAACAGAGTGACACATGCAGAAAACACACTATGGCTGCTTAACGGGAAAGGGGAGGTGGGGAGATACATAAAACAAGTGTTTCAAATTAGATCAGATACCGTTCCATAAACCCAATATGTAACAGACAAGACCTACTCCTTGCTCAGAGAACTGGACTCAACACGCCCGATTCACCGCACAAGAATATATCTGACTAGTAATAATCTTAAAACCTATGTATTGATATCTCTCTATTATTGTGTCAAGTGGGTGTAAAGGGGCATAAACACAGCCGTGAAAAGCAGCTAAACCCCATTATAAAAATAAATTACTTTTAAAAACCCATGAAACAAAGACAGGAAAAGAGAGAGAAATTCTTACACAATTCGTTCAGGGGCTGTGATGCAACCTGGATTGACCATATCTAGACCCACAGCTGGATGAGACATAAGGGTGGACACTCTTGGGGCTGAGAGGTTTGGTGAGGTTGGGTGAGCAAACACAGACCCTTTAAAGTAATACTGCGTGGTAACCATCGCATGGGTCCCAAATCTCCAGGTTCAAGGGCATCTTCCTACATCGAAAACATGCATGAGAAACCCAGAAGATGGTACACCGTGTGATGGGGAAAGGTTTCTAAAACGCACCTCATTTCTCATCTCCTTGTGCTCGGGTTTGCCATTCCAGCCACTTTACTAGCAATCTCCCTACTTGGAGCATCAGCACCTTTAACCTCCTGTTCCGTACAGTTTGCAATTTGTCCTGAGGATGAACGGGAAGATGGGGAACCAATGAGAGACTAGCTCTTGGTGTTGGGACAGGCACAGGTCACTCTATTTTCCCATCAGGAAGAAGAATTAACCACAGGCTCAGCCTGCCCCCCGGAACCAGAACAGGGCCTGAAGCCATCCTGCGCTTTTGCGGCCAGCTCCCAAAAAAGCGAGTTGTAAAATGGAGCTTCAGGGCACTGCAATTCACAAACCTGCAGAGTTATAAAGGATAACTCTCGTCCACAAATATATTGAGGGAAGGCAAAGAAGAGGATTTGAAATCAAGGCAGAATTGCAGGAAACAGATTTCAGGAGGTAGATTCGAATCGCCTTTAAAGCACATGAAAAGCGGCAAAACGTTGACAATGATGCCCTTGGCCAAAAAGGGCGTATGCGTTTTTTCCTGAATATATTCAGGAAAAAACGCATACGCCCTTTTTGGCCAACCAAGCAACCTGGAAAGGCAAATCAGCGCTACAAAGAAGTCTCGCTTCCCATCGGTCAAAAGGGCCATGCTGAAAAAAGTGTCAAAACCAGAAATGCAGGACAGGCCATGGAGAAATGGGAGCCTTGCTACACTGATGGGCGGGATGTAAATTGCCAACAGCCACTCTGGAGAAGGGTACGGTGTGTCCTGAAACAGCTAAAAAACACAGCTTAGAGAGCATAGGGCACTTCCACGCATGGGGGGATAAAGTGGGAAAATTAAAAATCAGCAAGACACAAGCACCCCATAGTTTAGGGCTGCTCTTTTGACAAGGACCTCCACTTCATTCCACCTTAAATATCCCAGGAAAGCGAAAAATGGATAAAAAAGTTGTAGTTCTTATGTAAAATGGAATATCACTCAGCCATGAAATCAATATCATAAGGCTAGTAGCAGCATGATGAGTGGATTTAGGTACGACGATTCTAAGTGAAATAAGTCACACAGAAAAGGACACTTCTCATAAGGTGTCACTTATAGAGGGAATGTAAAAACCGTTACACTTGAACTGAATTACAAAACAGAACAGAGTCACACAGGCAGAAAACACACTATGGCTGCTTAACGGGAAAGGTGAGGTGGGGTGATCCATAAAACAAGAGTTTCAAATTAGCTCAGATACCGTTCCATAAACCCAATATGTCATAGACAAGACCTACTCCTTGCTCAGAGAACTGGACTCAACACGCCCGATTCACCGCACAAGAATATATCTGACTAGTAATAATCTTAAAACCTATGTATTGATATCTCTCTGTTAGTGTGTCAAGTGGGTGTAAAGTGGCATAAACACAGCCGTGAAAAGCAGCTAAACCCCATTATAAAAATAAATTACTTTTAAAAACCCATGAAACAAAGACAGTGAAAGAGAGAGAATTTCTTACACAATTCGTTCAGGGGCTGTGATGCAACCTGGATTGACCATATCTAGACCCACAGCTGGATGAGACATAAGGGTGGACACTCTTGGGGCTGAGAGGTTTGGTGAAGTTGGGTGAGCAAACGCAGACCCTTTAAAGTAATACTGCGTGCTACCCGTCCCATGGGTCCCAAATCTCCAGGTTCAAGGGCAACTTCCTACATCGAAAACAGGCATGAGAAACCCAGAAGATGGTACACCATGTGATGGGGAAAGGTTTCTAAAACGCACCTCATTTCTCATCTCCTTGTGCTCGGGTTCGCCATTCCAGCCACTTTACTAGCAATCTCCCTACGTGGAGCATCAGCACCTTTAACCTCCTGTTCCGTACAGGTTGCAATTTTTCCTGAGGATGAATGGGAAGACGGGGAACCAATGAGAGACTAGCTCTTGGTGTTGGGACAGGCACAGGTCACTCTATTTTCCCATCAGGAAGAAGAATTAACCACAGGCTCACCCTGCCCACCGGAACCAAAACAGGGCCTGAAGCCATCCTGCGCTTTTGTGGCCAGCTCCCAAAAAAGCGAGTTGTAAAATGGAGCTTCAGGGCACAGCAATTCACAAACCTGCAGAGTTATAAATGATAACTCTCGGCCACAAATATATTGAGGGAAGGCAAAGAAGAGGATTTGAAATCAAGGCAGAATTGCAGGAAACAGATTTCAGGAGGTAGATTCGAATCGCCTTTAAAGCACATGAAAAGCGGCAAAACGTTGACAATGATGCCCTTGGCCAAAAAGGGCGTATGCGTTTTATCCTGAATATATTCAGGAAAAAACGCATACGCTCTTTTTGGCCAACCAAGCAACCTGGAAAGGCAAATCAGCGCTACAAAGAAGTCTCGCTTCCCCTTGGTCAAAAGGGCCATTCTGAAAAAAGTGTCAAAACCAGAAATGCAGGACAGGCCATGGAGAAATGGGAGCCTTGCTACACTGATGGGCGGGAAGTAAATTGCCAACAGCCACTCTGGAGAAGGGTACAGTGTGTCCTGAACCATCTAAAAAACACAGCCTAGAGAGGATAGGGCACTTCCACGCATGGGGGTATAAAGTGGGAAAATTGAAAATCAGCAAGACACAAGCACCCCAAAGTTTAGGGCTGCTCTGTTGACAAGAACTTCCACTTCATTCCACCTTAAATATCCCAGGAAAGAGAAAAATGGATAAAAAAGTTGTTGTCCTTATGTACGATGGAATATCACTCAGCCATGAAATCAATGTCATAAGGCTAGTAGCAGCATGATGAGTGGATTTAGGTACGATGATTCTAAGTGAAATAAGTCACACAGAAAAGGACACTTCTCATAAGGTGTCACTTATAGAGGGAATGTAAAAACCGTTACACTTGAACTGAATTACAAAACAGAACAGAGTGACACATGCAGAAAACACACTATGGCTGCTTAACGGGAAAGGGGAGGTGGGGAGATACATAAAACAAGTGTTTCAAATTAGATCAGATACCGTTCCATAAACCCAATATGTAACAGACAAGACCTACTCCTTGCTCAGAGAACTGGACTCAACACGCCCGATTCACCGCACAAGAATATATCTGACTAGTAATAATCTTAAAACCTATGTATTGATATCTCTCTATTATTGTGTCAAGTGGGTGTAAAGGGGCATAAACACAGCCGTGAAAAGCAGCTAAACCCCATTATAAAAATAAATTACTTTTAAAAACCCATGAAACAAAGACAGGAAAAGAGAGAGAAATTCTTACACAATTCGTTCAGGGGCTGTGATGCAACCTGGATTGACCATATCTAGACCCACAGCTGGATGAGACATAAGGGTGGACACTCTTGGGGCTGAGAGGTTTGGTGAGGTTGGGTGAGCAAACACAGACCCTTTAAAGTAATACTGCGTGGTAACCATCGCATGGGTCCCAAATCTCCAGGTTCAAGGGCATCTTCCTACATCGAAAACATGCATGAGAAACCCAGAAGATGGTACACCGTGTGATGGGGAAAGGTTTCTAAAACGCACCTCATTTCTCATCTCCTTGTGCTCGGGTTTGCCATTCCAGCCACTTTACTAGCAATCTCCCTACTTGGAGCATCAGCACCTTTAACCTCCTGTTCCGTACAGTTTGCAATTTGTCCTGAGGATGAACGGGAAGATGGGGAACCAATGAGAGACTAGCTCTTGGTGTTGGGACAGGCACAGGTCACTCTATTTTCCCATCAGGAAGAAGAATTAACCACAGGCTCAGCCTGCCCCCCGGAACCAGAACAGGGCCTGAAGCCATCCTGCGCTTTTGCGGCCAGCTCCCAAAAAAGCGAGTTGTAAAATGGAGCTTCAGGGCACTGCAATTCACAAACCTGCAGAGTTATAAAGGATAACTCTCGTCCACAAATATATTGAGGGAAGGCAAAGAAGAGGATTTGAAATCAAGGCAGAATTGCAGGAAACAGATTTCAGGAGGTAGATTCGAATCGCCTTTAAAGCACATGAAAAGCGGCAAAACGTTGACAATGATGCCCTTGGCCAAAAAGGGCGTATGCGTTTTTTCCTGAATATATTCAGGAAAAAACGCATACGCCCTTTTTGGCCAACCAAGCAACCTGGAAAGGCAAATCAGCGCTACAAAGAAGTCTCGCTTCCCATCGGTCAAAAGGGCCATGCTGAAAAAAGTGTCAAAACCAGAAATGCAGGACAGGCCATGGAGAAATGGGAGCCTTGCTACACTGATGGGCGGGATGTAAATTGCCAACAGCCACTCTGGAGAAGGGTACGGTGTGTCCTGAAACAGCTAAAAAACACAGCTTAGAGAGCATAGGGCACTTCCACGCATGGGGGTATAAAGTGGGAAAATTAAAAATCAGCAAGACACAAGCACCCCATAGTTTAGGGCTGCTCTTTTGACAAGGACCTCCACTTCATTCCACCTAAAATATCCCAGGAAAGCGAAAAATGGATAAAAAAGTTGTAGTCCTTATGTACAATGGAATATCACTCAGCCATGAAATCAATATCATAAGGCTAGTAGCAGCATGATGAGTGGATTTAGGTACGACGATTCTAAGTGAAATAAGTCACACAGAAAAGGACACTTCTCATAAGGTGTCACTTATAGAGGGAATGTTAAAACCGTTACACTTGAACTGAATTACAAAACAGAACAGAGTCACACATGCAGAAAACACACTATGGCTGCTTAACGGGAAAGGTGAGGTGGGGTGATACATAAAACAAGAGTTGGAAATTAGCTCAGATACCGTTCCATAAACCCAATATGTAATAGACAAGACCTACTCCTTGCTCAGAGAACTTGACTCAACACGCCTGATTCACCACACAAGAATATATCTGACTAGTAATAATCTTAAAACCTATGTATTGATATCTCTCTGTTAGTGTGTCAAGTGGGTGTAAAGCGGCATAAACACAGCCGTGAAAAGCAGCTAAACTCCATTATAAAAATAAATTACTTTTAAAAACCCATGAAACAAAGACAGGGAAAGAGAGAGAAATTCTTACACAATTCGTTCAGGGGCTGTGATGCAACCTGGATTGACCATATCTAGACCCACAGCTGGATGAGACATAAGGGTGGACACTCTTTGGGCTGAGAGGTTTGGTGAAGTTGGGTGAGCAAACGCAGACCCTTTAAAGTAATACTGCGTGCTACCCATCGCATGGGTCCCAAATCTCCAGGTTCAAGGGCATCTTCCTACATCAAAAACAAGCATGAGAAACCCAGAAGATGGAACACCGTGTGAATGGAGAAAGGTTTCTAAAACGCACCTCATTTCTCATCTCCTTGTGCTCGGGTTCGCCATTCCAGCCACTTTACTAGCAATCTCCCTACGTGGAGCATCAGCACCTTTAACCTCCTGTTCCGTACAGGTTGCAGTTTGTCCTGAGGATGAACGGGAAGACGGGGAACCAATGAGAGACTAGCTCTTGGTGTTGGGACAGGCACAGGTCACTCTATTTTCCCATCAAGAAGAAGAATTAACCACAGGCTCAGCCTGCCCCCCGGAACCAGAACAGGGCCTGAAGCCATCCTGCGCTTTTGCGGCCAGCTCCCAAAAAAGCGAGTTGTAAAATGGAGCTTCAGGGCACAGCAATTCACAAACCTGCAGAGTTATAAATGATAATTCTCGTCCACAAATATATTGAGGGAAGGCAAAAAGAGGATTTGAAATCAAGGCAGAATTGCAGGAAACAGATTTCAGGAGGTAGATTCGAAGCGCCTTTAAAGCACATGAAAAGCGGCAAAACGTTGACAATGATGCCCTTGGCCAAAAAGGACGTATGCGTTTTTTCCTGAATATATTCAGGAAAAAACGCATACGCCCTTTTTGGCCAACCAAGCAACCTGGAAAGGCAAATCAGCGCTACAAAGAAGTCTCGCTTCCCATTGGTCAAAAGGGCCATTCTGAAAAAAGTGTCAAAACCAGAAATGCAGGACAGGCCATGGAGAAATGGGAGCCTTGCTACACTGATGGGCGGGATGTAAATTGCCAACAGCCACTCTGGAGAAGGGTACGGTGTGTCCTGAACCATCTAAAAAACACAGCTTAGAGAGCATAGGGCACTTCCACGCATGGGGGTATAAAGTGGGAAAATAAAAAATCAGCAAAACACAAGCACCCCATAGTTTAGGGCTGCTCTTTTGACAAGGACCTCCACTTCATTCCACCTAAAATATCCCAGGAAAGCGAAAAATGGATAAAAAAGTTGTAGTTCTTATGTAAAATGGAATATCACTCAGCCATGAAATCAATATCATAAGGCTAGTAGCAGCATGATGAGTGGATTTAGGTACGACGATTCTAAGTGAAATAAGTCACACAGAAAAGGACACTTCTCATAAGGTGTCACTTATAGAGGGAATGTAAAAACTGTTACACTTGAACTGAATTACAAAACAGAACAGACTCACACATGCAGAAAACACACTATGGCTGCTTAACTGGAAAGGTGAGGTGGGGTGATACATAAAACAAGAGTTTCAAATTAGCTCAGATACCGTTCCATAAACCCATATGTAATAGACAAAACCTACTCCTTGCTCAGAGAACTGGACTCAACACGCCTGATTCACCGCACAAGAATATATCTGACTGGTAATAATCTTAAAACCTATGAATTGATATCTCTCTGTTAGTGTGTCAAGTGGGTGTAAAGCGACATAAACACAGCCGTGAAAAGCAGCTAAACCCCACTATAAAAATAAATTACTTTTAAAAACCCATGAAACAAAGACAGTGAAAGAGAGAGAAATTCTTACACAATTCGTTCAGGGGCTGTGATGCAACCTGGATTGACCATATCTAGACCCACAGCTGGATGAGACATAAGGGTGGACACTCTTGGGGCTGAGAGGTTTGGTGAAGTTGGGTGAGCAAACGCAGACCCTTTAAAGTAATACTGCGTGGTACCCATCGCATGGGTTCCAAATCTCCAGGTTCAAGGGCATCTTCCTACATCGAAAACATGCATGAGAAACCCAGAGGATGGTACACCGTGTGATGGGGAAAGGTTTATAAAACGCAACTCATTTCTCATCTCCTTGTGCTCGGGTTTGCCATTCCAGCCACTTTACTAGCAATCTGCCTACTTGGAGCATCAACACCTTTAACCTCCTGTTCCGTACAGGTTGCAATTTGTCCTGAGGATGAACGGGAAGACGGGGAACCAATGAGAGACTAGCTCTTGGTGTTGGGACAGGCACAGGTCACTCTATTTTCCCATCAGGAAGAAGAATTTACCACAGGCTCAGCCTGCCCCCCGGAACCAGAACAGGGCCTGAAGCCATACTGCGCTTTTGCGGCCAGCTCCCAAAAAAGCGAGTTGTAAAATTGAGCTTCAGGGCACAGCAATTCACAAACCTGCAGAGTTATAAATGATAACTCTCGTCCACAAATATATTTAGGGAAGGCAAAGAAGAGGATTTGAAATCAAGGCAGAATTGCAGGAAACAGATTTCAGGAGGTAGATTCGAATCGCCTTTAAAGCACATGAAAAGCGGCAAAACGTTAACAATGATGCCCTTGGCCAAAAAGGGCGTATGCGTTTTTTCCTGAATATATTCAGGAAAAAACGCATACGCCCTTTTTAGCCAACCAAGAAACCTGGAAAGGCAAATCAGCGCTAAAAAGAAGTCTCGCTTCCCATCCATCAAAAAGGCCATGCTGAAAAAAGTGTCAAAACCAGAAATGCAGGACAGGCCATGGAGAAATGGGAGCCTTGCTACACTGATGGGCGGGATGTAAATTGCCAACAGCCAGTGTGGAGAAAGGTACGGTGTGTCCTGAAACAGCTAAAAAACACAGCTTAGAGAGCATAGGGCACTTCCACGCATGGGGGTATAAAGAGGGAAAATTAAAAATCAGCAAGACACAAGCACCCCAAAGTTTAGGGCTGCTCTGTTGACAAGGACTTCCACTTCATTCCACCTTAAATATCCCAGGAAAGAGAAAAATGGATAAAAAAGTTGTTGTCCTTATGTACGATGGAATATCACTCAGCCATGAAATCAATGTCATAAGGCTAGTAGCAGCATGATGAGTGGATTTAGGTACGATGATTCTAAGTGAAATAAGTCACACAGAAAAGGACACTTCTCATAACGTGTCACTTATAGAGGGAATGTAAAAACCGTTACACTTGAACTGAATTACAAAACAGAACAGAGTGACACATGCAGAAAACACACTATGGCTGCTTAACGGGATAGGGGAGGTGGGGAGATACATAAAACAAGAGTTTCAAATTAGATCAGATACCGTTCCATAAACCCAATATGTAACAGACAAGACCTACTCCTTGCTCAGAGAACTGGACTCAACACGCCCGATTCACCGCACAAGAATATATCTGACTAGTAATAATCTTAAAACCTATGTATTGATATCTCTCTATTATTGTGTCAAGTGGGTGTAAAGCGGCATAAACACAGCCGTGAAAAGCAGCTAAACCCCATTATAAAAATAAATTACTTTTAAAAACCCATGAAACAAAGACAGGAAAAGAGAGAGAAATTCTTACACAATTCGTTCAGGAGCTGTGATGCAACCTGGATTGACCATATCTAGACCCACAGCTGGATGAGACATAAGGGTGGACACTCTTGGGGCTGAGAGGTTTGGTGAGGTTGGGTGAGCAAACACAGACCCTTTAAAGTAATACTGCGTGGTAACCATCGCATGGGTCCCAAATCTCCAGGTTCAAGGGCATCTTCCTACATCGAAAACATGCATGAGAAACCCAGAAGATGGTACACCGTGTGATGGGGAAAGGTTTCTAAAACGCACCTCATTTCTCATCTCCTTGTGCTCGGGTTTGCCATTCCAGCCACTTTACTAGCAATCTCCCTACTTGGAGCATCAGCACCTTTAACCTCCTGTTCCGTACAGGTTGCAATTTGTCCTGAGGATGAACGGGAAGACGGGGAACCAATGAGAGACTAGCTCTTGGTGTTGGGACAGGCACAGGTCACTCTATTTTCCCATCAGGAAGAAGAATTAACCACAGGCTCAGCCTGCCCCCCGGAACCAGAACAGGGCCTGAAGCCATCCTGCGCTTTTGCGGCCAGCTCCCAAAAAAGCGAGTTGTAAAATGGAGCTTCAGGGCACTGCAATTCACAAACCTGCAGAGTTATAAAGGATAACTCTCGTCCACAAATATATTGAGGGAAGGCAAAGAAGAGGATTTGAAATCAAGGCAGAATTGCAGGAAACAGATTTCAGGAGGTAGATTCGAATCGCCTTTAAAGCACATGAAAAGCGGCAAAACGTTGACAATGATGCCCTTGGCCAAAAAGGGCGTATGCGTTTTTTCCTGAATATATTCAGGAAAAAACGCATACGCCCTTTTTGGCCAACCAAGCAACCTGGAAAGGCAAATCAGCGCTACAAAGAAGTCTCGCTTCCCATCGGTCAAAAGGGCCATGCTGAAAAAAGTGTCAAAACCAGAAATGCAGGACAGGCCATGGAGAAATGGGAGCCTTGCTACACTGATGGGCGGGATGTAAATTGCCAACAGCCACTCTGGAGAAGGGTACGGTGTGTCCTGAAACAGCTAAAAAACACAGCTTAGAGAGCATAGGGCACTTCCACGCATGGGGGTATAAAGTGGGAAAATTAAAAATCAGCAAGACACAAGCACCCCATAGTTTAGGGCTGCTCTTTTGACAAGGACCTCCACTTCATTCCACCTAAAATATCCCAGGAAAGCGAAAAATGGATAAAAAAGTTGTAGTCCTTATGTACAATGGAATATCACTCAGCCATGAAATCAATATCATAAGGCTAGTAGCAGCATGATGAGTGGATTTAGGTACGACGATTCTAAGTGAAATAAGTCACACAGAAAAGGACACTTCTCATAAGGTGTCACTTATAGAGGGAATGTTAAAACCGTTACACTTGAACTGAATTACAAAACAGAACAGAGTCACACATGCAGAAAACACACTATGGCTGCTTAACGGGAAAGGTGAGGTGGGGTGATACATAAAACAAGAGTTGGAAATTAGCTCAGATACCGTTCCATAAACCCAATATGTAATAGACAAGACCTACTCCTTGCTCAGAGAACTTGACTCAACACGCCTGATTCACCACACAAGAATATATCTGACTAGTAATAATCTTAAAACCTATGTATTGATATCTCTCTGTTAGTGTGTCAAGTGGGTGTAAAGCGGCATAAACACAGCCGTGAAAAGCAGCTAAACTCCATTATAAAAATAAATTACTTTTAAAAACCCATGAAACAAAGACAGGGAAAGAGAGAGAAATTCTTACACAATTCGTTCAGGGGCTGTGATGCAACCTGGATTGACCATATCTAGACCCACAGCTGGATGAGACATAAGGGTGGACACTCTTTGGGCTGAGAGGTTTGGTGAAGTTGGGTGAGCAAACGCAGACCCTTTAAAGTAATACTGCGTGCTACCCATCGCATGGGTCCCAAATCTCCAGGTTCAAGGGCATCTTCCTACATCAAAAACAAGCATGAGAAACCCAGAAGATGGAACACCGTGTGAATGGAGAAAGGTTTCTAAAACGCACCTCATTTCTCATCTCCTTGTGCTCGGGTTCGCCATTCCAGCCACTTTACTAGCAATCTCCCTACGTGGAGCATCAGCACCTTTAACCTCCTGTTCCGTACAGGTTGCAGTTTGTCCTGAGGATGAACGGGAAGACGGGGAACCAATGAGAGACTAGCTCTTGGTGTTGGGACAGGCACAGGTCACTCTATTTTCCCATCAAGAAGAAGAATTAACCACAGGCTCAGCCTGCCCCCCGGAACCAGAACAGGGCCTGAAGCCATCCTGCGCTTTTGCAGCCAGCTCCCAAAAAAGCGAGTTGTAAAATGGAGCTTCAGGGCACAGCAATTCACAAACCTGCAGAGTTATAAATGATAATTCTCGTCCACAAATATATTGAGGGAAGGCAAAAAGAGGATTTGAAATCAAGGCAGAATTGCAGGAAACAGATTTCAGGAGGTAGATTCGAAGCGCCTTTAAAGCACATGAAAAGCGGCAAAACGTTGACAATGATGCCCTTGGCCAAAAAGGACGTATGCGTTTTTTCCTGAATATATTCAGGAAAAAACGCATACGCCCTTTTTGGCCAACCAAGCAACCTGGAAAGGCAAATCAGCGCTACAAAGAAGTCTCGCTTCCCATTGGTCAAAAGGGCCATTCTGAAAAAAGTGTCAAAACCAGAAATGCAGGACAGGCCATGGAGAAATGGGAGCCTTGCTACACTGATGGGCGGGATGTAAATTGCCAACAGCCACTCTGGAGAAGGGTACGGTGTGTCCTGAACCATCTAAAAAACACAGCTTAGAGAGCATAGGGCACTTCCACGCATGGGGGTATAAAGTGGGAAAATAAAAAATCAGCAAAACACAAGCACCCCATAGTTTAGGGCTGCTCTTTTGACAAGGACCTCCACTTCATTCCACCTTAAATATCCCAGGAAAGCGAAAAATGGATAAAAAAGTTGTAGTTCTTATGTAAAATGGAATATCACTCAGCCATGAAATCAATATCATAAGGCTAGTAGCAGCATGATGAGTGGATTTAGGTACGACGATTCTAAGTGAAATAAGTCACACAGAAAAGGACACTTCTCATAAGGTGTCACTTATAGAGGGAATGTAAAAACCGTTACACTTGAACTGAATTACAAAACAGAACAGACTCACACATGCAGAAAACACACTATGGCTGCTTAACTGGAAAGGTGAGGTGGGGTGATACATAAAACAAGAGTTTCAAATTAGCTCAGATACCGTTCCATAAACCCATATGTAATAGACAAAACCTACTCCTTGCTCAGAGAACTGGACTCAACACGCCTGATTCACCGCACAAGAATATATCTGACTGGTAATAATCTTAAAACCTATGAATTGATATCTCTCTGTTAGTGTGTCAAGTGGGTGTAAAGCGACATAAACACAGCCGTGAAAAGCAGCTAAACCCCACTATAAAAATAAATTACTTTTAAAAACCCATGAAACAAAGACAGTGAAAGAGAGAGAAATTCTTACACAATTCGTTCAGGGGCTGTGATGCAACCTGGATTGACCATATCTAGACCCACAGCTGGATGAGACATAAGGGTGGACACTCTTGGGGCTGAGAGGTTTGGTGAAGTTGGGTGAGCAAACGCAGACCCTTTAAAGTAATACTGCGTGGTACCCATCGCATGGGTTCCAAATCTCCAGGTTCAAGGGCATCTTCCTACATCGAAAACATGCATGAGAAACCCAGAGGATGGTACACCGTGTGATGGGGAAAGGTTTATAAAACGCAACTCATTTCTCATCTCCTTGTGCTCGGGTTTGCCATTCCAGCCACTTTACTAGCAATCTGCCTACTTGGAGCATCAACACCTTTAACCTCCTGTTCCGTACAGGTTGCAATTTGTCCTGAGGATGAACGGGAAGACGGGGAACCAATGAGAGACTAGCTCTTGGTGTTGGGACAGGCACAGGTCACTCTATTTTCCCATCAGGAAGAAGAATTTACCACAGGCTCAGCCTGCCCCCCGGAACCAGAACAGGGCCTGAAGCCATACTGCGCTTTTGCGGCCAGCTCCCAAAAAAGCGAGTTGTAAAATTGAGCTTCAGGGCACAGCAATTCACAAACCTGCAGAGTTATAAATGATAACTCTCGTCCACAAATATATTTAGGGAAGGCAAAGAAGAGGATTTGAAATCAAGGCAGAATTGCAGGAAACAGATTTCAGGAGGTAGATTCGAATCGCCTTTAAAGCACATGAAAAGCGGCAAAACGTTAACAATGATGCCCTTGGCCAAAAAGGGCGTATGCGTTTTTTCCTGAATATATTCAGGAAAAAACGCATACGCCCTTTTTAGCCAACCAAGAAACCTGGAAAGGCAAATCAGCGCTAAAAAGAAGTCTCGCTTCCCATCCATCAAAAAGGCCATGCTGAAAAAAGTGTCAAAACCAGAAATGCAGGACAGGCCATGGAGAAATGGGAGCCTTGCTACACTGATGGGCGGGATGTAAATTGCCAACAGCCAGTGTGGAGAAAGGTACGGTGTGTCCTGAAACAGCTAAAAAACACAGCTTAGAGAGCATAGGGCACTTCCACGCATGGGGGTATAAAGAGGGAAAATTAAAAATCAGCAAGACACAAGCACCCCAAAGTTTAGGGCTGCTCTGTTGACAAGGACTTCCACTTCATTCCACCTTAAATATCCCAGGAAAGAGAAAAATGGATAAAAAAGTTGTTGTCCTTATGTACGATGGAATATCACTCAGCCATGAAATCAATGTCATAAGGCTAGTAGCAGCATGATGAGTGGATTTAGGTACGATGATTCTAAGTGAAATAAGTCACACAGAAAAGGACACTTCTCATAACGTGTCACTTATAGAGGGAATGTAAAAACCGTTACACTTGAACTGAATTACAAAACAGAACAGAGTGACACATGCAGAAAACACACTATGGCTGCTTAACGGGATAGGGGAGGTGGGGAGATACATAAAACAAGAGTTTCAAATTAGATCAGATACCGTTCCATAAACCCAATATGTAACAGACAAGACCTACTCCTTGCTCAGAGAACTGGACTCAACACGCCCGATTCACCGCACAAGAATATATCTGACTAGTAATAATCTTAAAACCTATGTATTGATATCTCTCTATTATTGTGTCAAGTGGGTGTAAAGCGGCATAAACACAGCCGTGAAAAGCAGCTAAACCCCATTATAAAAATAAATTACTTTTAAAAACCCATGAAACAAAGACAGGAAAAGAGAGAGAAATTCTTACACAATTCGTTCAGGAGCTGTGATGCAACCTGGATTGACCATATCTAGACCCACAGCTGGATGAGACATAAGGGTGGACACTCTTGGGGCTGAGAGGTTTGGTGAGGTTGGGTGAGCAAACACAGACCCTTTAAAGTAATACTGCGTGGTAACCATCGCATGGGTCCCAAATCTCCAGGTTCAAGGGCATCTTCCTACATCGAAAACATGCATGAGAAACCCAGAAGATGGTACACCGTGTGATGGGGAAAGGTTTCTAAAACGCACCTCATTTCTCATCTCCTTGTGCTCGGGTTTGCCATTCCAGCCACTTTACTAGCAATCTCCCTACTTGGAGCATCAGCACCTTTAACCTCCTGTTCCGTACAGGTTGCAATTTGTCCTGAGGATGAACGGGAAGACGGGGAACCAATGAGAGACTAGCTCTTGGTGTTGGGACAGGCACAGGTCACTCTATTTTCCCATCAGGAAGAAGAATTAACCACAGGCTCAGCCTGCCCCCCGGAACCAGAACAGGGCCTGAAGCCATCCTGCGCTTTTGCGGCCAGCTCCCAAAAAAGCGAGTTGTAAAATGGAGCTTCAGGGCACTGCAATTCACAAACCTGCAGAGTTATAAAGGATAACTCTCGTCCACAAATATATTGAGGGAAGGCAAAGAAGAGGATTTGAAATCAAGGCAGAATTGCAGGAAACAGATTTCAGGAGGTAGATTCGAATCGCCTTTAAAGCACATGAAAAGCGGCAAAACGTTGACAATGATGCCCTTGGCCAAAAAGGGCGTATGCGTTTTTTCCTGAATATATTCAGGAAAAAACGCATACGCCCTTTTTGGCCAACCAAGCAACCTGGAAAGGCAAATCAGCGCTACAAAGAAGTCTCGCTTCCCATCGGTCAAAAGGGCCATGCTGAAAAAAGTGTCAAAACCAGAAATGCAGGACAGGCCATGGAGAAATGGGAGCCTTGCTACACTGATGGGCGGGATGTAAATTGCCAACAGCCACTCTGGAGAAGGGTACGGTGTGTCCTGAAACAGCTAAAAAACACAGCTTAGAGAGCATAGGGCACTTCCACGCATGGGGGTATAAAGTGGGAAAATTAAAAATCAGCAAGACACAAGCACCCCATAGTTTAGGGCTGCTCTTTTGACAAGGACCTCCACTTCATTCCACCTAAAATATCCCAGGAAAGCGAAAAATGGATAAAAAAGTTGTAGTCCTTATGTACAATGGAATATCACTCAGCCATGAAATCAATATCATAAGGCTAGTAGCAGCATGATGAGTGGATTTAGGTACGACGATTCTAAGTGAAATAAGTCACACAGAAAAGGACACTTCTCATAAGGTGTCACTTATAGAGGGAATGTAAAAACCGTTACACTTGAACTGAATTACAAAACAGAACAGAGTCACACATGCAGAAAACACACTATGGCTGCTTAACTGGAAAGGTGAGGTGGGGTGATACATAAAACAAGAGTTTCAAATTAGCTCAGATACCGTTCCATAAACCCAATATGTAATAGACAAAACCTACTCCTTGCTCAGAGAACTGGACTCAACACGCCTGATTCACCGCACAAGAATATATCTGACTGGTAATAATCTTAAAACCTATGAATTGATATCTCTCTGTTAGTGTGTCAAGTGGGTGTAAAGCGGCATAAACACAGCCGTGAAAAGCAGCTAAACCCCATTATAAAAATAAATTACTTTTAAAAACCCATGAAACAAAGACAGTGAAAGAGAGAGAAATTCTTACACAATTCGTTCAGGGGCTGTGATGCAACCTGGATTGACCATATCTAGACCCACAGCTGGATGAGACATAAGGGTGGACACTCTTGGGGCTGAGAGGTTTGGTGAAGTTGGGTGAGCATACGCAGACCCTTTAAAGTAATACTGCGTGCTACCCATCGCATGGGTCCCAAATTTCCAGGTTCAAGGGCATCTTCCTACATCGAAAACAGGCATGAGAAACCCAGAAGATGGTACACCGTGTGATGGGGAAAGGTTTCTAAAACGCACCTCATTTCTCATCTCCTTGTGCTCGGGTTCGCCATTCCAGCCACTTTACTAGCAATCTCCCTACGTGGAGCATCAGCACCTTTAACCTCCTGTTCCGTACGGGTTGCAATTTGTCCTGAGGATGAATGGGAAGACGGGGAACCAATGAGAGACTAGCTCTTGGTGTTGGGACAGGCACAGGTCACTCTATTTTCCCATCAAGAAGAAGAATTAACCACAGGCTCAGCCACCCCCCCGGAACCAGAACAAGGCCTGAAACCATCCTGCGCTTTTTCGGCCAGCTCCCAAAAACGCGAGTTGTAAAATGGAGCTTCAGGGCACAGCAATTCACAAACCTGCAGAGTTATAAATGATAACTCTCGTCCACAAATATATTGAGGGAAGGCAAAGAAGAGGATTTGAAATCAAGGCAGAATTGCAGGAAACAGATTTCAGGAGGTAGATTCGAATCGCCTTTAAAGCACATGAAAAGCGGCAAAACGTTGACAATGATGCCCTTGGCCAAAAAGGACGTATGCGTTTTTTCCTGAATATATTCAGGAAAAAACGCATACACCCTTTTTGGCCAACCAAGCAACCTGGAAAGGCAAATCAGCGCTACAAAGAAGTCTCGCTTCCCATCCGTCAAAAAGGCCATGCTGAAAAAAGTGTCAAAACCAGAAATGCAGGACAGGCCATGGAGAAATGGGAGCCTTGCTACACTGATGGGCGGGATGTAAATTGCCAACAGCCAGTCTGGAGAAGGGTACGGTGTGTCCTGAAACAGCTAAAAAACACAGCTTATAGAGCATAGGGCACTTCCACGCATGGGGGGATAAAGTGGGAAAATTAAAAATCAGCAAGACACAAGCACCCCATAGTTTAGGGCTGCTCTTTTGACAAGGACCTCCACTTCATTCCACCTTAAATATCCCAGGAAAGCGAAAAATGGATAAAAAAGTTGTAGTTCTTATGTAAAATGGAATATCACTCAGCCATGAAATCAATATCATAAGGCTAGTAGCAGCATGATGAGTGGATTTAGGTACGACGATTCTAAGTGAAATAAGTCACACAGAAAAGGACACTTCTCATAAGGTGTCACTTATAGAGGGAATGTAAAAACCGTTACACTTGAACTGAATTACAAAACAGAACAGAGTCACACAGGCAGAAAACACACTATGGCTGCTTAACGGGAAAGGTGAGGTGGGGTGATCCATAAAACAAGAGTTTCAAATTAGCTCAGATACCGTTCCATAAACCCAATATGTCATAGACAAGACCTACTCCTTGCTCAGAGAACTGGACTCAACACGCCCGATTCACCGCACAAGAATATATCTGACTAGTAATAATCTTAAAACCTATGTATTGATATCTCTCTGTTAGTGTGTCAAGTGGGTGTAAAGTGGCATAAACACAGCCGTGAAAAGCAGCTAAACCCCATTATAAAAATAAATTACTTTTAAAAACCCATGAAACAAAGACAGTGAAAGAGAGAGAATTTCTTACACAATTCGTTCAGGGGCTGTGATGCAACCTGGATTGACCATATCTAGACCCACAGCTGGATGAGACATAAGGGTGGACACTCTTGGGGCTGAGAGGTTTGGTGAAGTTGGGTGAGCAAACGCAGACCCTTTAAAGTAATACTGCGTGCTACCCGTCCCATGGGTCCCAAATCTCCAGGTTCAAGGGCAACTTCCTACATCGAAAACAGGCATGAGAAACCCAGAAGATGGTACACCATGTGATGGGGAAAGGTTTCTAAAACGCACCTCATTTCTCATCTCCTTGTGCTCGGGTTCGCCATTCCAGCCACTTTACTAGCAATCTCCCTACGTGGAGCATCAGCACCTTTAACCTCCTGTTCCGTACAGGTTGCAATTTTTCCTGAGGATGAATGGGAAGACGGGGAACCAATGAGAGACTAGCTCTTGGTGTTGGGACAGGCACAGGTCACTCTATTTTCCCATCAGGAAGAAGAATTAACCACAGGCTCACCCTGCCCACCGGAACCAAAACAGGGCCTGAAGCCATCCTGCGCTTTTGTGGCCAGCTCCCAAAAAAGCGAGTTGTAAAATGGAGCTTCAGGGCACAGCAATTCACAAACCTGCAGAGTTATAAATGATAACTCTCGGCCACAAATATATTGAGGGAAGGCAAAGAAGAGGATTTGAAATCAAGGCAGAATTGCAGGAAACAGATTTCAGGAGGTAGATTCGAATCGCCTTTAAAGCACATGAAAAGCGGCAAAACGTTGACAATGATGCCCTTGGCCAAAAAGGGCGTATGCGTTTTATCCTGAATATATTCAGGAAAAAACGCATACGCTCTTTTTGGCCAACCAAGCAACCTGGAAAGGCAAATCAGCGCTACAAAGAAGTCTCGCTTCCCCTTGGTCAAAAGGGCCATTCTGAAAAAAGTGTCAAAACCAGAAATGCAGGACAGGCCATGGAGAAATGGGAGCCTTGCTACACTGATGGGCGGGAAGTAAATTGCCAACAGCCACTCTGGAGAAGGGTACAGTGTGTCCTGAACCATCTAAAAAACACAGCCTAGAGAGGATAGGGCACTTCCACGCATGGGGGTATAAAGTGGGAAAATTGAAAATCAGCAAGACACAAGCACCCCAAAGTTTAGGGCTGCTCTGTTGACAAGAACTTCCACTTCATTCCACCTTAAATATCCCAGGAAAGAGAAAAATGGATAAAAAAGTTGTTGTCCTTATGTACGATGGAATATCACTCAGCCATGAAATCAATGTCATAAGGCTAGTAGCAGCATGATGAGTGGATTTAGGTACGATGATTCTAAGTGAAATAAGTCACACAGAAAAGGACACTTCTCATAAGGTGTCACTTATAGAGGGAATGTAAAAACCGTTACACTTGAACTGAATTACAAAACAGAACAGAGTGACACATGCAGAAAACACACTATGGCTGCTTAACGGGAAAGGGGAGGTGGGGAGATACATAAAACAAGTGTTTCAAATTAGATCAGATACCGTTCCATAAACCCAATATGTAACAGACAAGACCTACTCCTTGCTCAGAGAACTGGACTCAACACGCCCGATTCACCGCACAAGAATATATCTGACTAGTAATAATCTTAAAACCTATGTATTGATATCTCTCTATTATTGTGTCAAGTGGGTGTAAAGCGGCATAAACACAGCCGTGAAAAGCAGCTAAACCCCATTATAAAAATAAATTACTTTTAAAAACCCATGAAACAAAGACAGGAAAAGAGAGAGAAATTCTTACACAATTCGTTCAGGGGCTGTGATGCAACCTGGATTGACCATATCTAGACCCACAGCTGGATGAGACATAAGGGTGGACACTCTTGGGGCTGAGAGGTTTGGTGAGGTTGGGTGAGCAAACACAGACCCTTTAAAGTAATACTGCGTGGTAACCATCGCATGGGTCCCAAATCTCCAGGTTCAAGGGCATCTTCCTACATCGAAAACATGCATGAGAAACCCAGAAGATGGTACACCGTGTGATGGGGAAAGGTTTCTAAAACGCACCTCATTTCTCATCTCCTTGTGCTCGGGTTTGCCATTCCAGCCACTTTACTAGCAATCTCCCTACTTGGAGCATCAGCACCTTTAACCTCCTGTTCCGTACAGTTTGCAATTTGTCCTGAGGATGAACGGGAAGATGGGGAACCAATGAGAGACTAGCTCTTGGTGTTGGGACAGGCACAGGTCACTCTATTTTCCCATCAGGAAGAAGAATTAACCACAGGCTCAGCCTGCCCCCCGGAACCAGAACAGGGCCTGAAGCCATCCTGCGCTTTTGCGGCCAGCTCCCAAAAAAGCGAGTTGTAAAATGGAGCTTCAGGGCACTGCAATTCACAAACCTGCAGAGTTATAAAGGATAACTCTCGTCCACAAATATATTGAGGGAAGGCAAAGAAGAGGATTTGAAATCAAGGCAGAATTGCAGGAAACAGATTTCAGGAGGTAGATTCGAATCGCCTTTAAAGCACATGAAAAGCGGCAAAACGTTGACAATGATGCCCTTGGCCAAAAAGGGCGTATGCGTTTTTTCCTGAATATATTCAGGAAAAAACGCATACGCCCTTTTTGGCCAACCAAGCAACCTGGAAAGGCAAATCAGCGCTACAAAGAAGTCTCGCTTCCCATCGGTCAAAAGGGCCATGCTGAAAAAAGTGTCAAAACCAGAAATGCAGGACAGGCCATGGAGAAATGGGAGCCTTGCTACACTGATGGGCGGGATGTAAATTGCCAACAGCCACTCTGGAGAAGGGTACGGTGTGTCCTGAAACAGCTAAAAAACACAGCTTAGAGAGCATAGGGCACTTCCACGCATGGGGGTATAAAGTGGGAAAATTAAAAATCAGCAAGACACAAGCACCCCATAGTTTAGGGCTGCTCTTTTGACAAGGACCTCCACTTCATTCCACCTAAAATATCCCAGGAAAGCGAAAAATGGATAAAAAAGTTGTAGTCCTTATGTACAATGGAATATCACTCAGCCATGAAATCAATATCATAAGGCTAGTAGCAGCATGATGAGTGGATTTAGGTACGACGATTCTAAGTGAAATAAGTCACACAGAAAAGGACACTTCTCATAAGGTGTCACTTATAGAGGGAATGTTAAAACCGTTACACTTGAACTGAATTACAAAACAGAACAGAGTCACACATGCAGAAAACACACTATGGCTGCTTAACGGGAAAGGTGAGGTGGGGTGATACATAAAACAAGAGTTGGAAATTAGCTCAGATACCGTTCCATAAACCCAATATGTAATAGACAAGACCTACTCCTTGCTCAGAGAACTTGACTCAACACGCCTGATTCACCACACAAGAATATATCTGACTAGTAATAATCTTAAAACCTATGTATTGATATCTCTCTGTTAGTGTGTCAAGTGGGTGTAAAGCGGCATAAACACAGCCGTGAAAAGCAGCTAAACTCCATTATAAAAATAAATTACTTTTAAAAACCCATGAAACAAAGACAGGGAAAGAGAGAGAAATTCTTACACAATTCGTTCAGGGGCTGTGATGCAACCTGGATTGACCATATCTAGACCCACAGCTGGATGAGACATAAGGGTGGACACTCTTTGGGCTGAGAGGTTTGGTGAAGTTGGGTGAGCAAACGCAGACCCTTTAAAGTAATACTGCGTGCTACCCATCGCATGGGTCCCAAATCTCCAGGTTCAAGGGCATCTTCCTACATCAAAAACAAGCATGAGAAACCCAGAAGATGGAACACCGTGTGAATGGAGAAAGGTTTCTAAAACGCACCTCATTTCTCATCTCCTTGTGCTCGGGTTCGCCATTCCAGCCACTTTACTAGCAATCTCCCTACGTGGAGCATCAGCACCTTTAACCTCCTGTTCCGTACAGGTTGCAGTTTGTCCTGAGGATGAACGGGAAGACGGGGAACCAATGAGAGACTAGCTCTTGGTGTTGGGACAGGCACAGGTCACTCTATTTTCCCATCAAGAAGAAGAATTAACCACAGGCTCAGCCTGCCCCCCGGAACCAGAACAGGGCCTGAAGCCATCCTGCGCTTTTGCGGCCAGCTCCCAAAAAAGCGAGTTGTAAAATGGAGCTTCAGGGCACAGCAATTCACAAACCTGCAGAGTTATAAATGATAATTCTCGTCCACAAATATATTGAGGGAAGGCAAAAAGAGGATTTGAAATCAAGGCAGAATTGCAGGAAACAGATTTCAGGAGGTAGATTCGAAGCGCCTTTAAAGCACATGAAAAGCGGCAAAACGTTGACAATGATGCCCTTGGCCAAAAAGGACGTATGCGTTTTTTCCTGAATATATTCAGGAAAAAACGCATACGCCCTTTTTGGCCAACCAAGCAACCTGGAAAGGCAAATCAGCGCTACAAAGAAGTCTCGCTTCCCATTGGTCAAAAGGGCCATTCTGAAAAAAGTGTCAAAACCAGAAATGCAGGACAGGCCATGGAGAAATGGGAGCCTTGCTACACTGATGGGCGGGATGTAAATTGCCAACAGCCACTCTGGAGAAGGGTACGGTGTGTCCTGAACCATCTAAAAAACACAGCTTAGAGAGCATAGGGCACTTCCACGCATGGGGGTATAAAGTGGGAAAATAAAAAATCAGCAAAACACAAGCACCCCATAGTTTAGGGCTGCTCTTTTGACAAGGACCTCCACTTCATTCCACCTAAAATATCCCAGGAAAGCGAAAAATGGATAAAAAAGTTGTAGTTCTTATGTAAAATGGAATATCACTCAGCCATGAAATCAATATCATAAGGCTAGTAGCAGCATGATGAGTGGATTTAGGTACGACGATTCTAAGTGAAATAAGTCACACAGAAAAGGACACTTCTCATAAGGTGTCACTTATAGAGGGAATGTAAAAACTGTTACACTTGAACTGAATTACAAAACAGAACAGACTCACACATGCAGAAAACACACTATGGCTGCTTAACTGGAAAGGTGAGGTGGGGTGATACATAAAACAAGAGTTTCAAATTAGCTCAGATACCGTTCCATAAACCCATATGTAATAGACAAAACCTACTCCTTGCTCAGAGAACTGGACTGAACACGCCTGATTCACCGCACAAGAATATATCTGACTGGTAATAATCTTAAAACCTATGAATTGATATCTCTCTGTTAGTGTGTCAAGTGGGTGTAAAGCGACATAAACACAGCCGTGAAAAGCAGCTAAACCCCACTATAAAAATAAATTACTTTTAAAAACCCATGAAACAAAGACAGTGAAAGAGAGAGAAATTCTTACACAATTCGTTCAGGGGCTGTGATGCAACCTGGATTGACCATATCTAGACCCACAGCTGGATGAGACATAAGGGTGGACACTCTTGGGGCTGAGAGGTTTGGTGAAGTTGGGTGAGCAAACGCAGACCCTTTAAAGTAATACTGCGTGGTACCCATCGCATGGGTTCCAAATCTCCAGGTTCAAGGGCATCTTCCTACATCGAAAACATGCATGAGAAACCCAGAGGATGGTACACCGTGTGATGGGGAAAGGTTTATAAAACGCAACTCATTTCTCATCTCCTTGTGCTCGGGTTTGCCATTCCAGCCACTTTACTAGCAATCTGCCTACTTGGAGCATCAACACCTTTAACCTCCTGTTCCGTACAGGTTGCAATTTGTCCTGAGGATGAACGGGAAGACGGGGAACCAATGAGAGACTAGCTCTTGGTGTTGGGACAGGCACAGGTCACTCTATTTTCCCATCAGGAAGAAGAATTTACCACAGGCTCAGCCTGCCCCCCGGAACCAGAACAGGGCCTGAAGCCATACTGCGCTTTTGCGGCCAGCTCCCAAAAAAGCGAGTTGTAAAATTGAGCTTCAGGGCACAGCAATTCACAAACCTGCAGAGTTATAAATGATAACTCTCGTCCACAAATATATTTAGGGAAGGCAAAGAAGAGGATTTGAAATCAAGGCAGAATTGCAGGAAACAGATTTCAGGAGGTAGATTCGAATCGCCTTTAAAGCACATGAAAAGCGGCAAAACGTTAACAATGATGCCCTTGGCCAAAAAGGGCGTATGCGTTTTTTCCTGAATATATTCAGGAAAAAACGCATACGCCCTTTTTAGCCAACCAAGAAACCTGGAAAGGCAAATCAGCGCTAAAAAGAAGTCTCGCTTCCCATCCATCAAAAAGGCCATGCTGAAAAAAGTGTCAAAACCAGAAATGCAGGACAGGCCATGGAGAAATGGGAGCCTTGCTACACTGATGGGCGGGATGTAAATTGCCAACAGCCAGTGTGGAGAAAGGTACGGTGTGTCCTGAAACAGCTAAAAAACACAGCTTAGAGAGCATAGGGCACTTCCACGCATGGGGGTATAAAGAGGGAAAATTAAAAATCAGCAAGACACAAGCACCCCAAAGTTTAGGGCTGCTCTGTTGACAAGGACTTCCACTTCATTCCACCTTAAATATCCCAGGAAAGAGAAAAATGGATAAAAAAGTTGTTGTCCTTATGTACGATGGAATATCACTCAGCCATGAAATCAATGTCATAAGGCTAGTAGCAGCATGATGAGTGGATTTAGGTACGATGATTCTAAGTGAAATAAGTCACACAGAAAAGGACACTTCTCATAACGTGTCACTTATAGAGGGAATGTAAAAACCGTTACACTTGAACTGAATTACAAAACAGAACAGAGTGACACATGCAGAAAACACACTATGGCTGCTTAACGGGATAGGGGAGGTGGGGAGATACATAAAACAAGAGTTTCAAATTAGATCAGATACCGTTCCATAAACCCAATATGTAACAGACAAGACCTACTCCTTGCTCAGAGAACTGGACTCAACACGCCCGATTCACCGCACAAGAATATATCTGACTAGTAATAATCTTAAAACCTATGTATTGATATCTCTCTATTATTGTGTCAAGTGGGTGTAAAGCGGCATAAACACAGCCGTGAAAAGCAGCTAAACCCCATTATAAAAATAAATTACTTTTAAAAACCCATGAAACAAAGACAGGAAAAGAGAGAGAAATTCTTACACAATTCGTTCAGGAGCTGTGATGCAACCTGGATTGACCATATCTAGACCCACAGCTGGATGAGACATAAGGGTGGACACTCTTGGGGCTGAGAGGTTTGGTGAGGTTGGGTGAGCAAACACAGACCCTTTAAAGTAATACTGCGTGGTAACCATCGCATGGGTCCCAAATCTCCAGGTTCAAGGGCATCTTCCTACATCGAAAACATGCATGAGAAACCCAGAAGATGGTACACCGTGTGATGGGGAAAGGTTTCTAAAACGCACCTCATTTCTCATCTCCTTGTGCTCGGGTTTGCCATTCCAGCCACTTTACTAGCAATCTCCCTACTTGGAGCATCAGCACCTTTAACCTCCTGTTCCGTACAGGTTGCAATTTGTCCTGAGGATGAACGGGAAGACGGGGAACCAATGAGAGACTAGCTCTTGGTGTTGGGACAGGCACAGGTCACTCTATTTTCCCATCAGGAAGAAGAATTAACCACAGGCTCAGCCTGCCCCCCGGAACCAGAACAGGGCCTGAAGCCATCCTGCGCTTTTGTGGCCAGCTCCCAAAAAAGCGAGTTGTAAAATGGAGCTTCAGGGCACTGCAATTCACAAACCTGCAGAGTTATAAAGGATAACTCTCGTCCACAAATATATTGAGGGAAGGCAAAGAAGAGGATTTGAAATCAAGGCAGAATTGCAGGAAACAGATTTCAGGAGGTAGATTCGAATCGCCTTTAAAGCACATGAAAAGCGGCAAAACGTTGACAATGATGCCCTTGGCCAAAAAGGGCGTATGCGTTTTTTCCTGAATATATTCAGGAAAAAACGCATACGCCCTTTTTGGCCAACCAAGCAACCTGGAAAGGCAAATCAGCGCTACAAAGAAGTCTCGCTTCCCATCGGTCAAAAGGGCCATGCTGAAAAAAGTGTCAAAACCAGAAATGCAGGACAGGCCATGGAGAAATGGGAGCCTTGCTACACTGATGGGCGGGATGTAAATTGCCAACAGCCACTCTGGAGAAGGGTACGGTGTGTCCTGAAACAGCTAAAAAACACAGCTTAGAGAGCATAGGGCACTTCCACGCATGGGGGTATAAAGTGGGAAAATTAAAAATCAGCAAGACACAAGCACCCCATAGTTTAGGGCTGCTCTTTTGACAAGGACCTCCACTTCATTCCACCTAAAATATCCCAGGAAAGCGAAAAATGGATAAAAAAGTTGTAGTCCTTATGTACAATGGAATATCACTCAGCCATGAAATCAATATCATAAGGCTAGTAGCAGCATGATGAGTGGATTTAGGTACGACGATTCTAAGTGAAATAAGTCACACAGAAAAGGACACTTCTCATAAGGTGTCACTTATAGAGGGAATGTAAAAACCGTTACACTTGAACTGAATTACAAAACAGAACAGAGTCACACATGCAGAAAACACACTATGGCTGCTTAACTGGAAAGGTGAGGTGGGGTGATACATAAAACAAGAGTTTCAAATTAGCTCAGATACCGTTCCATAAACCCAATATGTAATAGACAAAACCTACTCCTTGCTCAGAGAACTGGACTCAACACGCCTGATTCACCGCACAAGAATATATCTGACTGGTAATAATCTTAAAACCTATGAATTGATATCTCTCTGTTAGTGTGTCAAGTGGGTGTAAAGCGGCATAAACACAGCCGTGAAAAGCAGCTAAACCCCATTATAAAAATAAATTACTTTTAAAAACCCATGAAACAAAGACAGTGAAAGAGAGAGAAATTCTTACACAATTCGTTCAGGGGCTGTGATGCAACCTGGATTGACCATATCTAGACCCACAGCTGGATGAGACATAAGGGTGGACACTCTTGGGGCTGAGAGGTTTGGTGAAGTTGGGTGAGCATACGCAGACCCTTTAAAGTAATACTGCGTGCTACCCATCGCATGGGTCCCAAATTTCCAGGTTCAAGGGCATCTTCCTACATCGAAAACAGGCATGAGAAACCCAGAAGATGGTACACCGTGTGATGGGGAAAGGTTTCTAAAACGCACCTCATTTCTCATCTCCTTGTGCTCGGGTTCGCCATTCCAGCCACTTTACTAGCAATCTCCCTACGTGGAGCATCAGCACCTTTAACCTCCTGTTCCGTACGGGTTGCAATTTGTCCTGAGGATGAATGGGAAGACGGGGAACCAATGAGAGACTAGCTCTTGGTGTTGGGACAGGCACAGGTCACTCTATTTTCCCATCAAGAAGAAGAATTAACCACAGGCTCAGCCACCCCCCCGGAACCAGAACAAGGCCTGAAACCATCCTGCGCTTTTTCGGCCAGCTCCCAAAAACGCGAGTTGTAAAATGGAGCTTCAGGGCACAGCAATTCACAAACCTGCAGAGTTATAAATGATAACTCTCGTCCACAAATATATTGAGGGAAGGCAAAGAAGAGGATTTGAAATCAAGGCAGAATTGCAGGAAACAGATTTCAGGAGGTAGATTCGAATCGCCTTTAAAGCACATGAAAAGCGGCAAAACGTTGACAATGATGCCCTTGGCCAAAAAGGGCGTATGCGTTTTTTCCTGAATATATTCAGGAAAAAACGCATACGCCCTTTTTGGCCAACCAAGCAACCTGGAAAGGCAAATCAGCGCTACAAAGAAGTCTCGCTTCCCATCCGTCAAAAAGGCCATGCTGAAAAAAGTGTCAAAACCAGAAATGCAGGACAGGCCATGGAGAAATGGGAGCCTTGCTACACTGATGGGCGGGATGTAAATTGCCAACAGCCAGTCTGGAGAAGGGTACGGTGTGTCCTGAAACAGCTAAAAAACACAGCTTATAGAGCATAGGGCACTTCCACGCATGGGGGGATAAAGTGGGAAAATTAAAATTCAGCAAGACACAAGCACCCCAAAGTTTAGGGCTGCTCTGTTGACAAAGACCTCCACTTAATTCCACCTTAAATATCCCAGGAAAGCGAAAAATGGATAAAAAATTTGTAGACCTTATGTACAATGGAATATCACTCAGCCATGAAATCAATATCATAAGGCTAGTAGCAGCATGATGAGTGGATTTAGGTACGACGATTCTAAGTGAAATAAGTCACACAGAAAAGGACACTTCTCATAAGGTGTCACTTATAGAGGGAATGTAAAAACCGTTACACTTGAACTGAATTACAAAACAGAACAGAGTCACACATGCAGAAAACACACTATGGCTGCTTAACTGGAAAGGTGAGGTGGGGTGATACATAAAACAAGAGTTTCAAATTAGCTCAGACACCGTTACATAAACCCAATATGTAATAGACAAAACCTACTCCTTGCTCAGAGAACTGGACTCAACACGCCCGATTCACCGCACAAGAATATATCTGACTAGTAATAATCTTAAAACCTATGAATTGATATTTCTCTGTTAGTGTGTCAAGTGGGTGTAAAGCGGCATAAACACAGCCGTGAAAAGCAGCTAAACCCCATTATAAAAATAAATTACTTTTAAAAACCCATGAAACAAAGACAGTGAAAGAGAGAGAAATTCTTACACATTTCGTTCAGGGGCTGTGATGCAACCTGGATTGACCATATCTAGACCCACAGCTGGATGAGACATAAGGGTGGACACTCTTGGGGCTGAGAGGTTTGGTGAGGTTGGGTGAGCAAACACAGACCCTTTAAAGTAATACTGCGTGGTAACCATGGCATGGGTCCCAAATCTCCAGGTTCAAGGGCATCTTTCTACATCGAAAACATGCATGAGAGACCCAGAAGATGGTACACCGTGTGATGGGGAAAGGTTTCTAAAACGCACCTCATTTCGCATCTCCTTGTGCTCGGGTTTGCCATTCCAGCCACTTTACTAGCAATCTCCCTACTTGGAGCATCAGCACCTTTAACCTCCTGTTCCGTACAGGTTGCAATTTGTCCTGAGGATGAACGGGAAGACCTGGAACCAATGAGAGACTAGCTCTTGGTGTTGGGACAGGCACAGGTCACTCTATTTTCCCATCAGGAAGAAGAATTAACTACAGGCTCAGCCTGCCCCCCGGAACCAGAACAGGGCCTGAAGCCATCCTGCGCTTTTGCGGCCAGCTCCCAAAAAAGCGAGTAGTAAAATGGAGCTTCAGGGCACTGCAATTCACAAACCTGCAGAGTTATAAATGATAACTCTCGTCCACAAATATATTGAGGGAAGGCAAAGAAGAGGATTTGAAGTTAAGGCAGAATTGCAGGAAACAGATTTTAGGAGGTAGATTCGAATCGCCTTTAAAGCACATGAAAAGCGGCAAAACGTTGACAATAATGCCCTTGGCCAAAAAGGGCGTATGCGTTTTATCCTGAATATATTCAGGAAAAAACGCATACGCCCTTTTTGGCCAACCAAGCAACCTGGAAAGGCAAATCAGCGCTACAAAGAAGTCTCGCTTCCCATCGGTCAAAAGGGCCATGCTGAAAAAAGTTTCAAAACCAGAAATGCAGGACAGGCCATGGAGAATGGGGAGCCTTGCTACACTGATGGGCGGGATGTAAATTGCCAACAGCCACTCTGGAGAAGGGTACGGTGTGTCCTGAAACAGCTATAGAACACAGCTTAGAGAGCATAGGGCACTTCCACGCATGGGGGTATAAAGTGGGAAAATTAAAAATCAGCAAGACACAAGCACCCCATAGTTTAGGGCTGCTCTTTTGACAAGGACCTCCACTTCATTCCACCTTAAATATCCCAGGAAAGCGAAAAATGGATAAAAAAGTTGTAGTCCTTATGTACAATGGAATATCACTCAGCCATGAAATCAATATCATAAGGCTAGTAGCAGCATGATGAGTGGATTTAGGTACGACGATTCTAAGTGAAATAAGTCACACAGAAAAGGAAACTTCTCATAAGGTGTCACTTATAGAGGGAATGTAAAAACCGTTACACTTGAACTGAATTACAAAACAGAACAGAGTCACACATGCAGAAAACACACTATGGCTGCTTAACTGGAAAGGTGAGGTGGGGTGATACATAAAACAAGAGTTTCAAATTAGCTCAGATACCGTTCCATAAACCCAATATGTAATAGACAAAACCTACTCCTTGCTCAGAGAACTGGACTCAACACGCCTGATTCACCGCACAAGAATATATCTGACTAGTAATAATCTTAAAACCTATGAATTGATATCTCTCTGTTAGTGTGTCAAGTGGGTGTAAAGCGGCATAAACACAGCCGTGAAAAGCAGCTAAACCCCATTATAAAAATGAATTACTTTTAAAAACCCATGAAACAAAGACAGGGAAAGAGAGAGAAATTCTTACACAATTCGTTCAGGGGCTTTGATGCAACCTGGATTGACCATATCTAGACCCACAGCTGGATGAGACATAAGGGTGGACACTCTTGGGGCTGAGAGGTTTGGTGAGGTTGGGTGAGCAAACACAGACCCTTTAAAGTAATACTGCGTGCTACCCATCGCATGGGTCCCAAATCTCCAGGTTCAAGGGCATCTTCCTACATCGAAAACAGGCATGAGAAACCCAGAAGATGGTACACCGTGTGATGGGGAAAGGTTTCTAAAACGCACCTCATTTCTCATCTCCTTGTGCTCGGGTTCGCCATTCCAGCCACTTTACTAGCAATCTCCCTACATGGAGCATCAGCAGCTTTAACCTCCTGTTTCGTACAGGGTGCAATTTGCCCTGAGGATGAATGGGAAGACGAGGAACCAATGAGAGACTAGCTCTTGGTGTTGTGACAGGCACAGGTCACTCTATTTTCCCATCAAGAAGAAGAATTAACCACAGGCTCAGCCTGCCCCCCGGAACCAGAACAGGGCCTGAAGCCATCCTGCGCTTTTGCGGCCAGCTCCCAAAAAAGTGAGTTGTAAAATGGAGCTTCAGGGCACAGCAATTCACAAACCTGCAGAGTTATAAATGATAACTCTCGTCCACAAATATATTGAGGGAAGGCAAAGAAGAGGATTTGAAATCAAGGCAGAATTGCAGGAAACAGATTTCAGGAGGTAGATTCGAATCGCCTTTAAAGCACATGAAAAGCGGCAAAACGTTGACAATGATGCCCTTGGCCAAAAAGGGCGTATGCGTTTTTTCCTGAATATATTCAGGAAAAAACGCATACGCCCTTTTTGGCCAACCAAGCAACCTGGAAAGGCAAATCAGCGCTACAAAGAAGTCTCGCTTCACATCCATCAAAAAGGCCATGGTGAAAAAAGTGTCAAAACCAGAAATGCAGGACAGGCCATGGAGAAATGGGAGCCTTGCTACACTGATGGGCGGGATGTAAATTGCCAACAGCCAGTCTGGAGAAGGGTACGGTGTGTCCTGAAACAGCTAAAAAACACAGCTTAGAGAGCATAGGGCACTTCCAGGCATGGGGGAATAAAGTGGGAAAATTAAAAATCAGCAAGACACAAGCACCCCAAAGTTTAGGGCTGCTCTGTTGACAAGGACCTCCACTTCATTCCACCTTAAATATCCCAGGAAAGCGAAAAATGGATAAAAAAGTTGTAGTCCTTATGTACAATGGAATATCACTCAGCCATGAAATCAATATCATAAGGCTAGTAGCAGCATGATGAGTGGATTTAGGTACGACGATTCTAAGTGAAATATGTCACACAGAAAAGGACACTTCTCATAAGGTGTCACTTATAGAGGGAATGTAAAAACCGTTACACTTGAACTGAATTACAAAACAGAACAGAGTCACACATGCAAAAAACACACTATGGCTGCTTAACGGAAAGGTGAGGTGGGGTGATAGATAAAACAAGAGTTTCAAATTAGCTCAGATACCGTTCCATTAACACAATATGTAATAGACAAGACCTACTCCTTGCTCAGAGAACTGGACTCAACAGCCTGATTCACCGCACAAGAATATATCTGACTAGTAATAATCTTAAAACCTATGAATTGATATCTCTCTGTTAGTGTGTCAAGTGGGTGTAAAGCGGCATAAACACAGCCGTGAAAAGCAGCTAAACCCCATTATAAAAATAAATTACTTTTAAAAACCCATGAAACAAAGACAGTGAAAGAGAGAGAAATTCTTACACAATTCGTTCAGGGGCTGTGATGCAACCTGGATTGACCATATCTAGACCCACAGCTGGATGAGACATAAGGGTGGACACTCTTGGGGCTGAGAGGTTTGGTGAAATTGGGTGAGCAAACGCAGACCCTTTAAAGTAATACTGCGTGCTACCCGTCCCATGGGTCCCAAATCTCCAGGTTCAAGGGCATCTTCCTACATCGAAAACAGGCATGAGAAACCCAGAAGATGGTACACCATGTGATGGGGAAAGGTTTCTAAAAAGCACCTCATTTCTCATCTCCTTGTGCTCGGGTTCGCCATTCCAGCCACTTTACTAGCAATCTCCCTACGTGGAGCATCAGCAGCTTTAACCTCCTGTTCCGTACAGGTTGCAATTTGTCCTGAGGATGAATGGGAAGACGGGGAACCAATGAGAGACTAGCTCTTGGTGTTGGGACAGGCACAGGTCACTCTGTTTTCCCATTAGGAAGAAGAATTAACCACAGGCTCACCCTGCCCACCGGAACCAGAACAGGGCCTGAAGCCATCCTGCGCTTTTGCGGTCAGCTCCCAAAAAAGCGAGTTGTAAAATGGAGTTTCAGGACACAGCAATTCACAAACCTGCAGAGTTATAAATGATAACTCTCGTCCACAAATATATTGAGGGAAGGCAAAGAAGAGGATTTGAAATCAAGGCAGAATTGCAGGAAACAGATTTCAGGAGGTAGATTCGAATCGCCTTTAAAGCACAGGAAAAGCGGCAAAACGTTGACAATGATCCCCTTGGCCAAAAAGGGCGTATGCGTTTTTTCCTGAATATATTCAGGAAAAAACGCATACGCCCTTTTTGGCCAACCAAGCAACCTGGAAAGGCAAATCAGCGCTACAAAGAAGTCTCGCTTCTCATTGGTCAAAAGGGCCATTCTGAAAAAAGTGTCAAAACCAGAAATGCAGGACAGGCCATGGAGAAATGGGAGCCTTGCTACACTGATGGGCGGGATGTAAATTTCCAACAGCCACTCTGGAGAAGAGTACGGTGTGTCCTGAACCATCTAAAAAACACAGCCTAGAGAGGATAGGGCACTTCCACGCAGGGGGTATAAAGTGGGAAAATTAAAAATCAGCAAGACACAAGCACACCAAAGTTTAGGGCTGCTCTGTTGACAAGGACCTCCACTTCATTCCAACTTAAATATCCCAGGAAAGCGAAAAATGGATAAAAAAGTTGTAGACCTTATGTACAATGGAATATCACTCAGCCATGAAATCAATATCATAAGGCTAATAGCAGCATGATGAGTGGATTTAGGTACGACGATTCTAAGTGAAATAAGTCACACAGAAAAGGACACTTCTCATAAGGTGTCACTTATAGAGGGAATGTAAAAACCGTTACACTTGAACTGAATTACAAAACAGAACAGAGTCACACATGCAGAAAACACATTATGGCTGCTTAACGGAAAGGTGAGGTGGGGTGATAGATAAAACAAGAGTTTCAAATTAGCTCAGATACCGTTCCATAAACACAATATGTAATAGACAAGACCTACTCCTTGCTCAGAGAACTGGACTCAACAGCCTGATTCACCGCACAAGAATATATCTGACTAGTAATAATCTTAAAACCTATGTATTGATATCTCTCTGTTAGTGTGTCAAGTGGGTGTAAAGCGGCATAAACACAGCCGTGAAAAGCAGCTAAACCCCATTATAAAAATAAATTACTTTTAAAAACCCATGAAACAAAGACAGTGAAAGAGAGAGAAATTCTTACACAATTCGTTCAGGGGCTGTGATGCAACCTGGATTGACCATATCTAGACCCACAGCTGGATGAGACATAAGGGTGGACACTCTTGGGCCTGAGAGGTTTGGTGAGGTTGGGTGAGCAAACACAGACCCTTTAAAGTAATACTGCGTGGTAACCATCGCATGGGTCCCAAATCTCCAGGTTCAAGGGCATCTTCCTACATCGAAAACATGCATGAGAAACCCAGAAGATGGTACACCGTGTGATGGGGAAATGTTTCTAAAACGCACCTCATTTCTCATCTCCTTGTGCTCGGGTTTGCCATTCCAGCCACTTTACTAGCAATCTCCCTACTTGGAGCATCAGCACCTTTAACCTCCTGTTCCGTACAGGTTGCAATTTGTCCTGAGGATGAACGGGAAGACGGGGAACCAATGAGAGACTAGCTCTTGGTGTTGGGACAGGCACAGGTCACTCTATTTTCCCATCAGGAAGAAGAATTAACCACAGGCTCAGCCTGCCCCCCGGAACCAGAACAGGGCCTGAAGCCATCCTGCGCTTTTGCGGCCAGCTCCCAAAAAAGCGAGTTGTAAAATGGAGCTTCAGGGCACTGCAATTCACAAACCTGCAGAGTTATAAATGATAACTCTCGTCCACAAATATATTGAGGGAAGGCAAAGAAGAGAATTTGAAGTCAAGGCAGAATTGCAGGAAACAGATTTTAGGAGGTAGATTCGAATCGCCTTTAAAGCACATGAAAAGCGGCAAAACGTTGACAATGATGCCCTTGGCCAAAAAGGGCGTATGCGTTTTTTCCTGAATATATTCAGGAAAAAACGCATACGCCCTTTTTGGCCAACCAAGCAACCTGGAAAGGCAAATCAGCGCTACAAAGAAGTCTCGCTTCCCATCAATCAAAAAGGCCATGCTGAAAAATGTGTCAAAACCAGAAATGCAGGACAGGCCATGGAGAAATGGGAGCCTTGCTACACTGATGGGCGGGATGTAAATTGCCAACAGCCAGTCTGGAGAAGGGTACGGTGTGTCCTGAAACAGCTAAAAAACACAGCTTAGAGAGCATAGGGCACTTCCACGCATGGGGGTATAAAGTGGGAAAATTAAAAATCAGCAAGACACAAGCACCCCAAAGTTTAGGGCTGCTCTGTTGACAAGGACCTCCACTTCATTCCACCTTAAATATCCCAGGAAAGCGAAAAATGGATAAAAAAGTTGTAGACCTTATGTACAATGGAATATCACTCAGCCATGAAATCAATATCATAAGGCTAGTAGCAGCATGATGAGTGGATTTAGGTACGACGATTCTAAGTGAAATAAGTCACACAGAAAAGGACACTTCTCATAAGGTGTCACTTATAGAGGGAATGTAAAAACCGTTACACTTGAACTGAATTACAAAACAGAACAGAGTCACACATGCAGAAAACACACTATGGCTGCTTAACGGGAAAGGTGAGGTGGGGTGATACATAATACAAGAGTTTCAAATTAGCTCAGATACCGTTCCATAAACCCAATATGTAATAGACAAGACCTACTCCTTGCTCAGAGAACTGGACACAACACGCCTGATTCACCGCACAAGAATATATCTGACTAGTAATAATCTTAAAACCTATGTATTGATATCTCTCTGTTAGTGTGTCAAGTGGGTGTAAAGCGGCATAAACACAGCCGTGAAAAGCAGCTAAACCCCATTATAAAAATAAATTACTTTTAAAAACCCATGAAACAAAGACAGTGAAAGAGAGAGAAATTCTTACACAATTCGTTCAGGGGCTGTGATGCAACCTGGATTGACCATATCTAGACCCACAGCTGGATGAGACATAAGGGTGGACACTCTTGGGGCTGAGAGGTTTGGTGAAGTTGGGTGAGCAAACGCAGACCCTTTAAAGTAATACTGCGTGCTACCCATCCCATGGGTCCCAAATCTCCAGGTTCAAGGGCATCTTCCTACATCGAAAACAGGCATGAGTAACCCAGAAGATGGTACACCATGTGATGGGGAAAGGTTTCTAAAAAGCACCTCATTTCTCATCTCCTTGTGCTCGGGTTCGCCATTCCAGCCACTTTACTAGCAATCTCCCTACGTGGAGCATCAGCAGCTTTAACCTCCTGTTCCGTACAGGTTGCAATTTGTCCTGAGGATGAATGGGAAGACGGGGAACCAATGAGAGACTAGCTCTTGGTGTTGGGACAGGCACAGGTCACTCTATTTTCCCATCAGGAAGAAGAATTAACCACAGGCTCAGCCTGCCCCCCGGAACCAGAACAGGGCCTGAAGCCATCCAGCGCTTTTGCGGCCAGCTCCCAAAAAAGCGAGTTGTAAAATGGAGCTTCAGGGCACTGCAATTCACAAACCTGCAGAGTTATAAATGATAACTCTCGTCCACAAATATATTGAGGGAAGGCAAAGAAGAGGATTTGAAGTCAAGGCAGAATTGCAGGAAACAGATTTTAGGAGGTAGATTCGAATCGCCTTTAAAGCACATGAAAAGCGGCAAAACGTTGACAATGATGCCCTTGGCCATAAAGGGCGTATGCGTTTTTTCCTGAATATATTCAGGAAAAAACGCATACGCCCTTTTTGGCCAACCAAGCAACCTGGAAAGGCATATCAGCGCTACAAAGAAGTCTCGCTTCCCATCGGTCAAAAGGGCCATGCTGAAAAAAGTTTCAAAACCAGAAATGCAGGACAGGTCATGGAGAATGGGGAGCCTTGCTACACTGAAGGGCGGGATGTAAATTGCCAACAGCCACTCTGGAGAAGGGTACGGTGTGTCCTGAAACAGCTATAGAACACAGCTTAGAGAGCATAGGGCACTTCCACGCATGGGGGAATAAAGAGGGAAAATTAAAAATCAGCAAGACACAAGCACCCCATAGTTTAGGGCTGCTCTTTTGACAAGGACCTCCACTTCATTCCACCTTAAATATCCCAGGAAAGCAAAAATAGATAAAAAAGTTGTAGTCCTTAGGTACAATGGAATATCACTCTGCCATGAAATCAATATCATAAGGCTAGTAGCAGCATGATGAGTGGATTTAGGTACGACGATTCTAAGTGAAATAAGTCACACAGAAAAGGACACTTCTCATAAGGTGTCACTTATAGAGGGAATGTAAAAACCGTTACACTTGAACTGAATTACAAAACAGAACAGAGTCACACATGCAGAAAACACACTATGGCTGCTTAACTGGAAAGGTGAGGTGGGGTGATACATAAAACAAGAGTTTCAAATTAGCTCAGATACCGTTCCATAAACCCAATATGTAATAGACAAAACCTACTCCTTGCTCAGAGAACTGGACTCAACACGCCTGATTCACCGCACAAGAATATATCTGACTAGTAATAATATTAAAACCTATGAATTGATATCTCTCTGTTAGTGTGTCAAGTGGGTGTAAAGCGGCATAAACACAGCCGTGAAAAGCAGCTAAACCCCATTATAAACATAAATTACTTTTAAAAACCCATGAAACAAAGACAGTGAAAGAGAGAGAAATTCTTACACAATTCGTTCAGGGGCTGTGATGCAACCTGGATTGACCATATCTAGACCCACAGCTGGATGAGACATAAGGGTGGACACTCTTGGGGCTGAGAGGTTTGGTGAAGTTGGGTGAGCAAACGCAGACCCTTTAAATTAATACTGCGTGCTACCCGTCCCATGGGTCCCAAATCTCCAGGTTCAAGGGCATCTTCCTACATCGAAAACAGGCATGAGAAACCCAGAAGATGGTATACCATGTGATGGGGAAAGGTTTCTAAAACGCACCTCATTTCTCATCTCCTTGTGCTCGGGTTCGCCATTCCAGCCACTTTACTAGAAATCTCCCTACGTGGAGCATCAGCACCTTTAACCTCCTGTTCCGTACAGGTTGCAATTTGTCCTGAGGATGAACGGGAAGATGGGGAACCAATGAGAGACTAGCTCTTGGTGTTGGGACAGGCACAGGTCACTCTATTTTCCCATCAGGAAGAAGAATTAACCACAGGCTCACCCTGCCCACCGGAACCAGAACAGGGCCTGAAGCCATCCTGCGCTTTTGCGGCCAGCTCCCAAAAGAGCGACTTGTAAAATGGAGCTTCAGGGCACAGCAATTCACAAACCTGCAGAGTTATAAATGATAACTCTCGTCCACAAATATATTGAGGGAAGGCAAAGAAGAGGATTTGAAATCAAGGCAGAATTGCAGGAAACAGATTTCAGGAGGTAGATTCGAATCGCCTTTAAAGCACATGAAAAGCGGCAAAACGTTGACAATGATGCCCTTGGCCAAAAAGGGCGTATGCGTTTTTTCCTGAATATATTCAGGAAAAAACGCATACGCCCTTTTTGGCCAACCAAGCAACCTGGAAAGGCAAATCAGCGCTACAAAGAAGTCTCGCTTCCCATTGGTCAAAAGGGCCATTCTGAAAAAAGTGTCAAAACCAGAAATGCAGAACAGGCCATGGAGAAATGGGAGCCTTGCTACACTGATGGGCGGGATGTAAATTTCCAACAGCCACACTGGAGAAGGGTACGGTGTGTCCTGAACCATCTAAAAAACACAGCCTAGAGAGGATAGGGCACTTCCACGCATGGGGGTATAAAGTGGGAAAATTGAAAATCAGCAAGACACAAGCACCCCAAAGTTTAGGGCTGCTCTGTTGACAAGGACTTCCACTTCATTCCACCTTAAATATCCCAGGAAAGAGAAAAATGGATAAAAAATTCTGGTCCTTATGTACGATGGAATATCACTCAGCCATGAAATCAATGTCATAAGGCTAGTAGCAGCATGATGAGTGGATTTAGGTACGACGATTCTAAGTGAAATAAGTCACACAGAAAAGGACACTTCTCATAAGGTGTCTCTTATTGAGGGAATGTAAAAACCGTTACACTTGAACTGAATTACAAAACAGAACAGAGTGACACATGCAGAAAACACACTATGGCTGCTTAACGGGAAAGGTGAGGTGGGGAGATACATAAAACAAGAGTTTCAAATTACATCAGATACCGTTCCATAAACCCAATATGTAATAGACAAGACCTACTCCTTGCTCAGAGAACTGGACTCAACACGCCTGATTCACCGCACAAGAATATATCTGACTAGTAATAATCTTAAAACCTATGTATTGATATCTCTCTGTTAGTGTGTCAAGTGGGTGTAAAGCGGCATAAACACAGCCGTGAAAAGCAGCTAAACCCCATTATAAAAATAAATTACTTTTAAAAACCCATGAAACAAAGACAGTGAAAGAGAGAGAAATTCGTACACAATTCGTTCAGGGGCTTTGATGCAACCTGGATTGACCATATCTAGACCCACAGCTGGATGAGACATAAGGGTGGACACTCTTGGGGCTGAGAGGTTTGGTGAAGTTGGGTGAGCAAACGCAGACCCTTTAAAGTAATACTGCGTGCTACCCGTCCCATGGGTCCCAAATCTCCAGGTTCAAGGGCATCTTCCTACATCGAAAACAGGCATGAGAAACCCAGAAGATGGTACACCATGTGATGGGGAAAGGTTTCTAAAACGCACCTCATTTCTCATGTACTTGTGCTCGGGTTCGCCATTCCAGCCACTTTACTAGCAATCTCCCTACGTGGAGCATCAGCACCTTTAACCTCCTGTTCCGTACAGGTTGCAATTTGTCCTGAGGATGAATGGGAAGACGGGAAACCAATGAGAGACTAGCTCTTGGTGTTGGGACAGGCACAGGTCACTCTATTTTCCCATCAGGAAGAAGAATTAACCACAGGCTCACCCTGCCCACCGGAACCAAAACAGGGCCTGAAGCCATCCTGCGCTTTTGCGGCCAGCTCCCAAAAAAGCGACTTGTAAAATGGAGCTTCAGGGCACAGCAATTCACAAACCTGCAGAGTTATAAATGATAACTCTCGTCCACAAATATATTGAGGGAAGGCAAAGAAGAGGATTTGAAATCAAGGCAGAATTGCAGGAAACAGATTTCAGGAGGTAGATTCGAATCGCCTTTAAAGCACATGAAAAGCGGCAAAACGTTGACACTGATGCCCTTGGCCAAAAAGGGCGTATGCGTTTTTTCCTGAATATATTCAGGAAAAAACGCATACGCCCTTTTTGGCCAACCAAGCAACCTGGAAAGGCAAATCAGCGCTACAAAGAAGTCTCGCTTCCCATTGGTCAAAAGGGCCATTCTGAAAAAAGTGTCAAAATCAGAAATGCAGGACAGGCCATGGAGAAATGGGAGCCTTGCTACACTGATGGGCGGGATGTAAATTTCCAACAGCCACTCTGGAGAAGGGTACGGTGTGTCCTGAACCATCTAAAAAACACAGCCTAGAGAGGATAGGGCACTTCCACGCATGGGGGTATAAAGTGGGAAAATTGAAAATCAGCAAGACACAAGCACCCCAAAGTTTAGGGCTGCTCTGTTGACAAGGACTTCCACTTCATTCCACCTTAAATATCCCAGGAAAGAGAAAAATGGATAAAAAAGTTGTGGTCCTTATGTACGATGGAATATCACTCAGCCATGAAATCAATGTCATAAGGCTAGTAGCAGCATGATGAGTGGATTTAGGTACGACGATTCTAAGTGAAATAAGTCACACAGAAAAGGACACTTCTCATAAGGTGTCACTTATAGAGGGAATGTAAAAACCGTTACACTTGAACTGAATTACAAAACAGAACAGAGTGACACATGCAGAAAACACACTATGGCTGCTTAACGGGAAAGGTGAGGTGGGGAGATACATAAAACAAGAGTTTCAAATTACATCAGATACCGTTCCATAAACCCAATATGTAACAGACAAGACCTACTCCTTGCTCAGAGAACTGGACTCAACACGCCCGATTCACCGCACAAGAATATATCTGACTAGTAATAATCTTAAAACCTATGTATTGATATCTCTCTATTAGTGTGTCAAGTGGGTGTAAAGCGGCATAAACACAGCCGTGAAAAGCAGCTAAACCCCATTATAAAAATAAATTACTTTTAAAAACCTATGAAACAAAGACAGTGAAAGAGAGAGAAATTCTTACACAATTCGTTCAGGGGCTGTGATGCAACCTGGATTGACCATATCTAGACCCACAGCTGGATGAGACATAAGGGTGGACACTCTTGGGGCTGAGAGGTTTGGTGAAGTTGGGTGAGCAAACGCAGACCCTTTAAAGTAATACTGCTTGCTACCCGTCCCATGGGTCCCAAATCTCAAGGTTCAAGGGCATCTTCCTACATCGAAAACAGGCATGAGAAACCCAGAAGATGGTACACCATGTGATGGGGAAAGGTTTCTTAAACGCACCTCATTTCTCATGTACTTGTGCTCGGGTTCGCCATTCCAGCCACTTTACTAGCAATCACCCTACGTGGAGCATCAGCACCTTTAACCTCCTGTTCCGTACAGGTTGCAATTTGTCCTGAGAATGAATGGGAAGACGGGGAACCAATGAGAGACTAGCTCTTGGTGTTGGGACAGGCACAGGTCACTCTATTTTCCCATCAGGAAGAAGAATTAACCACAGGCTCAGCCTGCCCCCCGGAACCAGAACAGGGCCTGAAGCCATCCTGCGCTTTTGCGGCCAGCTCCCAAAAAAGCGACTTGTAAAATGGAGCTTCAGGGCACAGCAATTCACAAACCTGCAGAGTTATAAATGATAACTCTCGTCCACAAATATATTGAGGGAAGGCAAAGAAGAGGATTTGAAATCAAGGCAGAATTGCAGGAAACAGATTTCAGGAGGTACATTCGAATCGCCTTTAAAGCACATGAAAAGCGGCAAAACGTTGACAATGATGCCCTTGGCCAAAAAGGGCGTATGCGTTTTTTCCTGAATATATTCAGGAAAAAACGCATACGCCCTTTTTGGCCAACCAAGCAACCTGGAAAGGCAAATCAGCGCTACAAAGAAGTCTCGCTTCCCATTGGTCAAAAGGGCCATTCTGAAAAAAGTGTCAAAACCAGAAATGCAGGACAGGCCATGGAGAAATGGGAGCCTTACTACACTGATGGGCGGGATGTAAATTTCCAACAGCCACTCTGGAGAAGGGTACGGTGTGTCCTGAACCATCTAAAAAACACAGCCTAGAGAGGATAGGGCACTTCCACGCATGGGGGTATAAAGTGGGAAAATTGAAAATCAGCAAGACACAAGCACCCCAAAGTTTAGGGCTGCTCTGTTGACAAGGACTTCCACTTCATTCCACCTTAAATATCCCAGGAAAGAGAAAAATGGATAAAAAAGTTGTGGTCCTTATGTACGATGGAATATCACTCAGCCATGAAATCAATGTCATAAGGCTAGTAGCAGCATGATGAGTGGATTTAGGTACGACGATTCTAAGTGAAATAAGTCACACAGAAAAGGACACTTCTCATAAGGTGTCACTTATAGAGGGAATGTAAAAACCGTTACACTTGAACTGAATTACAAAACAGAACAGAGTGACACATGCAGAAAACACACTATGGCTGCTTAACGGGAAAGGTGAGGTGGGGAGATACATAAAACAAGAGTTTCAAATTACATCAGATACCGTTCCATAAACCCAATATGTAACAGACAAGACCTACTCCTTGCTCAGAGAACTGGACTCAACACGCCCGATTCACCGCACAAGAATATATCTGACTAGTAATAATCTTAAAACCTATGTATTGATACCTCTCTATTAGTGTGTCAAGTGGGTGTAAAGCGGCATAAACACAGCCGTGAAAAGCAGCTAAACCCCATTATAAAAATGAATTACTTTTAAAAACCCATGAAACAAAGACAGGGAAAGAGAGAGAAATTCTTACACAATTCGTTCAGGGGCTTTGAGGCAACCCGGATTGACCATATCTAGACCCACAGCTGGATGAGACATAAAGGTGGACACTCTTGGGGCTGAGAGGTTTGGTGAGGTTGGGTGAGCAAACACAGACCCTTTAAAGTAATACTGCGTGGTAACCATCGCATGGGGCCCAAATCTCCAGGTTCAAGGGCATCTTCCTACATCGAAAACATGCATGAGAAACCCAGAAGATGGTACACCGTGTGATGGGGAAACGTTTCTAAAACGCACCTCATTTCTCATCTCCTTGTGCTCGGGTTTGCCATTCCAGCCACTTTACTAGCAATCTCCCTACTTGGAGCATCAGCACCTTTAACCTCCTGTTCCGTACAGGTTGCAATTTGTCCTGAGGATGAATGGGAAGACGGGGAACCAATGAGAGACTAGCTCTTGGTGTTGGGACAGGCACAGGTCACTCTATTTTCCCATCAGGAAGAAGAATTAACCACAGGCTCAGCCTGCCCCCCGGAACCAGAACAGGGCCTGAAGCCATCCTGCGCTTTTGTGGCCAGCTCCCAAAAAAGGGAGTTATAAAATGGAGCTTCAGGGCACTGCAATTCACAAACCTGCAGAGTTATAAATGATTACTCTCGTCCACAAATATATTGAGGGAAGGCAAAGAAGAGGATTTGAAGTCAAGGCAGAATTGCAGGAAACAGATTTTAGGAGGTAGATTCGAATCGCCTTTAAAGCACATGAAAAGCGGCAAAACGTTGACAATGATGCCCTTGGCCAAAAAGGGCGTATGCGTTTTTTCCTGAATATATTCAGGAAAAAACGCATACGCCCTTTTTGGCCAACCAAGCAACCTGGAAAGGCAAATCAGCGCTACAAAGAAGTCTCGCTTCCCATCAATCAAAAAGGCCATGCTGAAAAATGTGTCAAAACCAGAAATGCAGGACAGGCCATGGAGAAATGGGAGCCTTGCTACACTGATGGGCGGGATGTAAATTGCCAACAGCCAGTCTGGAGAAGGGTACGGTGTGTCCTGAAACAGCTAAAAAACACAGCTTAGAGAGCATAGGGCACTTCCACGCATGGGGGTATAAAGTGGGAAAATTAAAAATCAGCAAGACACAAGCACCCCAAAGTTTAGGGCTGCTCTGTTGACAAGGACCTCCACTTCATTCCACCTTAAATATCCCAGGAAAGCGAAAAATGGATAAAAAAGTTGTAGACCTTATGTACAATGGAATATCACTCAGCCATGAAATCAATATCATAAGGCTAGTAGCAGCATGATGAGTGGATGTAGGTACGACGATTCTAAGTGAAATAAGTCACACAGAAAAGGACACTTCTCATAAGGTGTCACTTATAGAGGGAATGTAAAAACCGTTACACTTGAACTGAATTACAAAACAGAACAGAGTCACACATGCAGAAAACACACTATGGCTGCTTAACGGGAAAGGTGAGGTGGGGTGATACATAAAACAAGAGTTTCAAATTAGCTCAGATACCGTTCCATAAACCCAATATGTAATAGACAAGACCTACTCCTTGCTCAGAGAACTGGACTCAACACGCCCGATTCACCGCACAAGAATATATCTGACTAGTAATAATCTTAAAACCTATGTATTGATATCTCTCTGTTAGTGTGTCAAGTGGGTGTAAAGCGGCATAAACACAGCCGTGAAAAGCAGCTAAACCCCATTATAAAAATAAATTACTTTTAAAAACCCATGAAACAAAGACAGTGAAAGAGAGAGAAATTCTTACACAATTCGTTCAGGGGCTGTGATGCAACCTGGATTGACTATATCTAGACCCACAGCTGGATGAGACATAAGGGTGGACACTCTTGGGGCTGAGAGGTTTGGTGAAGTTGGGTGAGCAAACGCAGACCCTTTAAAGTAATACTGCGTGCTACCCGTCCCATGGGTCCCAAATCCCCAGGTTCAAGGGCATCTTCCTACACCGAAAACAGGCATGAGAAACCCAGAAGATGGTACACCATGTGATGGGGAAAGGTTTCTAAAACGCACCTCATTTCTCATGTACTTGTGCTCGGGTTCGCCATTCCAGCCACTTTACTAGCAATCTCCCTACGTGGAGCATCAGCACCTTTAACCTCCTGTTCCGTACAGGTTGCAGTTTGTCCTGAGGATGAATGGGAAGACGGGGAACCAATGAGAGACTAGCTCTTGGTGTTGGGACAGGCACAGGTCACTCTATTTTCCCATCAAGAAGAAGAATTAACCACAGGCTCAGCCTGCCCCCCGGAACCAGAACAGGGCCTGAAGCCATCCTGCGCTTTTGCGGCCAGCTCCCAAAAAAGCGAGTTGTAAAATGGAGCTTCAGGGCACAGCAATTCACAAACCTGCAGAGTTATAAATGATAATTCTCGTCCACAAATATATTGAGGGAAGGCAAAGAAGAGGATTTGAAATCAAGGCAGAATTGCAGGAAACAGATTTCAGGAGGTAGATTCGAATCGCCTTTAAAGCACATGAAAAGCGGCAAAACTTTGACAATGATGCCCTTGGCCAAAAAGGGCGTATGCGTTTTTTCCTGAATATACTCAGGAAAAAACGCATACGCCCTTTTTGGCCAACCAAGCAACCTGGAAAGGCAAATCAGCGCTACAAAGAAGTCTCGCTTCCCATCGGTCAAAAGGGCCATGCTGAAAAAAGTGTCAAAACCAGAAATGCAGGACAGGCCATGGAGAAATGGGAGCCTTGCTACACTGATGGGCGGGATGTAAATTGCCAACAGCCATTCTGGAGAAGGGTACGGTGTGTCCTGAAACAGCTAAAAAACACAGCTTAGAGAGCATAGGGCACTTCCACGCATGGGGGTATAAAGTGGGAAAATTAAAAATCAGCAAGACACAAGCACCCCATAGTTTAGGGCTGCTCTTTTGACAAGGACCTCCACTTCATTCCACCTTAAATATCCCAGGAAAGCGAAAAATGGATAAAAAATTTGTAGTTCTTATGTAAAATGGAATATCACTCAGCCATTAAATCAATATCATAAGGCTAGTAGCAGCATGATGAGTGGATTTAGGTACGACGATTCTAAGTGAAATAAGTCACACAGAAAAGGACACTTCTCATAAGGTGTCACTTATAGAGGGAATGTAAAAACCGTTACACTTGAACTGAATTACAAAACAGAACAGACACACACATGCAGAAAACACACTATGGCTGCTTAACTGGAAAGGTGAGGTGGGGTGATACATAAAACAAGAGTTTCAAATTAGCTCAGATACCGTTCCATAAACCCATATGTAATAGACAAAACCTACTCCTTGCTCAGAGAACTGGACTCAACACGCCTGATTCACCACACAAGAATATATCTGACTAGTAATAATCTTAAAACCTATGAATTGATATCTCTCTGTTAGTGTGTCAAGTGGGTGTAAAGCGGCATAAACACAGCCGTGAAAAGCAGCTAAACCCCATTATAAAAATAAATTACTTTTAAAAACCCATGAAACAAAGACAGTGAAAGAGAGAGAAATTCTTACACAATTCGTTCAGGGGCTGTGATGCAACCTGGATTGACCATATCTAGACCCACAGCTGGATGAGACATAAGGGTGGACACTCTTGGGGCTGAGAGGTTTGGTGAAGTTGGGTGAGCAAACGCAGACCCTTTAAAGTAATACTGCGTGGTACCCATCGCATGGGTTCCAAATCTCCAGGTTCAAGGGCATCTTCCTACATCGAAAACATGCATGAGAAACCCAGAAGATGGTACACCGTGTGATGGGGAAAGGTTTCTAAAACGCACCTCATTTCTCATCTCCTTGTGCTCGGGTTCGCCGTTCCAGCCACTTTACTAGCAATCTCCCTACGTGGAGCATCAGCACCTTTAACCTCCTGTTCCGTACAGGTTGCAATTTGTCCTGAGGATGAATGGGAAGACGGGGAACCAATGAGAGACTAGCTCTTGGTGTTGGGACAGGCACAGGTCACTCTATTTTCCCATCAAGAAGAAGAATTAACCACAGGCTCAGGCTGCCCCCCGGAACCAGAACAGGGCCTGAAACCATCCTGCGCTTTTGCGGCCAGCTCCCAAAAAAGCGAGTTGTAAAATGGAGCTTCAGGGCACAGCAATTCACAAACCTGCAGAGTTATAAATGATAACTCTCGTCCACAAATATATTGAGGGAAGGCAAAGAAGAGGATTTGAAATCAAGGCAGAATTGCAGGAAACAGATTTCAGGAGGTAGATTCGAATCGCCTTTAAAGCACATGAAAAGCGGCAAAACGTTGACAATGATGCCCTTGGCCAAAAAGGGCGTATGCGTTTTTTCCTGAATATATTCAGGAAAAAACGCATACGCCCTTTTTGGCCAACCAAGCAACCTGGAAAGGCAAATCAGCGCTACAAAGAAGTCTCGCTTCCCATCCATCAAAAAGGCCATGCTGAAAAAAGTGTCAAAACCAGAAATGCAGGACAGGCCATGGAGAAATGGGAGCCTTGCTACACTGATGGGCGGGATGTAAATTGCCAACAGCCACTCTGGAGAAGGGTACAGTGTGTCCTGAACCATCTAAAAAACACAGCCTAGAGAGGATAGGGCACTTCCACGCATGGGGGTATAAAGTGGGAAAATTGAAAATCAGCAAGACACAAGCACCCCAAAATTTAGGGCTGCTCTGTTGACAAGGACTTCCACTTCATTCCACCTTAAATATCCCAGGAAAGAGAAAAATGGATAAAAAAGTTGTGGTCCTTATGTACGATGGAATATCACTCAGCAATGAAATCAATTTCATAAGGCTAGTAGCAGCATGATGAGTGGATTTAGGCACGACGATTCTAAGTGAAATAAGTCACACAGAAAAGGACACTTCTCATAAGGTGTCACTTATAGAGGGAATGTAAAAAACGTTACACTTGAACTGAATTACAAAACAGAACAGAGTCACACATGCAGAAAACACACTATGGCTGCTTAACGGAAAGGTGAGGTGGGGTGATAGATAAAACAAGAGTTTCAAATTAGCTCAGATACCGTTCCATAAACACAATATATAATAGACAAGACCTACTCCTTGCTCAGAGAACTGGACTCAACAGCCTGATTCACCGCACAAGAATATATCTGACTAGTAATAATCTTAAAACCTATGTATTGATATCTCTCTGTTAGTGTGTCAAGTGGGTGTAAAGCGGCATAAACACAGCCGTGAAAAGCAGCTAAACCCCATTATAAAAATAAATTACTTTTAAAAACCCATGAAACAAAGACAGTGAAAGAGAGAGAAATTCTTACACAATTCGTTCAGGGGCTGTGATGCAACCTGGATTGACCATATCTAGACCCACAGCTGGATGAGACATAAGGGTGGACACTCTTGGGGCTGAGAGGTTTGGTGAGGTTGGGTGAGCAAACACAGACCCTTTAAAGTAATACTGCGTGGTAACCATCGCATGGGTCCCAAATCTCCAGGTTCAAGGGCATCTTCCTACATCGAAAACATGCATGAGAAACCCAGAAGATGGTACACCGTGTGATGGGGAAAGGTTTCTAAAACACACCTCATTTCTCATCTCCTTGTGCTCGGGTTTGCCATTCCAGCCACTTTACTAGCAATCTCCCTACTTGGAGCATCAGCACCTTTAACCTCCTGTTCCGTACAGGTTGCAATTTGTCCTGAGGATGAACGGGAAGACGGGGAACCAATGAGAGACTAGCTCTTGGTGTTGGGACAGGCACAGGTCACTCTATTTTCCCATCAGGAAGAAGAATTAACCACAGGCTCAGCCTGCCCCCCGGAACCAGAACAGGGCCTGAAGCCATCCTGCGCTTTTGCGGCCAGCTCCCAAAAAAGCGACTTGTAAAATGGAGCTTCAGGGCACTGCAATTCACAAACCTGCAGAGTTATAAATGATAACTCTCGTCCACAAATATATTGAGGGAAGGCAAAGAAGAGGATTTGAAATCAAGGCAGAATTGCAGGAAACAGATTTCAGGTGGTAGATTCGAATCGCCTTTAAAGCACATGAAAAGCGGCAAAACGTTGACAATGATGCCCTTGGCCAAAAAGGGCGTATGCGTTTTTTCCTGAATATATTCAGGAAAAAACGCATACGCCCTTTTTGGCCAACCAAGCAACCTGGAAAGGCAAATCAGCGCTACAAAGAAGTCTCGCTTCCCATCGGTCAAAAGGGCCATGCTGAAAAAAGTGTCAAAACCAGAAATGCAGGACAGGCCATGGAGAAATGGGAGCCTTGCTACACTGATGGGCGGGATGTAAATTGCCAACAGCCACTCTGGAGAAGTGTACGGTGTGTCCTGAAACATCTAAAAAACACAGCTTAGAGAGCATAGGGCACTTCCACGCATGGGGGGATAAAGTGGGAAAATTGAAAATCAGCAAGACACAAGCACCCCAAAGTTTAGGGCTTCTCTGTTGACAAGGACCTCCACTTCATTCCACCTTAAATATCCCAGGAAAGCGAAAAATGGATAAAAAAGTTGTGGTCCTTATGTACAATGGAATATCACTCAGCCATGAAATCAATGTCATAAGGCTAGTAGCAGCATGATGAGTGGATTTAGGTAAGACGATTCTAAGTGAAATAAGTCACACAGAAAAGGACACTTCTCATAAGGTGTCACTTATAGAGGGAATGTAAAAACCGTTACACTTGAACTGAATTACAAAACAGAACAGAGTCACACATGCAGAAAACACACTATGGCTGCTTAACGGGAAAGGTGAGGTGGGGTGATACATAAAACAAGAGCTTCAAATTAGCTCAGATACCGTTCCATAAACCCAATATGTAATAGACAAGACCTACTCCTTGTTCAGAGAACTGGACTCAACACGCCCGATTCACCGCACAAGAATATATCTGACTAGTAATAATCTTAAAACCTATGTATTGATATCTCTCTGTTAGTTTGTCAAGTGGGTGTAAGGCGGCATAAACACAGCCGTGAAAAGCAGCTAAACCCCATTATAAAAATAAATTACTTTTAAAAACCCATGAAACAAAGACAGGGAAAGAGAGAGAAATTCTTACACAATTCGTTCAGGGGCTGTGATGCAACCTGGACTGACCATATCTAGACCCACAGCTGGATGAGACATAAGGGTGGACACTCTTGGGGCTGAGAGGTTTGGTGAGGTTGGGTGAGCAAACGCAGACCCTTTAAAGTAATACTGCGTGCTACCCATCGCATGGGTCCCAAATCTCCAGGTTCAAGGGCAACTTCCTACATCGAAAACATGCATGAGAAACCCAGATGATGGTACACCGTGTGATGGGGAAAGGTTTCTAAAACGCACCTCATTTCTCATCTCCTTGTGCTCGGGTTCGCCATTCCAGCCACTTTACTAGCAATCTCCCTACTTGGAGCCTCAGCACCTTTAACCTCCTGTTCCGTACAGGTTGCAATTTGTCCTGAGGATGAACGGGAAGACGGGAAACCAATGAGAGACTAGCTCTTGGTGTTGGGACAGGCACAGGTCACTCTATTTTCCCATCAGGAAGAAGAATTAACCACAGGCTCAGCCTGCCCCCCGGAACCAGAACAGGGCCTGAAGCCATCCTGCGCTTTTGCGGCCAGCTCCCAAAAAAGCGACTTGTAAAATGGAGCTTCAGGGCACTGCAATTCAAACCTGCAGAGTTATAAATGATAACTCTCGTCCACAAATATATTGAGGGAAGGCAAAGAAGAGGATTTGAAATCAAGGCAGAATTGCAGGAAACAGATTTCAGGAGGTAGATTCGAATCGCCTTTAAAGCACATGAAAAGCACAAAACGTTGACAATTATGCCCCTGGCCAAAAAGGGCGTATGCGTTTTTTCCTGAATATATTCAGGAAAAAACGCATACGCCCTTTTTGGCCAACCAAGCAACCTGGAAAGGCAAATCAGCGCTACAAAGAAGTCTCGCTTCCCATCGGTCAAAAGGGCCATGCTGAAAAAAGTGTCAAAACCAGAAATGCAGGACAGGCCATGGAGAAATGGGAGCCTTGCTACACTGATGGGCGGGATGTAAATTGCCAACAGCCACTCTGGAGAAGTGTACGGTGTGTCCTGAAACATCTAAAAAACACAGCTTAGAGAGCATAGGGCACTTCCACGCATGGGGGGATAAAGTGGGAAAATTGAAAATCAGCAAGACACAAGCACCCCAAAGTTTAGGGCTGCTCTGTTGACAAGGACCTCCACTTCATTCCACCTTAAATATCCCAGGAAAGCGAAAAATGGATAAAAAAGTTGTGGTCCTTATGTACAATGGAATATCACTCAGCCATGAAATCAATGTCATAAGGCTAGTAGCAGCATGATGAGTGGATTTAGGTAAGACGATTCTAAGTGAAATAAGTCACACAGAAAAGGACACTTCTCATAAGGTGTCACTTATAGAGGGAATGTAAAAACCGTTACACTTAAACTGAATTACAAAACAGAACAGAGTCACACATGCAGAAAACACACTATGGCTGCTTAACGGGAAAGGTGAGGTGGGGTGATACATAAAACAAGAGCTTCAAATTAGCTCAGATACCGTTCCATAAACCCAATATGTAATAGACAAGACCTACTCCTTGCTCAGAGAACTGGACTCAACACGCCCGATTCACCGCACAAGAATATATCTGACTAGTAATAATCTTAAAACCTATGTATTGATATCTCTCTGTTAGTGTGTCAAGTGGGTGTAAGGCGGCATAAACACAGCCGTGAAAAGCAGCTAAACCCCATTATAAAAATAAATTACTTTTAAAAACCCATGAAACAAAGACAGGGAAAGAGAGAGAAATTCTTACACAATTTGTTCAGGTGCTGTGATGCAATCTGGACTGACCATATCTAGACCCACAGCTGGATGAGACATAAGGGTGGACACTCTTGGGGCTGAGAGGTTTGGTGAGGTTGGGTGAGCAAACGCAGACCATTTAAAGTAATACTGCGTGCTACCCATCGCATGGGTCCCAAATCTCCAGGTTCAAGGGCATCTTCCTACATCGAAAACATGCATGAGAAACCCAGAAGATGGTACACCGTGTGATGGGGAAAGGTTTCTAAAACGCACCTCATTTCTCATCTCCTTGTGCTCGGGTTCGCCATTCCAGCCACTTTACTAGCAATCTCCCTACATGGAGCCTCAGCACCTTTAACCTCCTGTTCCGTACAGGTTGCAATTTGTCCTGAGGATGAACGGGAAGACGGGGAACCAATGAGAGACTAGCTCTTGGTGTTGGGACAGGCACAGGTCACTCTATTTTCCCATCAGGAAGAAGAATTAACCACAGGCTCAGCCTGACCCCCGGAACCAGAACAGGGCCTGAAGCCATCCTGCGCTTTTGCGGCCAGCTCCCAAAAAAGCGACTTGTAAAATGGAGCTTCAGGGCACTGCAATTCACAAACCTGCAGAGTTATAAATGATAACTCTCGTCCACAAATATATTGAGGGAAGGCAAAGAAGAGGATTTGAAATCAAGGCAGAATTGCAGGAAACAGATTTCAGGAGGTAGATTCGAATCGCCTTTAAAGCACATGAAAAGCGGCAAAACGTTGACAATGATGCCCTTGGCCAAAAAGGGCGTATGCGTTTTTTCCTGAATATATTCAGGAAAAAACGCATACGCCCCTTTTGGCCAACCAAGCAACCTGGAAAGGCAAATCAGCGCTACAAAGAAGTCTCGCTTCCCATCGGTCAAAAGGGCCATGCTGAAAAAAGTGTCAAAACCAGAAATGCAGGACAGGCCATGGAGAAATGGGAGCCTTGCTACACTGATGGGCGGGATGTAAATTGCCAACAGCCACTCTGGAGAAGTGTACGGTGTGTCCTGAAACATCTAAAAAACACAGCTTAGAGAGCATAGGGCACTTCCACGCATGGGGGGATAAAGTGGGAAAATTGAAAATCAGCAAGACACAAGCACCCCAAAGTTTAGGGCTGCTCTGTTGACAAGGACCTCCACTTCATTCCACCTTAAATATCCCAGGAAAGCGAAAAATGGATAAAAAAGTTGTGGTCCTTATGTACAATGGAATATCACTCAGCCATGAAATCAATGTCATAAGGCTAGTAGCAGCATGATGAGTGGATTTAGGTAAGACGATTCTAAGTGAAATAAGTCACACAGAAAAGGACACTTCTCATAAGGTGTCACTTATAGAGGGAATGTAAAAACCGTTACACTTGAACTGAATTACAAAAAGAACAGAGTCACACATGCAGAAAACACACTATGGCTGCTTAACGGGAAAGGTGAGGTGGGGTGATACATAAAACAAGAGCTTCAAATTAGCTCAGATACCGTTCCATAAACCCAATATGTAATAGACAAGACCTACTCCTTGTTCAGAGAACTGGACTCAACACGCCCGATTAACCGCACAAGAATATATCTGACTAGTAATAATCTTAAAACCTATGTATTGATATCTCTCTGTTAGTTTGTCAAGTGGGTGTAAGGCGGCATAAACACAGCCGTGAAAAGCAGCTAAACCCCATTATAAAAATAAATTACTTTTAAAAACCCATGAAACAAAGACAGGGAAAGAGAGAGAAATTCTTACACAATTCGTTCAGGGGCTGTGATGCAACCTGGACTGACCATATCTAGACCCACAGCTGGATGAGACATAAGGGTGGACACTCTTGGGGCTGAGAGGTTTGGTGAGGTTGGGTGAGCAAACGCAGAACCTTTAAAGTAATACTGCGTGCTACCCATCGCATGGGTCCCAAATCTCCAGGTTCAAGGGCAACTTCCTACATCGAAAACATGCATGAGAAACCCAGAAGATGGTACACCGTGTGATGGGGAAAGGTTTCTAAAACGCACCTCATTTCTCATCTCCTTGTGCTCGGGTTTGCCATTCCAGCCACTTTACTAGCAATCTCCCTACTTGGAGCCTCAGCACCTTTAACCTCCTGTTCCGTACAGGTTGCAATTTGTCCTGAGGATGAACGGGAAGACGGGAAACCAATGAGAGACTAGCTCTTGGTATTGGGACAGGCACAGGTCACTCTATTTTCCCATCAGGAAGAAGAATTAACCACAGGCTCAGCCTGCCCCCCGGAACCAGAACAGGGCCTGAAGCCATCCTGCGCTTTTGCGGCCAGCTCCCAAAAAAGCGACTTGTAAAATGGAGCTTCAGGGCACTGCAATTCACAAACCTGCAGAGTTATAAATGATAACTCTCGTCCACAAATATATTGAGGGAAGGCAAAGAAGAGGATTTGAAATCAAGGCAGAATTGCAGGAAACAGATTTCAGGAGGTAGATTCGAATCGCCTTTAAAGCACATGAAAAGCGGCAAAACGTTGACAATGATGCCCTTGGCCAAAAAGGGCGTATGCGTTTTTTCCTGAATATATTCAGGAAAAAACGCATACGCCCTTTTTGGCCAACCAAGCAACCTGGAAAGGCAAATCAGCGCTACAAAGAAGTCTCGCTTCCCATCGGTCAAAAGGGCCATGCTGAAAACAGTGTCAAAACCAGAAATGCAGGACAGGCCATGGAGAAATGGGAGCCTTGCTACACTGATGGGCGGGATGTAAATTGCCAACAGCCACTCTGGAGAAGTGTACGGTGTGTCCTGAAACATCTAAAAAACACAGCTTAGAGAGCATAGGGCACTTCCACGCATGGGGGGATAAAGTGGGAAAATTGAAAATCAGCAAGACACAAGCACCCCAAAGTTTAGGGCTGCTCTGTTGACAAGGACCTCCACTTCATTCCACCTTAAATATCCCAGGAAAGCGAAAAATGGATAAAAAAGTTGTGGTCCTTATGTACAATGGAATATCACTCAGCCATGAAATCAATGTCATAAGGCTAGTAGCAGCATGATGAGTGGATTTAGGTAAGACGATTCTAAGTGAAATAAGTCACACAGAAAAGGACACTTCTCATAAGGTGTCACTTATAGAGGGAATGTAAAAACCGTTACACTTGAACTGAATTACAAAACAGAACAGAGTCACACATGCAGAAAACACACTATGGCTGCTTAACGGGAAAGGTGAGGTGGGGTGATACATAAAACAAGAGCTTCAAATTAGCTCAGATACCGTTCCATCAACCCAATATGTAATAGACAAGACCTACTCCTTGCTCAGAGAACTGGACTCAACACGCCCGATTCACCGCACAAGAATATATCTGACTAGTAATAATCTTAAAACCTATGTATTGATATCTCTCTGTTAGTGTGTCAAGTGGGTGTAAGGCGGCATAAACACAGCCGTGAAAAGCAGCTAAACCCCATTATAAAAATAAATTACTTTTAAAAACCCATGAAACAAAGACAGGGAAAGAGAGAGAAATTCTTACACAATTCGTTCAGGGGCTGTGATGCAACCTGGACTGACCATATCTAGACCCACAGCTGGATGAGACATAAGGGTGGACACTCTTGGGGCTGAGAGGTTTGGTGAGGTTGGGTGAGCAAACGCAGACCCTTTAAAGTAATACTGCGTGCTACCCATCGCATGGGTCCCAAATCTCCAGGTTCAAGGGCAACTTCCTACATCGAAAACATGCATGAGAAACCCAGAAGATGGTACACCGTGTGATGGGGAAAGGTTTCTAAAACGCACCTCATTTCTCATCTCCTTGTGCTCGGGTTCGCCATTCCAGCCACTTTACTAGCAATCTCCCTACTTGGAGCCTCAGCACCTTTAACCTCCTGTTCCGTACAGGTTGCAATTTGTCCTGAGGATGAACGGGAAGACGGGGAACCAATGAGAGACTAGCTCTTGGTGTTGGGACAGGCACAGGTCACTCTATTTTCCCATCAGGAAGAAGAATTAACCACAGGCTCAGCCTGCCCTCCGGAACCAGAACAGGGCCTGAAGCCATCCTGCGCTTTTGCGGCCAGCTCCCAAAAAAGCGACTTGTAAAATGGAGCTTCAGGGCACTGCAATTCACAAACCTGCAGAGTTATAAATGATAACTCTCGTCCACAAATATATTGAGGGAAGGCAAAGAAGAGGATTTGAAATCAAGGCAGAATTGCAGGAAACAGATTTCAGGAGGTAGATTCGAATCGCCTTTAAAGCACATGAAAAGCGGCAAAACGTTGACAATGATGCCCTTGGCCAAAAAGGGCGTATGCGTTTTTTCCTGAATATATTCAGGAAAAAACGCATACGCCCTTTTTGGCCAACCAAGCAACCTGGAAAGGCAAATCAGCGCTACAAAGAAGTCTCGCTTCCCATCGGTCAAAAGGGCCATGCTGAAAAAAGTGTCAAAACCAGAAATGCAGGACAGGCCATGGAGAAATGGGAGCCTTGCTACACTGATGGGCGGGATGTAAATTGCCAACAGCCACTCTGGAGAAGTGTACGGTGTGTCCTGAAACATCTAAAAAACACAGCTTAGAGAGCATAGGGCACTTCCACGCATGGGGGGATAAAGTGGGAAAATTGAAAATCAGCAAGACACAAGCACCCCAAAGTTTAGGGCTGCTCTGTTGACAAGGACCTCTACTTCATTCCACCTTAAATATCCCAGGAAAGCGAAAAATGGATAAAAAAGTTGTGGTCCTTATGTACAATGGAATATCACTCAGCCATGAAATCAATGTCATAAGGCTAGTAGCAGCATGATGAGTGGATTTAGGTAAGACGATTCTAAGTGAAATAAGTCACACAGAAAAGGACACTTCTCATAAGGTGTCACTTATAGAGGGAATGTAAAAACCGTTACACTTGAACTGAATTACAAAACAGAACAGAGTCACACATGCAGAAAACACACTATGGCTGCTTAACGGGAAAGGTGAGGTGGGGTGATCCATAAAACAAGAGCTTCAAATTAGCTCAGATACCGTTCCATCAACCCAATATGTAATAGACAAGACCTACTCCTTGCTCAGAGAACTGGACTCAACACGCCCGATTCACCGCACAAGAATATATCTGACTAGTAATAATCTTAAAACCTATGTATTGATATCTCTCTGTTAGTGTGTCAAGTGGGTGTAAGGCGGCATAAACACAGCCGTGAAAAGCAGCTAAACCCCATTATAAAAATAAATTACTTTTAAAAACCCATGAAACAAAGACAGGGAAAGAGAGAGAAATTCTTACACAATTCGTTCAGGGGCTGTGATGCAACCTGGACTGACCATATCTAGACCCACAGCTGGATGAGACATAAGGGTGGACACTCTTGGGGCTGAGAGGTTTGGTGAGGTTGGGTGAGCAAACGCAGACCCTTTAAAGTAATACTGAGTTCTACCCATCGCATGGGTCCCAAATCTCCAGGTTCAAGGGCAACTTCCTACATCGAAAACATGCATGAGAAACCCAGAAGATGGTACACCGTGTGATGGGGAAAGGTTTCTAAAACGCACCTCATTTCTCATCTCCTTGTGCTCGGGTTCGCCATTCCAGCCACTTTACTAGCAATCTCCCTACTTGGAGCCTCAGCACCTTTAACCTCCTGTTCCGTACAGGTTGCAATTTGTCCTGAGGATGAACGGGAAGACGGGGAACCAATGAGAGACTAGCTCTTGGTGTTGGGACAGGCACAGGTCACTCTATTTTCCCATCAGGAAGAAGAATTAACCACAGGCTCAGCCTGACCCCCGGAACCAGAACAGGGCCTGAAGCCATCCTGCGCTTTTGCGGCCAGCTCCCAAAAAAGCGACTTGTAAAATGGAGCTTCAGGGCACTGCAATTCACAAACCTGCAGAGTTATAAATGATAACTCTCGTCCAGAAATATATTGAGGGAAGGCAAAGAAGAGGATTTGAAATCAAGGCAGAATTGCAGGAAACAGATTTCAGGAGGTAGATTCGAATCGCCTTTAAAGCACATGAAAAGCGGCAAAACGTTGACAATGATGCCCTTGGCCAAAAAGGGCGTATGCGTTTTTTCCTGAATATATTCAGGAAAAAACGCATACGCCCTTTTTGGCCAACCAAGCAACCTGGAAAGGCAAATCAGCGCTACAAAGAAGTCTCGCTTCCCATCGGTCAAAAGGGCCATGCTGAAAAAAGTGTCAAAACCAGAAATGCAGGACAGGCCATGGAGAAATGGGAGCCTTGCTACACTGATGGGCGGGATGTAAATTGCCAACAGCCACTCTGGAGAAGTGTACGGTGTGTCCTGAAACATCTAAAAAACACAGCTTAGAGAGCATAGGGCACTTCCACGCATGGGGGGATAGAGTGGGAAAATTGAAAATCAGCAAGACACAAGCACCCCAAAGTTTAGGGCTGCTCTGTTGACAAGGACCTCCACTTCATTCCACCTTAAATATCCCAGGAAAGCGAAAAATGGATAAAAAAGTTGTGGTCCTTATGTACAATGGAATATCACTCAGCCATGAAATCAATGTCATAAGGCTAGTAGCAGCATGATGAGTGGATTTAGGTAAGACGATTCTAAGTGAAATAAGTCACACAGAAAAGGACACTTCTCATAAGGTGTCACTTATAGAGGGAATGTAAAAACCGTTACACTTGAACTGAATTACAAAACAGAAAAGAGTCACACATGCAGAAAACACACTATGGCTGCTTAACGGGAAAGGTGAGGTGGGGTGATACATAAAACAAGAGTTTCAAATTAGCTCAGATACCGTTCCATAAACCCAATATGTAATAGACAAGACCTACTCCTTGCTCAGAGAACTGGACTCAACACGCCCGATTCACCGCACATGAATATATCTGAGTAGTAATAATCTTAAAACCTATGTATTGATATCTCTCTGTTAGTGTGTCAAGTGGGTGTAAAGCGGCATAAACACAGCCGTGAAAAGCAGCTAAACCCCATTATAAAAATAAATTACTTTTAAAAACCCATGAAACAAAGACAGGGAAAGAGAGAGAAATTCTTACACAATTCGTTCAGGAGCTGTGATGCAACCTGGACTGACCATATCTAGACCCACAGCTGGATGAGACATAAGGGTGGACACTCTTGGGGCTGAGAGGTTTGGTGAGGTTGGGTGAGCAAACGCAGACCATTTAAAGTAATACTGCGTGCTACCCATCGCATGGGTGCCAAATCTCCAGGTTCAAGGGCATCTTCCTACATCGAAAACATGCATGAGAAACCCAGAAGATGGTACACCGTGTGATGGGGAAAGGTTTCTAAAACGCACCTCATTTCTCATCTCCTTGTGCTCGGGTTCGCCATTCCAGCCACTTTACTAGCAATCTCCCTACTTGGAGCCTCAGCACCTTTAACCTCCTGTTCCGTACAGGTTGCAATTTGTCCTGAGGATGAACGGGAAGACGGGGAACCAATGAGAGACTAGCTCTTGGTGTTGGGACAGGCACAGGTCACTCTATTTTCCCATCAGGAAGAAGAATTAACCACAGGCTCAGCCTGCCCCCCGGAACCAGAACAGGGCCTGAAGCCATCCTGCGCTTTTGCGGCCAGCTCCCAAAAAAGCGACTTGTAAAATGGAGCTTCAGGGCACTGCAATTCACAAACCTGCAGAGTTATAAATGATAACTCTCGTCCACAAATATATTGAGGGAAGGCAAAGAAGAGGATTTGAAATCAAGGCAGAATTGCAGGAAACAGATTTCAGGAGGTAGATTCGAATCGCCTTTAAAGCACATGAAAAGCGGAAAAACGTTGACAATGATGCCCTTGGCCAAAAAGGGCGTATGCGTTTTTTCCTGAATATATTCAGGAAAAAACGCATACGCCCTTTTTGGCCAACCAAGCAACCTGGAAAGGCAAATCAGCGCTACAAAGAAGTCTCGCTTCCCATCGGTCAAAAGGGCCATGCTGAAAAAAGTGTCAAAACCAGAAATGCAGGACAGGCCATGGAGAAATGGGAGCCTTGCTACACTGATGGGCGGGATGTAAATTGCCAACAGCCACTCTGGAGAAGTGTACGGTGTGTCCTGAAACATATAAAAAACACAGCTTAGAGAGCATAGGGCACTTCCACGCATGGGGGGATAAAGTGGGAAAATTGAAAATCAGCAAGACACAAGCACCCCAAAGTTTAGGGCTTCTCTGTTGACAAGGACCTCCACTTCATTCCACCTTAAATATCCCAGGAAAGCGAAAAATGGATAAAAAAGTTGTGGTCCTTATGTACAATGGAATATCACTCAGCCATGAAATCAATGTCATAAGGCTAGTAGCAGCATGATGAGTGGATTTAGGTAAGACGATTCTAAGTGAAATAAGTCACACAGAAAAGGACACTTCTCATAAGGTGTCACTTATAGAGGGAATGTAAAAACCGTTACACTTGAACTGAATTACAAAACAGAACAGAGTCACACATGCAGAAAACACACTATGGCTGCTTAACGGGAAAGGTGAGGTGGGGTGATACATAAAACAAGAGCTTCAAATTAGCTCAGATACCGTTCCATAAACCCAATATGTAATAGACAAGACCTACTCCTTGCTCAGAGAACTGGACTCAACACGCCCGATTCACCGCACAAGAATATATCTGACTAGTAATAATCTTAAAACCTATGTATTGATATCTCTCTGTTAGTGTGTCAAGTGGGTGTAAGGCGGCATAAACACAGCCGTGAAAAGCAGCTAAACCCCATTATAAAAATAAATTACTTTTAAAAACCCATGAAACAAAGACAGGGAAAGAGAGAGAAATTCTTACACAATTCGTTCAGGGGCTGTGATGCAACCTGGACTGACCATATCTAGACCCACAGCTGGATGAGACATAAGGGTGGACACTCTTGGGGCTGAGAGGTTTGGTGAGGTTGGGTGAGCAAACGCAGACCCTTTAAAGTAATCCTGAGTGCTACCCATCGCATGGGTCCCAAATCTCCAGGTTCAAGGGCAACTTCCTACATCGAAAACATGCATGAGAAACCCAGAAGATGGTACACCGTGTGATGGGGAAAGGTTTCTAAAACGCACCTCATTTCTCATCTCCTTGTGCTCGGGTTCGCCATTCCAGCCACTTTACTAGCAATCTCCCTACTTGGAGCCTCAGCACCTTTAACCTCCTGTTCCGTACAGGTTGCAATTTGACCTGAGGATGAACGGGAAGACGGGGAACCAATGAGAGACTAGCTCTTGGTGTTGGGACAGGCACAGGTCACTCTATTTTCCCATCAGGAAGAAGAATTAACCACAGGCTCAGCCTGACCCCCGGAACCAGAACAGGGCCTGAAGCCATCCTGCGCTTTTGCGGCCAGCTCCCAAAAAAGCGACTTGTAAAATGGAGCTTCAGGACACTGCAATTCACAAACCTGCAGAGTTATAAATGATAACTCTCGTCCACAAATATATTGAGGGAAGGCAAAGAAGAGGATTTGAAATCAAGGCAGAATTGCAGGAAACAGATTTCAGGAGGTAGATTCGAATCGCCTTTAAAGCACATGAAAAGCGGCAAAACGTTGACAATGATGCCCTTGGCTAAAAAGGGCGTATGCGTTTTTTCCTGAATATATTCAGGAAAAAACGCATACGCCCTTTTTGGCCAACCAAGCAACCTGGAAAGGCAAATCAGCGCTACAAAGAAGTCTCGCTTCCCATCGGTCAAAAGGGCCATGCTGAAAAAAGTGTCAAAACCAGAAATGCAGGACAGGCCATGGAGAAATGGGAGCCTTGCTACACTGATGGGCGGGATGTAAATTGCCAACAGCCACTCTGGAGAAGTGTACGGTGTGTCCTGAAACATCTAAAAAACACAGCTTAGAGAGCATAGGGCACTTCCACGCATGGGGGGATAAAGTGGGAAAATTGAAAATCAGCAAGACACAAGCACCCCAAAGTTTAGGGCTGCTCTGTTGACAAGGACCTCCACTTCATTCCACCTTAAATATCCCAGGAAAGCGAAAAATGGATAAAAAAGTTGTGGTCCTTATGTACAATGGAATATCACTCAGCCATGAAATCAATGTCATAAGGCTAGTAGCAGCATGATGAGTGGATTTAGGTAAGACGATTCTAAGTGAAATAAGTCACACAGAAAAGGACACTTCTCATAAGGTGTCACTTATAGAGGGAATGTAAAAACCGTTACACTTGAACTGAATTACAAAACAGAACAGAGTCACACATGCAGAAAACACACTATGGCTGCTTAACGGGAAAGGTGAGGTGGGGTGATACATAAAACAAGAGCTTCAAATTAGCTCAGATACCGTTCCATAAACCCAATATGTAATAGACAAGACCTACTCCTTGCTCAGAGAACTGGACTCAACACGCCCGATTCACCGCACAAGAATATATCTGACTAGTAATAATCTTAAAACCTATGTATTGCTATCTCTCTGTTAGTGTGTCAAGTGGGTGTAAGGCGGCATAAACACAGCCGTGAAAAGCAGCTAAACCCCATTATAAAAATAAATTACTTTTAAAAACCCATGAAACAAAGACAGGGAAAGAGAGAGAAATTCTTACACAATTCGTTCAGGGGCTGTGATGCAACCTGGACTGACCATATCTAGACCCACAGCTGGATGAGACATAAGGGTGGACACTCTTGGGGTTGAGAGGTTTGGTGAGGTTGGGTGAGCAAACGCAGACCCTTTAAAGTAATACTGAGTGCTACCCATCGCATGGGTCCCAAATCTCCAGGTTCAAGGGCAACTTCCTACATCGAAATCATGCATGAGAAACCCAGAAGATGGTACACCGTGTGATGGGGAAAGGTTTCTAAAACGCACCTCATTTCTCATCTCCTTGTGCTCGGGTTCGCCATTCCAGCCACTTTACTAGCAATCTCCCTACTTGGAGCCTCAGCACCTTTAACCTCCTGTTCCGTACAGGTTGCAATTTGTCCTGAGGATGAACGGGAAGACGGGGAACCAATGAGAGACTAGCTCTTGGTGTTGGGACAGGCACAGGTCACTCTATTTTCCCATCAGGAAGAAGAATTAACCACAGGCTCAGCCTGCCCCCCGGAACCAGAACAGGGCCTGAAGCCATCCTGCGCTTTTGCGGCCAGCTCCCAAAAAAGCGACTTGTAAAATGGAGCTTCAGGGCACTGCAATTCACAAACCTGCAGAGTTATAAATGATAACTCTCGTCCACAAATATATTGAGGGAAGGCAAAGAAGAGGATTTGAAATCAAGGCAGAATTGCAGGAAACAGATTTCAGGAGGTAGATTCGAATCGCCTTTAAAGCACATGAAAAGCGGCAAAACGTTGACAATGATGCCCTTGGCCAAAAAGGGCGTATGCGTTTTTTCCTGAATATATTCAGGAAAAAACGCATACGCCCTTTTTGGCCAACCAAGCAACCTGGAAAGGCAAATCAGCGCTACAAAGAAGTCTCGCTTCCCATCGGTCAAAAGGGCCATGCTGAAAAAATTGTCAAAACCAGAAATGCAGGACAGGCCATGGAGAAATGGGAGCCTTGCTACACTGATGGGCGGGATGTAAATTGCCAACAGCCACTCTGGAGAAGTGTACGGTGTGTCCTGAAACATCTAAAAAACACAGCTTAGAGAGCATAGGGCACTTCCACGCATGGGGGGATAAAGTGGGAAAATTGAAAATCAGCAAGACACAAGCACCCCAAAGTTTAGGGCTGCTCTGTTGACAAGGACCTCCACTTCATTCCACCTTAAATATCCCAGGAAAGCGAAAAATGGATAAAAAAGTTGTGGTCCTTATGTACAATGGAATATCACTCAGCCATGAAATCAATGTCATAAGGCTAGTAGCAGCATGATGAGTGGATTTAGGTAAGACGATTCTAAGTGAAATAAGTCACACAGAAAAGGACACTTCTCATAAGGTGTCACTTATAGAGGGAATGTAAAAACCGTTACACTTGAACTGAATTACAAAACAGAACAGAGTCACACATGCAGAAAACACACTATGGCTGCTTAACGGGAAAGGTGAGGTGGGGTGATACATAAAACAAGAGCTTCAAATTAGCTCAGATACCGTTCCATAAACCCAATATGTAATAGACAAGACCTACTCCTTGCTCAGAGAACTGGACTCAACACGCCCGATTCACCGCACAAGAATATATCTGACTAGTAATAATCTTAAAACCTATGTATTGCTATCTCTCTGTTAGTGTGTCAAGTGGGTGTAAGGCGGCATAAACACAGCCGTGAAAAGCAGCTAAACCCCATTATAAAAATAAATTACTTTTAAAAACCCATGAAACAAAGACAGGGAAAGAGAGAGAAATTCTTACACAATTCGTTCAGGGGCTGTGATGCAACCTGGACTGACCATATCTAGACCCACAGCTGGATGAGACATAAGGGTGGACACTCTTGGGGTTGAGAGGTTTGGTGAGGTTGGGTGAGCAAACGCAGACCCTTTAAAGTAATACTGAGTGCTACCCATCGCATGGGTCCCAAATCTCCAGGTTCAAGGGCAACTTCCTACATCGAAATCATGCATGAGAAACCCAGAAGATGGTACACCGTGTGATGGGGAAAGGTTTCTAAAACGCACCTCATTTCTCATCTCCTTGTGCTCGGGTTCGCCATTCCAGCCACTTTACTAGCAATCTCCCTACTTGGAGCCTCAGCACCTTTAACCTCCTGTTCCGTACAGGTTGCAATTTGTCCTGAGGATGAACGGGAAGACGGGGAACCAATGAGAGACTAGCTCTTGGTGTTGGGACAGGCACAGGTCACTCTATTTTCCCATCAGGAAGAAGAATTAACCACAGGCTCAGCCTGCCCCCCGGAACCAGAACAGGGCCTGAAGCCATCCTGCGCTTTTGCGGCCAGCTCCCAAAAAAGCGACTTGTAAAATGGAGCTTCAGGGCACTGCAATTCACAAACCTGCAGAGTTATAAATGATAACTCTCGTCCACAAATATATTGAGGGAAGGCAAAGAAGAGGATTTGAAATCAAGGCAGAATTGCAGGAAACAGATTTCAGGAGGTAGATTCGAATCGCCTTTAAAGCACATGAAAAGCGGCAAAACGTTGACAATGATGCCCTTGGCCAAAAAGGGCGTATGCGTTTTTTCCTGAATATATTCAGGAAAAAACGCATACGCCCTTTTTGGCCAACCAAGCAACCTGGAAAGGCAAATCAGCGCTACAAAGAAGTCTCGCTTCCCATCGGTCAAAAGGGCCATGCTGAAAAAATTGTCAAAACCAGAAATGCAGGACAGGCCATGGAGAAATGGGAGCCTTGCTACACTGATGGGCGGGATGTAAATTGCCAACAGCCACTCTGGAGAAGTGTACGGTGTGTCCTGAAACATCTAAAAAACACAGCTTAGAGAGCATAGGGCACTTCCACGCATTGGGGGATAAAGTGGGAAAATTGAAAATCAGCAAGACACAAGCACCCCAAAGTTTAGGGCTGCTCTGTTGACAAGGACCTCCACTTCATTCCACCTTAAATATCCCAGGAAAGCGAAAAATGGATAAAAAAGTTGTGGTCCTTATGTACAATGGAATATCACTCAGCCATGAAATCAATGTCATAAGGCTAGTAGCAGCATGATGAGTGGATTTAGGTAAGACGATTCTAAGTGAAATAAGTCACACAGAAAGGGACACTTCTCATAAGGTGTCACTTATAGAGGGAATGTAAAAACCGTTACACTTGAACTGAATTACAAAACAGAACAGAGTCACACATGCAGAAAACACACTATGGCTGCTTAACGGGAAAGGTGAGGTGGGGTGATACATAAAACAAGAGCTTCAAATTAGCTCAGATACCGTTCCATAAACCCAATATGTAATAGACAAGACCTACTCCTTGCTCAGAGAACTGGACTCAACACGCCCGATTCACCGCACAAGAATATATCTGACTAGTAATAATCTTAAAACCTATGTATTGATATCTCTCTGTTAGTGTGTCAAGTGGGTGTAAGGCGGCATAAACACAGCCGTGAAAAGCAGCTAAACCCCATTATAAAAATAAATTACTTTTAAAAACCCATGAAACAAAGACAGGGAAAGAGAGAGAAATTATTACACAATTCGTTCAGGGGCTGTGATGCAACCTGGACTGACCATATCTAGACCCACAGCTGGATGAGACATAAGGGTGGACACTCTTGGGGCTGAGAGGTTTGGTGAGGTTGGGTGAGCAAACGCAGACCCTTTAAAGTAATACTGCGTGCTACCCATCGCATGGGTCCCAAATCTCCAGGTTCAAGGGCAACTTCCTACATCGAAAACATGCATGAGAAACCCAGAAGATGGTACACCGTGTGATGGGGAAAGGTTTCTAAAACGCACCTCATTTCTCATCTCCTTGTGCTCGGGTTCGCCATTCCAGCCACTTTACTAGCAATCTCCCTACTTGGAGCCTCAGCACCTTTAACCTCCTGTTCCGTACAGGTTGCAATTTGTCCTGAGGATGAATGGGAAGACGGGGAACCAATGAGAGACGAGCTCTTGGTGTTGGGACAGGCACAGGTCACTCTATTTTCCCATCAGGAAGAAGAATTAACCACAGGCTCAGCCTGCCCCCCGGAACCAGAACAGGGCCTGAAGCCATCCTGCGCTTTTGCGGCCAGCTCCCAAAAAAGCGACTTGTAAAATGGAGCTTCAGGGCACTGCAATTCACAAACCTGCAGAGTTATAAATGATAACTCTCGTCCACAAATATATTGAGGGAAGGCAAAGAAGAGGATTTGAAATCAAGGCAGAATTGCAGGAAACAGATTTCAGGAGGTAGATTCGAATCGCCTTTAAAGCACATGAAAAGCGGCAAAACGTTGACAATGATGCCCTTGGCCAAAAAGGACGTATGCGTTTTTTCCTGAATATATTCAGGAAAAAACGCATACGCCCTTTTTGGCCAACCAAGCAACCTGGAAAGGCAAATCAGCGCTACAAAGAAGTCTCGCTTCCCATCGGTCAAAAGGGCCATGCTGAAAACAGTGTCAAAACCAGAAATGCAGGACAGGCCATGGAGAAATGGGAGCCTTGCTACACTGATGGGCGGGATGTAAATTGCCAACAGCCACTCTGGAGAAGTGTACTGTGTGTCCTGAAACATCTAAAAAACACAGCTTAGAGAGCATAGGGCACTTCCACGCATGGGGGGATAAAGTGGGAAAATTGAAAATCAGCAAGACACAAGCACCCCAAAGTTTAGGGCTGCTCTGTTGACAAGGACCTCCACTTCATTCCACCTTAAATATCCCAGGAAAGAGAAAAATGGATAAAAAAGTTGTGGTCCTTATGTACAATGGAATATCACTCAGCCATGAAATCAATGTCATAAGGCTAGTAGCAGCATGATGAGTGGATTTAGGTAAGACGATTCTAAGTGAAATAAGTCACACAGAAAAGGACACTTCTCATAAGGTGTCACTTATAGAGGGAATGTAAAAACCGTTACACTTGAACTGAATTACAAAACAGAACAGAGTCACACATGCAGAAAACACACTATGGCTGCTTAACGGGAAAGGTGAGGTGGGGTGATACATAAAACAAGAGCTTCAAATTAGCTCAGATACCGTTCCATAAACCCAATATGTAATAGACAAGACCTACTCCTTGCTCAGAGAACTGGACTCAACACGCCCGATTCACCGCACAAGAATATATCTGACTAGTAATAATCTTAAAACCTATGTATTGATATCTCTCTGTTAGTGTGTCAAGTGGGTGTAAAGCGGCATAACCACAGCCGTGAAAAGCAGCTAAACCCCATTATAAAAATAAATTACTTTTAAAAACCCATGAAACAAAGACAGGGAAAGAGAGAGAAATTCTTACACAATTCGTTCAGGGGCTGTGATGCAACCTGGACTGACCATATCTAGACCCACAGCTGGATGAGACATCAGGGTGGACACTCTTGGGGCTGAGAGGTTTGGTGAGGTTGGGTGAGCAAACGCAGACCCTTTAAAGTAATACTGCGTGCTACCCATCGCATGGGTCCCAAATCTCCAGGTTCAAGGGCAACTTCCTACATCGAAAACATGCATGAGAAACCCAGAAGATGGTACACCGTGTGATGGGGAAAGGTTTCTAAAACGCACCTCATTTCTCATCTCCTTGTGCTCGGGTTCGCCATTCCAGCCACTTTACTAGCAATCTCCCTACTTGGAGCCTCAGCACCTTTAACCTCCTGTTCCGTACAGGTTGCAATTTGTCCTGAGGATGAACGGGAAGACGGGGAACCAATGAGAGACTAGCTCTTGGTGTTGGGACAGGCACAGGTCACTCTATTTTCCCATCAGGAAGAAGAATTAACCACAGGCTCAGCCTGCCCCCCGGAACCAGAACAGGGCCTGAAGCCATCCTGCGCTTTTGCGGCCAGCTCCCAAAAAAGCGACTTGTAAAATGGAGCTTCAGGGCACTGCAATTCACAAACCTGCAGAGTTATAAATGATAACTCTCGTCCACAAATATATTGAGGGAAGGCAAAGAAGAGGATTTGAAATCAAGGCAGAATTGCAGGAAACAGATTTCAGGAGGTAGATTCGAATCGCCTTTAAAGCACATGAAAAGCGGCAAAACGTTGACAATGATGCCCTTTTTGGCCAACCAAGCAACCTGGAAAGGCAAATCAGCGCTACAAAGAAGTCTCGCTTCCCATCGGTCAAAAGGGCCATGCTGAAAACAGTGTCAAAACCAGAAATGCAGGACAGGCCATGGAGAAATGGGAGCCTTGCTACACTGATGGGCGGGATGTAAATTGCCAACAGCCACTCTGGAGAAGTGTACGGTGTGTCCTGAAACATCTAAAAAACACAGCTTAGAGAGCATAGGGCACTTCCACGCATGGGGGGATAAAGTGGGAAAATTGAAAATCAGCAAGACACAAGCACCCCAAAGTTTAGGGCTGCTCTGTTGACAAGGACCTCCACTTCATTCCACCTTAAATATCCCAGGAAAGCGAAAAATGGATAAAAAAGTTGTGGTCCTTATGTACAATGGAATATCACTCAGCCATGAAATCAATGTCATAAGGCTAGTAGCAGCATGATGAGTGGATTTAGGTAAGACGATTCTAAGTGAAATAAGTCACACAGAAAAGGACACTTCTCATAAGGTGTCACTTATAGAGGGAATGTAAAAACCGTTACACTTGAACTGAATTACAAAACAGAACAGAGTCACACATGCAGAAAACACACTATGGCTGCTTAACGGGAAAGGTGAGGTGGGGTGATACATAAAACAAGAGCTTCAAATTAGCTCAGATACCGTTCCATAAACCCAATATGTAATAGACAAGACCTACTCCTTGCTCAGAGAACTGGACTCAACACGCCCGATTCACCGCACAAGAATATATCTGACTAGTAATAATCTTAAAACCTATGTATTGATATCTCTCTGTTAGTGTGTCAAGTGGGTGTAAGGCGGCATAAACACAGCCGTGAAAAGCAGCTAAACCCCATTATAAAAATAAATTACTTTTAAAAACCCATGAAACAAAGACAGGGAAAGAGAGAGAAATTCTTACACAATTCGTTCAGGGGCTGTGATGCAACCTGGACTGACCATATCTAGACCCACAGCTGGATGAGACATAAGGGTGGACACTCTTGGGGCTGAGAGGTTTGGTGAGGTTGGGTGAGCAAACGCAGACCCTTTAAAGTAATACTGCGTGCTACCCATCGCATGGGTCCCAAATCTCCAGGTTCAAGGGCAACTTCCTACATCGAAAACATGCATGAGAAACCCAGAAGATGGTACACCGTGTGATGGGGAAAGGTTTCTAAAACGCACCTCATTTCTCATCTCCTTGTGCTCGGGTTCGCCATTCCAGCCACTTTACTAGCAATCTCCCTACTTGGAGCCTCAGCACCTTTAACCTCCTGTTCCGTACAGGTTGCAATTTGTCCTGAGGATGAATGGGAAGACGGGGAACCAATGAGAGACGAGCTCTTGGTGTTGGGACAGGCACAGGTCACTCTATTTTCCCATCAGGAAGAAGAATTAACCACAGGCTCAGCCTGCCCCCCGGAACCAGAACAGGGCCTGAAGCCATCCTGCGCTTTTGCGGCCAGCTCCCAAAAAAGCGACTTGTAAAATGGAGCTTCAGGGCACTGCAATTCACAAACCTGCAGAGTTATAAATGATAACTCTCGTCCACAAATATATTGAGGGAAGGCAAAGAAGAGGATTTGAAATCAAGGCAGAATTGCAGGAAACAGATTTCAGGAGGTAGATTCGAATCGCCTTTAAAGCACATGAAAAGCGGCAAAACGTTGACAATGATGCCCTTGGCCAAAAAGGACGTATGCGTTTTTTCCTGAATATATTCAGGAAAAAACGCATACGCCCTTTTTGGCCAACCAAGCAACCTGGAAAGGCAAATCAGCGCTACAAAGAAGTCTCGCTTCCCATCGGTCAAAAGGGCCATGCTGAAAACAGTGTCAAAACCAGAAATGCAGGACAGGCCATGGAGAAATGGGAGCCTTGCTACACTGATGGGCGGGATGTAAATTGCCAACAGCCACTCTGGAGAAGTGTACTGTGTGTCCTGAAACATCTAAAAAACACAGCTTAGAGAGCATAGGGCACTTCCACGCATGGGGGGATAAAGTGGGAAAATTGAAAATCAGCAAGACACAAGCACCCCAAAGTTTAGGGCTGCTCTGTTGACAAGGACCTCCACTTCATTCCACCTTAAATATCCCAGGAAAGAGAAAAATGGATAAAAAAGTTGTGGTCCTTATGTACAATGGAATATCACTCAGCCATGAAATCAATGTCATAAGGCTAGTAGCAGCATGATGAGTGGATTTAGGTAAGACGATTCTAAGTGAAATAAGTCACACAGAAAAGGACACTTCTCATAAGGTGTCACTTATAGAGGGAATGTAAAAACCGTTACACTTGAACTGAATTACAAAACAGAACAGAGTCACACATGCAGAAAACACACTATGGCTGCTTAACGGGAAAGGTGAGGTGGGGTGATACATAAAACAAGAGCTTCAAATTAGCTCAGATACCGTTCCATAAACCCAATATGTAATAGACAAGACCTACTCCTTGCTCAGAGAACTGGACTCAACACGCCCGATTCACCGCACAAGAATATATCTGACTAGTAATAATCTTAAAACCTATGTATTGATATCTCTCTGTTAGTGTGTCAAGTGGGTGTAAGGCGGCATAAACACAGCCGTGAAAAGCAGCTAAACCCCATTATAAAAATAAATTACTTTTAAAAACCCATGAAACAAAGACAGGGAAAGAGAGAGAAATTCTTACACAATTCGTTCAGGGGCTGTGATGCAACCTGGACTGACCATATCTAGACCCACAGCTGGATGAGACATAAGGGTGGACACTCTTGGGGCTGAGAGGTTTGGTGAGGTTGGGTGAGCAAACGCAGACCCTTTAAAGTAATACTGCGTGCTACCCATCGCATGGGTCCCAAATCTCCAGGTTCAAGGGCAACTTCCTACATCGAAAACATGCATGAGAAACCCAGAAGATGGTACACCGTGTGATGGGGAAAGGTTTCTAAAACGCACCTCATTTCTCATCTCCTTGTGCTCGGGTTCGCCATTCCAGCCACTTTACTAGCAATCTCCCTACTTGGAGCCTCAGCACCTTTAACCTCCTGTTCCGTACAGGTTGCAATTTGTCCTGAGGATGAACGGGAAGACGGGGAACCAATGAGAGACTAGCTCTTGGTGTTGGGACAGGCACAGGTCACTCTATTTTCCCATCAGGAAGAAGAATTAACCACAGGCTCAGCCTGCCCCCCGGAACCAGAACAGGGCCTGAAGCCATCCTGCGCTTTTGCGGCCAGCTCCCAAAAAAGCGACTTGTAAAATGGAGCTTCAGGGCACTGCAATTCACAAACCTGCAGAGTTATAAATGATAACTCTCGTCCACAAATATATTGAGGGAAGGCAAAGAAGAGGATTTGAAATCAAGGCAGAATTGCAGGAAACAGATTTCAGGAGGTAGATTCGAATCGCCTTTAAAGCACATGAAAAGCGGCAAAACGTTGACAATGATGCCCTTGGCCAAAAAGGGCGTATGCGTTTTTTCCTGAATATATTCAGGAAAAAACGCATACGCCCTTTTTGGCCAACCAAGCAACCTGGAAAGGCAAATCAGCGCTACAAAGAAGTCTCGCTTCCCATCGGTCAAAAGGGCCATGCTGAAAAAAGTGTCAAAACCAGAAATGCAGGACAGGCCATGGAGAAATGGGAGCCTTGCTACACTGATGGGCGGGATGTAAATTGCCAACAGCCACTCTGGAGAAGTGTACGGTGTGTCCTGAAACATCTAAAAAACACAGCTTAGAGAGCATAGGGCACTTCCACGCATGGGGGGATAAAGTGGGAAAATTGAAAATCAGCAAGACACAAGCACCCCAAAGTTTAGGGCTGCTCTGTTGACAAGGACCTCCACTTCATTCCACCTTAAATATCCCAGGAAAGCGAAAAATGGATAAAAAAGTTGTGGTCCTTATGTACAATGGAATATCACTCAGCCATGAAATCAATGTCATAAGGCTAGTAGCAGCATGATGAGTGGATTTAGGTAAGACGATTCTAAGTGAAATAAGTCACACAGAAAAGGACACTTCTCATAAGGTGTCACTTATAGAGGGAATGTAAAAACCGTTACACTTGAACTGAATTACAAAACAGAACAGAGTCACACATGCAGAAAACACACTATGGCTGCTTAACGGGAAAGGTGAGGTGGGGTGATACATAAAACAAGAGTTTCAAATTAGCTCAGATACCGTTCCATAAACCCAATATGTAATAGACAAGACCTACTCCTTGCTCAGAGAACTGGACTCAACACGCCCGATTCACCGCACATGAATATATCTGACTAGTAATAATCTTAAAACCTATGTATTGATATCTCTCTGTTAGTGTGTCAAGTGGGTGTAAAGCGGCATAAACACAGCCGTGAGAAGCAGCTAAACCCCATTATAAAAATAAATTACTTTTAAAAACCCATGAAAAAAAGACAGGGAAAGAGAGAGAAATTCTTACACAATTCGTTCAGGGGCTGTGATGCAACCTGGATTGACCATATCTAGACCCACAGCTGGATGAGACATAAGGGTGGACACTCTTGGGGCTGAGAGGTTTGGTGAGGTTGGGTGAGCAAACGCAGACCCTTTAAAGTAATAGTGCGTGCTACCCATCGCATGGGTCCCAAATCTCCAGGTTCAAGGGCATCTTCCTACATCGAAAACATGCATGAGAAACCCAGAAGATGGTACACCGTGTGATGGGGAAAGGTTTCTAAAACGCACCTCATTTCTCATCTCCTTGTGCTCGGGTTCGCCATTCCAGCCACTTTACTAGCAATCTCCCTACTTGGAGCATCAGCACCTTTAACCTCCTGTTCCGTACAGGTTGCAATTTGTCCTGAGGATGAACGGGAAGACGGGGAACCAATGAGAGACTAGCTCTTGGTGTTGGGACAGGCACAGGTCACTCTATTTTCCCATCAGGAAGAAGAATTAACCACAGGCTCAGCCTGCCCCCTGGAACCAGAACAGGGCCTGAAGCCATCCTGCACTTTTGCGGCCAGCTCCCAAAAAAGCGACTTGTAAAATGGAGCTTCAGGGCACTGCAATTCACAAACCTGCAGAGTTATAAATGATAACTCTCGTCCACAAATATATTGAGGGAAGGCAAAGAAGAGGATTTGAAATCAAGGCAGAATTGCAGGAAACAGATTTCAGGAGGTAGATTCGAATCGCCTTTAAAGCACATGAAAAGCGGCAAAACGTTGACAATGATGCCCTTGGCCAAAAAGGGCGTATGCGTTTTTTCCTGAATATATTCAGGAAAAAACGCATACGCCCTTTTTGGCCAACCAAGCAACCTGGAAAGGCAAACAGCGCTACAAAGAAGTCTCGCTTCCCATCGGTCAAAAGGGCCATGCTGAAAAAAGTGTCAAAACCAGAAATGCAGGACAGGCCATGGAGAAATGGGAGCCTTGCTACACTGATGGGCGGGATGTAAATTGCCAACAGCCACTCTGGAGAAGTGTACGGTGTGTCCTGAAACATCTAAAAAACACAGCTTAGAGAGCATAGGGCACTTCCACGCATGGGGGGATAAAGTGGGAAAATTGAAAATCAGCAAGACACAAGCACCCCAAAGTTTAGGGCTGCTCTGTTGACAAGGACCTCCACTTCATTCTACCTTAAATATCCCAGGAAATCGAAAAATGGATAAAAAAGTTGTGGTCCTTATGTACAATGGAATATCACTCAGCCATGAAATCAATGTCATAAGGCTAGTAGCAGCATGATGAGTGGATTTAGGTAAGACGATTCTAAGTGAAATAAGTCACACAGAAAAGGACACTTCTCATAAGGTGTCACTTATAGAGGGAATGTAAAAACCGTTACACTTGAACTGAATTACAAAACAGAACAGAGTCACACATGCAGAAAACACACTATGGCTGCTTAACGGGAAAGGTGAGGTGTGGTGATACATAAAACAAGAGTTTCAAATTAGCTCAGATACCGTTCCATAAACCCAATATGTAACAGACAAGACCTACTCCTTGCTCAGAGAACTGGACTCAACACGCCCGATTCACCGCACAAGAATATATCTGACTAGTAATAATCTTAAAACCTATGTATTGATATCTCTCTGTTAGTGTGTCAAGTGGGTGTAAAGCGGCATAAACACAGCCTTGAAAAGCAGCTAAACCCCATTATAAAAATAAATTACTTTTAAAAACCCATGAAAAAAAGACAGGGAAAGAGAGAGAAATTCTTACACAATTCGTTCAGGGGCTGTGATGCAACCTGGATTGACCATATCTAGACCCACAGCTGGATGAGACATAAGGGTGGACACTCTTGGGGCTGAGAGGTTTGGTGAGGTTGGGTGAGCAAACGCAGACCCTTTAAAGTAATAGTGCGTGCTACCCATCGCATGGGTCCCAAATCTCCAGGTTCAAGGGCATCTTCCTACATCGAAAACATGCATGAGAAACCCAGAAGATGGTACACCGTGTGATGGGGAAAGGTTTCTAAAACGCACCTCATTTCTCATCTCCTTGTGCTCGGGTTCGCCATTCCAGCCACTTTACTAGCAATCTCCCTACTTGGAGCATCAGCACCTTTAACCTCCTGTTCCGTACAGGTTGCAATTTGTCCTGAGGATGAACGGGAAGACGGGGAACCAATGAGAGACTAGCTCTTGGTGTTGGGACAGGCAGAGGTCACTCTATTTTCCCATCAGGAAGAAGAATTAACCACAGGCTCAGCCTGCCCCCTGGAACCAGAACAGGGCCTGAAGCCATCCTGCGCTTTTGCGGCCAGCTCCCAAAAAAGCGACTTGTAAAATGGAGCTTCAGGGCACTGCAATTCACAAACCTGCAGAGTTATAAATGATAACTCTCGTCCACAAATATATTGAGGGAAGGCAAAGAAGAGGATTTGAAATCAAGGCAGAATTGCAGGAAACAGATTTCAGGAGGTAGATTCGAATCGCCTTTAAAGCACATGAAAAGCGGCAAAACGTTGACAATGATGCCCTTGGCCAAAAAGGGCGTATGCGTTTTTTCCTGAATATATTCAGGAAAAAACGCATACGCCCTTTTTGGCCAACCAAGCAACCTGGAAAGGCAAATCAGCGCTACAAAGAAGTCTCGCTTCCCATCGGTCAAAAGGGCCATGCTGAAAAAAGTGTCAAAACCAGAAATGCAGGACAGGCCATGGAGAAATGGGAGCCTTGCTACACTGATGGGCGGGATGTAAATTGCCAACAGCCACTCTGGAGAAGTGTACGGTGTGTCCTGAAACATCTAAAAAACACAGCTTAGAGAGCATAGGGCACTTCCACGCATGGGGGGATAAAGTGGGAAAATTGAAAATCAGCAAGACACAAGCACCCCAAAGTTTAGGGCTGCTCTGTTGACAAGGACCTCCACTTCATTCTACCTTAAATATCCCAGGAAAGCGAAAAATGGATAAAAAAGTTGTGGTCCTTATGTACAATGGAATATCACTCAGCCATGAAATCAATGTCATAAGGCTAGTAGCAGCATGATGAGTGGATTTAGGTAAGACGATTCTAAGTGAAATAAGTCACACAGAAAAGGACACTTCTCATAAGGTGTCACTTATAGAGGGAATGTAAAAACCGTTACACTTGAACTGAATTACAAAACAGAACAGAGTCACACATGCAGAAAACACACTATGGCTGCTTAACGGGAAAGGTGAGGTGGGGTGATACATAAAACAAGAGTTTCAAATTAGCTCAGATACCGTTCCATAAACCCAATATGTAACAGACAAGACCTACTCCTTGCTCAGAGAACTGGACTCAACACGCCCGATTCACCGCACAAGAATATATCTGACTAGTAATAATCTTAAAACCTATGTATTGATATCTCTCTGTTAGTGTGTCAAGTGGGTGTAAAGCGGCATAAACACAGCCGTGAAAAGCAGCTAAACCCCATTATAAAAATAAATTACTTTTAAAAACCCATGAAAAAAAGACAGGGAAAGAGAGAGAAATTCTTACACAATTCGTTCAGGGGCTGTGATGCAACCTGGATTGACCATATCTAGACCCACAGCTGGATGAGACATAAGGGTGGACACTCTTGGGGCTGAGAGGTTTGGTGAGGTTGGGTGAGCAAACGCAGACCCTTTAAAGTAATAGTGCGTGCTACCCATCGCATGGGTCCCAAATCTCCAGGTTCAAGGGCATCTTCCTACATCGAAAACATGCATGAGAAACCCAGAAGATGGTACACCGTGTGATGGGGAAAGGTTTCTAAAACGCACCTCATTTCTCATCTCCTTGTGCTCGGGTTCGCCATTCCAGCCACTTTACTAGCAATCTCCCTACTTGGAGCATCAGCACCTTTAACCTCCTGTTCCGTACAGGTTGCAATTTGTCCTGAGGATGAACGGGAAGACGGGGAACCAATGAGAGACTAGCTCTTGGTGTTGGGACAGGCAGAGGTCACTCTATTTTCCCATCAGGAAGAAGAATTAACCACAGGCTCAGCCTGCCCCCTGGAACCAGAACAGGGCCTGAAGCCATCCTGCGCTTTTGCGGCCAGCTCCCAAAAAAGCGACTTGTAAAATGGAGCTTCAGGGCACTGCAATTCACAAACCTGCAGAGTTATAAATGATAACTCTCGTCCACAAATATATTGAGGGAAGGCAAAGAAGAGGATTTGAAATCAAGGCAGAATTGCAGGAAACAGATTTCAGGAGGTAGATTCGAATCGCCTTTAAAGCACATGAAAAGCGGCAAAACGTTGACAATGATGCCCTTGGCCAAAAAGGGCGTATGCGTTTTTTCCTGAATATATTCAGGAAAAAACGCATACGCCCTTTTTGGCCAACCAAGCAACCTGGAAAGGCAAATCAGCGCTACAAAGAAGTCTTGCTTCCCATCGGTCAAAAGGGCCATGCTGAAAAAAGTGTCAAAACCAGAAATGCAGGACAGGCCATGGAGAAATGGGAGCCTTGCTACACTGATGGGCGGGATGTAAATTGCCAACAGCCACTCTGGAGAAGTGTACGGTGTGTCCTGAAACATCTAAAAAACACAGCTTAGAGAGCATAGGGCACTTCCACGCATGGGGGGATAAAGTGGGAAAATTGAAAATCAGCAAGACACAAGCACCCCAAAGTTTAGGGCTGCTCTGTTGACAAGGACCTCCACTTCATTCTACCTTAAATATCCCAGGAAAGCGAAAAATGGATAAAAAAGTTGTGGTCCTTATGTACAATGGAATATCACTCAGCCATGAAATCAATGTCATAAGGCTAGTAGCAGCATGATGAGTGGATTTAGGTAAGACGATTCTAAGTGAAATAAGTCACACAGAAAAGGACACTTCTCATAAGGTGTCACTTATAGAGGGAATGTAAAAACCGTTACACTTGAACTGAATTACAAAACAGAACAGAGTCACACATGCAGAAAACACACTATGGCTGCTTAACGGGAAAGGTGAGGTGGGGTGATACATAAAACAAGAGTTTCAAATTAGCTCAGATACCGTTCCATAAACCCAATATGTAACAGACAAGACCTACTCCTTGCTCAGAGAACTGGACTCAACACGCCCGATTCACCGCACAAGAATATATCTGACTAGTAATAATCTTAAAACCTATGTATTGATATCTCTCTGTTAGTGTGTCAAGTGGGTGTAAAGCGGCATAAACACAGCCGTGAAAAGCAGCTAAACCCCATTATAAAAATAAATTACTTTTAAAAACCCATGAAAAAAAGACAGGGAAAGAGAGAGAAATTCTTACACAATTCGTTCAGGGGCTGTGATGCAACCTGGATTGACCATATCTAGACCCACAGCTGGATGAGACATAAGGGTGGACACTCTTGGGGCTGAGAGGTTTGGTGAGGTTGGGTGAGCAAACGCAGACCCTTTAAAGTAATAGTGCGTGCTACCCATCGCATGGGTCCCAAATCTCCAGGTTCAAGGGCATCTTCCTACATCGAAAACATGCATGAGAAACCCAGAAGATGGTACACCGTGTGATGGGGAAAGGTTTCTAAAACGCACCTCATTTCTCATCTCCTTGTGCTCGGGTTCGCCATTCCAGCCACTTTACTAGCAATCTCCCTACTTGGAGCATCAGCACCTTTAACCTCCTGTTCCGTACAGGTTGCAATTTGTCCTGAGGATGAACGGGAAGACGGGGAACCAATGAGAGACTAGCTCTTGGTGTTGGGACAGGCAGAGGTCACTCTATTTTCCCATCAGGAAGAAGAATTAACCACAGGCTCAGCCTGCCCCCTGGAACCAGAACAGGGCCTGAAGCCATCCTGCGCTTTTGCGGCCAGCTCCCAAAAAAGCGACTTGTAAAATGGAGCTTCAGGGCACTGCAATTCACAAACCTGCAGAGTTATAAATGATAACTCTCGTCCACAAATATATTGAGGGAAGGCAAAGAAGAGGATTTGAAATCAAGGCAGAATTGCAGGAAACAGATTTCAGGAGGTAGATTCGAATCGCCTTTAAAGCACATGAAAAGCGGCAAAACGTTGACAATGATGCCCTTGGCCAAAAAGGGCGTATGCGTTTTTTCCTGAATATATTCAGGAAAAAACGCATACGCCCTTTTTGGCCAACCAAGCAACCTGGAAAGGCAAATCAGCGCTACAAAGAAGTCTCGCTTCCCATCGGTCAAAAGGGCCATGCTGAAAAAAGTGTCAAAACCAGAAATGCAGGACAGGCCATGGAGAAATGGGAGCCTTGCTACACTGATGGGCGGGATGTAAATTGCCAACAGCCACTCTGGAGAAGTGTACGGTGTGTCCTGAAACATCTAAAAAACACAGCTTAGAGAGCATAGGGCACTTCCACGCATGGGGGGATAAAGTGGGAAAATTGAAAATCAGCAAGACACAAGCACCCCAAAGTTTAGGGCTGCTCTGTTGACAAGGACCTCCACTTCATTCTACCTTAAATATCCCAGGAAAGCGAAAAATGGATAAAAAAGTTGTGGTCCTTATGTACAATGGAATATCACTCAGCCATGAAATCAATGTCATAAGGCTAGTAGCAGCATGATGAGTGGATTTAGGTAAGACGATTCTAAGTGAAATAAGTCACACAGAAAAGGACACTTCTCATAAGGTGTCACTTATAGAGGGAATGTAAAAACCGTTACACTTGAACTGAATTACAAAACAGAACAGAGTCACACATGCAGAAAACACACTATGGCTGCTTAACGGGAAAGGTGAGGTGGGGTGATACATAAAACAAGAGTTTCAAATTAGCTCAGATACCGTTCCATAAACCCAATATGTAACAGACAAGACCTACTCCTTGCTCAGAGAACTGGACTCAACACGCCCGATTCACCGCACAAGAATATATCTGACTAGTAATAATCTTAAAACCTATGTATTGATATCTCTCTGTTAGTGTGTCAAGTGGGTGTAAAGCGGCATAAACACAGCCGTGAAAAGCAGCTAAACCCCATTATAAAAATAAATTACTTTTAAAAACCCATAAAAAAAAGACAGGGAAAGAGAGAGAAATTCTTACACAATTCGTTCAGGGGCTGTGATGCAACCTGGATTGACCATATCTAGACCCACAGCTGGATGAGACATAAGGGTGGACACTCTTGGGGCTGAGAGGTTTGGTGAGGTTGGGTGAGCAAATGCAGACCCTTTAAAGTAATAGTGCGTGCTACCCATCGCATGGGTCCCAAATCTCCAGGTTCAAGGGCATCTTCCTACATCGAAAACATGCATGAGAAACCCAGAAGATGGTACACCGTGTGATGGGGAAAGGTTTCTAAAACGCACCTCATTTCTCATCTCCTTGTGCTCGGGTTCGCCATTCCAGCCACTTTACTAGCAATCTCCCTACTTGGAGCATCAGCACCTTTAACCTCCTGTTCCGTACAGGTTGCAATTTGTCCTGAGGATGAACGGGAAGACGGGGAACCAATGAGAGACTAGCTCTTGGTGTTGGGACAGGCAGAGGTCACTCTATTTTCCCATCAGGAAGAAGAATTAACCACAGGCTCAGCCTGCCCCCTGGAACCAGAACAGGGCCTGAAGCCATCCTGCGCTTTTGCGGCCAGCTCCCAAAAAAGCGACTTGTAAAATGGAGCTTCAGGGCACTGCAATTCACAAACCTGCAGAGTTATAAATGATAACTCTCGTCCACAAATATATTGAGGGAAGGCAAAGAAGAGGATTTGAAATCAAGGCAGAATTGCAGGAAACAGATTTCAGGAGGTAGATTCGAATCGCCTTTAAAGCACATGAAAAGCGGCAAAACGTTGACAATGATGCCCTTGGCCAAAAAGGGCGTATGCGTTTTTTCCTGAATATATTCAGGAAAAAACGCATACGCCCTTTTTGGCCAACCAAGCAACCTGGAAAGGCAAATCAGCGCTACAAAGAAGTCTCGCTTCCCATCGGTCAAAAGGGCCATGCTGAAAAAAGTGTCAAAACCAGAATTGCAGGACAGGCCATGGAGAAATGGGAGCCTTGCTACACTGATGGGCGGGATGTAAATTGCCAACAGCCACTCTGGAGAAGTGTACGGTGTGTCCTGAAACATCTAAAAAACACAGCTTAGAGAGCATAGGGCACTTCCACGCATGGGGGGATAAAGTGGGAAAATTGAAAATCAGCAAGACACAAGCACCCCAAAGTTTAGGGCTGCTCTGTTGACAAGGACCTCCACTTCATTCTACCTTAAATATCCCAGGAAAGCGAAAAATGGATAAAAAAGTTGTGGTCCTTATGTACAATGGAATATCACTCAGCCATGAAATCAATGTCATAAGGCTAGTAGCAGCATGATGAGTGGATTTAGGTAAGACGATTCTAAGTGAAATAAGTCACACAGAAAAGGACACTTCTCATAAGGTGTCACTTATAGAGGGAATGTAAAAACCGTTACACTTGAACTGAATTACAAAACAGAACAGAGTCACACATGCAGAAAACACACTATGGCTGCTTAACGGGAAAGGTGAGGTGGGGTGATACATAAAACAAGAGTTTCAAATTAGCTCAGATACCGTTCCATAAACCCAATATGTAACAGACAAGACCTACTCCTTGCTCAGAGAACTGGACTCAACACGCCCGATTCACCGCACAAGAATATATCTGACTAGTAATAATCTTAAAACCTATGTATTGATATCTCTCTGTTAGTGTGTCAAGTGGGTGTAAAGCGGCATAAACACAGCCGTGAAAAGCAGCTAAACCCCATTATAAAAATAAATTACTTTTAAAAACCCATGAAAAAAAGACAGGGAAAGAGAGAGAAATTCTTACACAATTCGTTCAGGGGCTGTGATGCAACCTGGATTGACCATATCTAGACCCACAGCTGGATGAGACATAAGGGTGGACACTCTTGGGGCTGAGAGGTTTGGTGAGGTTGGGTGAGCAAATGCAGACCCTTTAAAGTAATAGTGCGTGCTACCCATCGCATGGGTCCCAAATCTCCAGGTTCAAGGGCATCTTCCTACATCGAAAACATGCATGAGAAACCCAGAAGATGGTACACCGTGTGATGGGGAAAGGTTTCTAAAACGCACCTCATTTCTCATCTCCTTGTGCTCGGGTTCGCCATTCCAGCCACTTTACTAGCAATCTCCCTACTTGGAGCATCAGCACCTTTAACCTCCTGTTCCGTACAGGTTGCAATTTGTCCTGAGGATGAACGGGAAGACGGGGAACCAATGAGAGACTAGCTCTTGGTGTTGGGACAGGCAGAGGTCACTCTATTTTCCCATCAGGAAGAAGAATTAACCACAGGCTCAGCCTGCCCCCTGGAACCAGAACAGGGCCTGAAGCCATCCTGCGCTTTTGCGGCCAGCTCCCAAAAAAGCGACTTGTAAAATGGAGCTTCAGGGCACTGCAATTCACAAACCTGCAGAGTTATAAATGATAACTCTCGTCCACAAATATATTGAGGGAAGGCAAAGAAGAGGATTTGAAATCAAGGCAGAATTGCAGGAAACAGATTTCAGGAGGTAGATTCGAATCGCCTTTAAAGCACATGAAAAGCGGCAAAACGTTGACAATGATGCCCTTGGCCAAAAAGGGCGTATGCGTTTTTTCCTGAATATATTCAGGAAAAAACGCATACGCCCTTTTTGGCCAACCAAGCAACCTGGAAAGGCAAATCAGCGCTACAAAGAAGTCTCGCTTCCCATCGGTCAAAAGGGCCATGCTGAAAAAAGTGTCAAAACCAGAAATGCAGGACAGGCCATGGAGAAATGGGAGCCTTGCTACACTGATGGGCGGGATGTAAATTGCCAACAGCCACTCTGGAGAAGTGTACGGTGTGTCCTGAAACATCTAAAAAACACAGCTTAGAGAGCATAGGGCACTTCCACGCATGGGGGGATAAAGTGGGAAAATTGAAAATCAGCAAGACACAAGCACCCAAAAGTTAAGGGCTGCTCTGTTGACAAGGACCTCCACTTCATTCCACCTTAAATATCCCAGGAAAGCGAAAAATGGATAAAAAAGTTGTGGTCCTTATGTACAATGGAATATCACTCAGCCATGAAATCAATGTCATAAGGCTAGTAGCAGCATGATGAGTGGATTTAGGTAAGACGATTCTAAGTGAAATAAGTCACACAGAAAAGGACACTTCTCATAAGGTGTCACTTATAGAGGGAATGTAAAAACCGTTACACTTGAACTGAATTACAAAACAGAACAGAGTCACACATGCAGAAAACACACTATGGCTGCTTAACGGGAAAGGTGAGGTGGGGTGATACATAAAACAAGAGTTTCAAATTAGCTCAGATACCGTTCCATAAACCCAATATGTAACAGACAAGACCTACTCCTTGCTCAGAGAACTGGACTCAACACGCCCGATTCACCGCACAAGAATATATCTGACTAGTAATAATCTTAAAACCTATGTATTGATATCTCTCTGTTAGTGTGTCAAGTGGGTGTAAAGCGGCATAAACACAGCCGTGAAAAGCAGCTAAACCCCATTATAAAAATAAATTACTTTTAAAAACCCATGAAAAAAAGACAGGGAAAGAGAGAGAAATTCTTACACAATTCGTTCAGGGGCTGTGATGCAACCTGGATTGACCATATCTAGACCCACAGCTGGATGAGACATAAGGGTGGACACTCTTGGGGCTGAGAGGTTTGGTGAGGTTGGGTGAGCAAACGCAGACCCTTTAAAGTAATAGTGCGTGCTACCCATCGCATGGGTCCCAAATCTCCAGGTTCAAGGGCATCTTCCTACATCGAAAACATGCATGAGAAACCCAGAAGATGGTACACCGTGTGATGGGGAAAGGTTTCTAAAACGCACCTCATTTCTCATCTCCTTGTGCTCGGGTTCGCCATTCCAGCCACTTTACTAGCAATCTCCCTACTTGGAGCATCAGCACCTTTAACCTCCTGTTCCGTACAGGTTGCAATTTGTCCTGAGGATGAACGGGAAGACGGGGAACCAATGAGAGACTAGCTCTTGGTGTTGGGACAGGCAGAGGTCACTCTATTTTCCCATCAGGAAGAAGAATTAACCACAGGCTCAGCCTGCCCCCTGGAACCAGAACAGGGCCTGAAGCCATCCTGCGCTTTTGCGGCCAGCTCCCAAAAAAGCGACTTGTAAAATGGAGCTTCAGGGCACTGCAATTCACAAACCTGCAGAGTTATAAATGATAACTCTCGTCCACAAATATATTGAGGGAAGGCAAAGAAGAGGATTTGAAATCAAGGCAGAATTGCAGGAAACAGATTTCAGGAGGTAGATTCGAATCGCCTTTAAAGCACGTGAAAAGCGGCAAAACGTTGACAATGATGCCCTTGGCCAAAAAGGGCGTATGCGTTTTTTCCTGAATATATTCAGGAAAAAACGCATACGCCCTTTTTGGCCAACCAAGCAACCTGGAAAGGCAAATCAGCGCTACAAAGAAGTCTCGCTTCCCATCGGTCAAAAGGGCCATGCTGAAAAAAGTGTCAAAACCAGAAATGCAGGACAGGCCATGGAGAAATGGGAGCCTTGCTACACTGATGGGCGGGATGTAAATTGCCAACAGCCACTCTGGAGAAGTGTACGGTGTGTCCTGAAACATCTAAAAAACACAGCTTAGAGAGCATAGGGCACTTCCACGCATGGGGGGATAAAGTGGGAAAATTGAAAATCAGCAAGACACAAGCACCCCAAAGTTTAGGGCTGCTCTGTTGACAAGGACCTCCACTTCATTCTACCTTAAATATCCCAGGAAAGCGAAAAATGGATAAAAAAGTTGTGGTCCTTATGTACAATGGAATATCACTCAGCCATGAAATCAATGTCATAAGGCTAGTAGCAGCATGATGAGTGGATTTAGGTAAGACGATTCTAAGTGAAATAAGTCACACAGAAAAGGACACTTCTCATAAGGTGTCACTTATAGAGGGAATGTAAAAACCGTTACACTTGAACTGAATTACAAAACAGAACAGAGTCACACATGCAGAAAACACACTATGGCTGCTTAACGGGAAAGGTGAGGTGGGGTGATACATAAAACAAGAGTTTCAAATTAGCTCAGATACCGTTCCATAAACCCAATATGTAACAGACAAGACCTACTCCTTGCTCAGAGAACTGGACTCAACACGCCCGATTCACCGCACAAGAATATATCTGACTAGTAATAATCTTAAAACCTATGTATTGATATCTCTCTGTTAGTGTGTCAAGTGGGTGTAAAGCGGCATAAACACAGCCGTGAAAAGCAGCTAAACCCCATTATAAAAATAAATTACTTTTAAAAACCCATGAAAAAAAGACAGGGAAAGAGAGAGAAATTCTTACACAATTCGTTCAGGGGCTGTGATGCAACCTGGATTGACCATATCTAGACCCACACCTGGATGAGACATAAGGGTGGACACTCTTGGGGCTGAGAGGTTTGGTGAGGTTGGGTGAGCAAACGCAGACCCTTTAAAGTAATAGTGCGTGCTACCCATCGCATGGGTCCCAAATCTCCAGGTTCAAGGGCATCTTCCTACATCGAAAACATGCATGAGAAACCCAGAAGATGGTACACCGTGTGATGGGGAAAGGTTTCTAAAACGCACCTCATTTCTCATCTCCTTGTGCTCGGGTTCGCCATTCCAGCCACTTTACTAGCAATCTCCCTACTTGGAGCATCAGCACCTTTAACCTCCTGTTCCGTACAGGTTGCAATTTGTCCTGAGGATGAACGGGAAGACGGGGAACCAATGAGAGACTAGCTCTTGGTGTTGGGACAGGCAGAGGTCACTCTATTTTCCCATCAGGAAGAAGAATTAACCACAGGCTCAGCCTGCCCCCTGGAACTAGAACAGGGCCTGAAGCCATCCTGCGCTTTTGCGGCCAGCTCCCAAAAAAGCGACTTGTAAAATGGAGCTTCAGGGCACTGCAATTCACAAACCTGCAGAGTTATAAATGATAACTCTCGTCCACAAATATATTGAGGGAAGGCAAAGAAGAGGATTTGAAATCAAGGCAGAATTGCAGGAAACAGATTTCAGGAGGTAGATTCGAATCGCCTTTAAAGCACATGAAAAGCGGCAAAACGTTGACAATGATGCCCTTGGCCAAAAAGGGCGTATGCTTTTTTTCCTGAATATATTCAGGAAAAAACGCATACGCCCTTTTTGGCCAACCAAGCAACCTGGAAAGGCAAATCAGCGCTACAAAGAAGTCTCGCTTCCCATCGGTCAAAAGGGCCATGCTGAAAAAAGTGTCAAAACCAGAAATGCAGGACAGGCCATGGAGAAATGGGAGCCTTGCTACACTGATGGGCGGGATGTAAATTGCCAACAGCCACTCTGGAGAAGTGTACGGTGTGTCCTGAAACATCTAAAAAACACAGCTTAGAGAGCATAGGGCACTTCCACGCATGGGGGGATAAAGTGGGAAAATTGAAAATCAGCAAGACACAAGCACCCCAAAGTTTAGGGCTGCTCTGTTGACAAGGACCTCCACTTCATTCTACCTTAAATATCCCAGGAAAGCGAAAAATGGATAAAAAAGTTGTGGTCCTTATGTACAATGGAATATCACTCAGCCATGAAATCAATGTCATAAGGCTAGTAGCAGCATGATGAGTGGATTTAGGTAAGACGATTCTAAGTGAAATAAGTCACACAGAAAAGGACACTTCTCATAAGGTGTCACTTATAGAGGGAATGTAAAAACCGTTACACTTGAACTGAATTACAAAACAGAACAGAGTCACACATGCAGAAAACACACTATGGCTGCTTAACGGGAAAGGTGAGGTGGGGTGATACATAAAACAAGAGTTTCAAATTAGCTCAGATACCGTTCCATAAACCCAATATGTAACAGACAAGACCTACTCCTTGCTCAGAGAACTGGACTCAACACGCCCGATTCACCGCACAAGAATATATCTGACTAGTAATAATCTTAAAACCTATGTATTGATATCTCTCTGTTAGTGTGTCAAGTGGGTGTAAAGCGGCATAAACACAGCCGTGAAAAGCAGCTAAACCCCATTATAAAAATAAATTACTTTTAAAAACCCATGAAAAAAAGACAGGGAAAGAGAGAGAAATTCTTACACAATTCGTTCAGGGGCTGTGATGCAACCTGGATTGACCATATCTAGACCCACAGCTGGATGAGACATAAGGGTGGACACTCTTGGGGCTGAGAGGTTTGGTGAGGTTGGGTGAGCAAACGCAGACCCTTTAAAGTAATAGTGCGTGCTACCCATCGCATGGGTCCCAAATCTCCAGGTTCAAGGGCATCTTCCTACATCGAAAACATGCATGAGAAACCCAGAAGATGGTACACCGTGTGATGGGGAAAGGTTTCTAAAACGCACCTCATTTCTCATCTCCTTGTGCTCGGGTTCGCCATTCCAGCCACTTTACTAGCAATCTCCCTACTTGGAGCATCAGCACCTTTAACCTCCTGTTCCGTACAGGTTGCAATTTGTCCTGAGGATGAACGGGAAGACGGGGAACCAATGAGAGACTAGCTCTTGGTGTTGGGACAGGCAGAGGTCACTCTATTTTCCCATCAGGAAGAAGAATTAACCACAGGCTCAGCCTGCCCCCTGGAACCAGAACAGGGCCTGAAGCCATCCTGCGCTTTTGCGGCCAGCTCCCAAAAAAGCGACTTGTAAAATGGAGCTTCAGGGCACTGCAATTCACAAACCTGCAGAGTTATAAATGATAACTCTCGTCCACAAATATATTGAGGGAAGGCAAAGAAGAGGATTTGAAATCAAGGCAGAATTGCAGGAAACAGATTTCAGGAGGTAGATTCGAATCGCCTTTAAAGCACATGAAAAGCGGCAAAACGTTGACAATGATGCCCTTGGCCAAAAAGGGCGTATGCGTCTTTTCCTGAATATATTCAGGAAAAAACGCATACGCCCTTTTTGGCCAACCAAGCAACCTGGAAAGGCAAATCAGCGCTACAAAGAAGTCTCGCTTCCCATCGGTCAAAAGGGCCATGCTGAAAAAAGTGTCAAAACCAGAAATGCAGGACAGGCCATGGAGAAATGGGAGCCTTGCTACACTGATGGGCGGGATGTAAATTGCCAACAGCCACTCTGGAGAAGTGTACGGTGTGTCCTGAAACATCTAAAAAACACAGCTTAGAGAGCATAGGGCACTTCCACGCATGGGGGGATAAAGTGGGAAAATTGAAAATCAGCAAGACACAAGCACCCCAAAGTTTAGGGCTGCTCTGTTGACAAGGACCTCCACTTCATTCTACCTTAAATATCCCAGGAAAGCGAAAAATGGATAAAAAAGTTGTGGTCCTTATGTACAATGGAATATCACTCAGCCATGAAATCAATGTCATAAGGCTAGTAGCAGCATGATGAGTGGATTTAGGTAAGACGATTCTAAGTGAAATAAGTCACACAGAAAAGGACACTTCTCATAAGGTGTCACTTATAGAGGGAATGTAAAAACCGTTACACTTGAACTGAATTACAAAACAGAACAGAGTCACACATGCAGAAAACACACTATGGCTGCTTAACGGGAAAGGTGAGGTGGGGTGATACATAAAACAAGAGTTTCAAATTAGCTCAGATACCGTTCCATAAACCCAATATGTAACAGACAAGACCTACTCCTTGCTCAGAGAACTGGACTCAACACGCCCGATTCACCGCACAAGAATATATCTGACTAGTAATAATCTTAAAACCTATGTATTGATATCTCTCTGTTAGTGTGTCAAGTGGGTGTAAAGCGGCATAAACACAGCCGTGAAAAGCAGCTAAACCCCATTATAAAAATAAATTACTTTTAAAAACCCATGAAAAAAAGACAGGGAAAGAGAGAGAAATTCTTACACAATTCGTTCAGGGGCTGTGATGCAACCTGGATTGACCATATCTAGACCCACAGCTGGATGAGACATAAGGGTGGACACTCTTGGGGCTGAGAGGTTTGGTGAGGTTGGGTGAGCAAACGCAGACCCTTTAAAGTAATAGTGCGTGCTACCCATCGCATGGGTCCCAAATCTCCAGGTTCAAGGGCATCTTCCTACATCGAAAACATGCATGAGAAACCCAGAAGATGGTACACCGTGTGATGGGGAAAGGTTTCTAAAACGCACCTCATTTCTCATCTCCTTGTGCTCGGGTTCGCCATTCCAGCCACTTTACTAGCAATCTCCCTACTTGGAGCATCAGCACCTTTAACCTCCTGTTCCGTACAGGTTGCAATTTGTCCTGAGGATGAACGGGAAGACGGGGAACCAATGAGAGACTAGCTCTTGGTGTTGGGACAGGCAGAGGTCACTCTATTTTCCCATCAGGAAGAAGAATTAACCACAGGCTCAGCCTGCCACCTGGAACCAGAACAGGGCCTGAAGCCATCCTGCGCTTTTGCGGCCAGCTCCCAAAAAAGCGACTTGTAAAATGGAGCTTCAGGGCACTGCAATTCACAAACCTGCAGAGTTATAAATGATAACTCTCGTCCACAAATATATTGAGGGAAGGCAAAGAAGAGGATTTGAAATCAAGGCAGAATTGCAGGAAACAGATTTCAGGAGGTAGATTCGAATCGCCTTTAAAGCACATGAAAAGCGGCAAAACGTTGACAATGATGCCCTTGGCCAAAAAGGGCGTATGCGTCTTTTCCTGAATATATTCAGGAAAAAACGCATACGCCCTTTTTGGCCAACCAAGCAACCTGGAAAGGCAAATCAGCGCTACAAAGAAGTCTCGCTTCCCATCGGTCAAAAGGGCCATGCTGAAAAAAGTGTCAAAACCAGAAATGCAGGACAGGCCATGGAGAAATGGGAGCCTTGCTACACTGATGGGCGGGATGTAAATTGCCAACAGCCACTCTGGAGAAGTGTACGGTGTGTCCTGAAACATCTAAAAAACACAGCTTAGAGAGCATAGGGCACTTCCACGCATGGGGGGATAAAGTGGGAAAATTGAAAATCAGCAAGACACAAGCACCCCAAAGTTTAGGGCTGCTCTGTTGACAAGGACCTCCACTTCATTCTACCTTAAATATCCCAGGAAAGCGAAAAATGGATAAAAAAGTTGTGGTCCTTATGTACAATGGAATATCACTCAGCCATGAAATCAATGTCATAAGGCTAGTAGCAGCATGATGAGTGGATTTAGGTAAGACGATTCTAAGTGAAATAAGTCACACAGAAAAGGACACTTCTCATAAGGTGTCACTTATAGAGGGAATGTAAAAACCGTTACACTTGAACTGAATTACAAAACAGAACAGAGTCACACATGCAGAAAACACACTATGGCTGCTTAACGGGAAAGGTGAGGTGGGGTGATACATAAAACAAGAGTTTCAAATTAGCTCAGATACCGTTCCATAAACCCAATATGTAACAGACAAGACCTACTCCTTGCTCAGAGAACTGGACTCAACACGCCCGATTCACCGCACAAGAATATATCTGACTAGTAATAATCTTAAAACCTATGTATTGATATCTCTCTGTTAGTGTGTCAAGTGGGTGTAAAGCGGCATAAACACAGCCGTGAAAAGCAGCTAAACCCCATTATAAAAATAAATTACTTTTAAAAACCCATGAAAAAAAGACAGGGAAAGAGAGAGAAATTCTTACACAATTCGTTCAGGGGCTGTGATGCAACCTGGATTGACCATATCTAGACCCACAGCTGGATGAGACATAAGGGTGGACACTCTTGGGGCTGAGAGGTTTGGTGAGGTTGGGTGAGCAAACGCAGACCCTTTAAAGTAATAGTGCGTGCTACCCATCGCATGGGTCCCAAATCTCCAGGTTCAAGGGCATCTTCCTACATCGAAAACATGCATGAGAAACCCAGAAGATGGTACACCGTGTGATGGGGAAAGGTTTCTAAAACGCACCTCATTTCTCATCTCCTTGTGCTCGGGTTCGCCATTCCAGCCACTTTACTAGCAATCTCCCTACTTGGAGCATCAGCACCTTTAACCTCCTGTTCCGTACAGGTTGCAATTTGTCCTGAGGATGAACGGGAAGACGGGGAACCAATGAGAGACTAGCTCTTGGTGTTGGGACAGGCACAGGTCACTCTATTTTCCCATCAGGAAGAAGAATTAACCACAGGCTCAGCCTGCCCCCTGGAACCAGAACAGGGCCTGAAGCCATCCTGCGCTTTTGCGGCCAGCTCCCAAAAAAGCGACTTGTAAAATGGAGCTTCAGGGCACTGCAATTCACAAACCTGCAGAGTTATAAATGATAACTCTCGTCCACAAATATATTGAGGGAAGGCAAAGAAGAGGATTTGAAATCAAGGCAGAATTGCAGGAAACAGATTTCAGGAGGTAGATTCGAATCGCCTTTAAAGCACATGAAAAGCGGCAAAACGTTGACAATGATGCCCTTGGCCAAAAAGGGCGTATGCGTTTTTTCCTGAATATATTCAGGAAAAAACGCATACGCCCTTTTTGGCCAACCAAGCAACCTGGAAAGGCAAATCAGCGCTACAAAGAAGTCTCGCTTCCCATCGGTCAAAAGGGCCATGCTGAAAAAAGTGTCAAAACCAGAAATGCAGGACAGGCCATGGAGAAATGGGAGCCTTGCTACACTGATGGGCGGGATGTAAATTGCCAACAGCCACTCTGGAGAAGTGTACGGTGTGTCCTGAAACATCTAAAAAACACAGCTTAGACAGCATAGGGCACTTCCACGCATGGGGGGATAAAGTGGGAAAATTGAAAATCAGCAAGACACAAGCACCCCAAAGTTTAGGGCTGCTCTGTTGACAAGGACCTCCACTTCATTCTACCTTAAATATCCCAGGAAAGCGAAAAATGGATAAAAAAGTTGTGGTCCTTATGTACAATGGAATATCACTCAGCCATGAAATCAATGTCATAAGGCTAGTAGCAGCATGATGAGTGGATTTAGGTAAGACGATTCTAAGTGAAATAAGTCACACAGAAAAGGACACTTCTCATAAGGTGTCACTTATAGAGGGAATGTAAAAACCGTTACACTTGAACTGAATTACAAAACAGAACAGAGTCACACATGCAGAAAACACACTATGGCTGCTTAACGGGAAAGGTGAGGTGGGGTGATACATAAAACAAGAGTTTCAAATTAGCTCAGATACCGTTCCATAAACCCAATATGTAACAGACAAGACCTACTCCTTGCTCAGAGAACTGGACTCAACACGCCCGATTCACCGCACAAGAATATATCTGACTAGTAATAATCTTAAAACCTATGTATTGATATCTCTCTGTTAGTGTGTCAAGTGGGTGTAAAGCGGCATAAACACAGCCGTGAAAAGCAGCTAAACCCCATTATAAAAATAAATTACTTTTAAAAACCCATGAAACAAAGACAGGGAAAGAGAGAGAAATTCTTACACAATTCGTTCAGGGGCTGTGATGCAACCTGGATTGACCATATCTAGACCCACAGCTGGATGAGACATAAGGGTGGACACTCTTGGGGCTGAGAGGTTTGGTGAGGTTGGGTGAGCAAACGCAGACCCTTTAAAGTAATAGTGCGTGCTACCCATCGCATGGGTCCCAAATCTCCAGGTTCAAGGGCATCTTCCTACATCGAAAACATGCATGAGAAACCCAGAAGATGGTACACCGTGTGATGGGGAAAGGTTTCTAAAACGCACCTCATTTCTCATCTCCTTGTGCTCGGGTTCGCCATTCCAGCCACTTTACTAGCAATCTCCCTACTTGGAGCATCAGCACCTTTAACCTCCTGTTCCGTACAGGTTGCAATTTGTCCTGAGGATGAACGGGAAGACGGGGAACCAATGAGAGACTAGCTCTTGGTGTTGGGACAGGCACAGGTCACTCTATTTTCCCATCAGGAAGAAGAATTAACCACAGGCTCAGCCTGCCCCCTGGAACCAGAACAGGGCCTGAAGCCATCCTGCGCTTTTGCGGCCAGCTCCCAAAAAAGCGACTTGTAAAATGGAGCTTCAGGGCACTGCAATTCACAAACCTGCAGAGTTATAAATGATAACTCTCGTCCACAAATATATTGAGGGAAGGCAAAAAAGAGGATTTAAAATCAAGGCAGAATTGCAGGAAACAGATTTCAGGAGGTAGATTCGAATCGCCTTTAGAGCACATGAAAAGCGGCAAAACGTTGACAATGATGTCCTTGGCCAAAAAGGGCTTACGCGTTTTTTCCTGAATATATTCAAGAAAAAACGCGTACGCCCTTTTTGGCCAACCAAGCAACCTGGAAAGGCAAATCAGCGCTACAAAGAAGTCTCGCTTCCCATCGGTCAAAAGGGCCATGCTGAAAAAAGTGTCAAAACCAGAAATGCATGACAGGCCATGGAGAAATGGGAGCCTTGCTACACTGATGGGCGGGATGTAAATTGCCAACAGCCACTCTGGAGAAGTGTACGGTGTGTCCTGAAACATCTAAAAAACACAGCTTAGAGAGCATCGGGCGCTTCCACGCATGGGTGTATAAAGTGGGAAAATTAAAAATCAGCAAGACACAGGCACCCCAAAGTTTAGGGCTGCTATTTTGACAATGACCTCCACTTCATTCCACCTTAAATATCCCAGGAAAGCGAAAAATGGATAAAAAAGTTGTGGTCCTTATGTACAATGGAATATCACTCAGCCATGAAATCAAAGTCATAAGGCTAGTAGCAGCATGATGAGTGGATTTAGGTAAGACGATTCTAAGTGAAATAAGTCACACAGAAAAGGACACTTCTCATAAGGTGTCACTTATAGAGGGAATGTAAAAACCGTTACACTTTAACTGAATTACAAAACAGAACAGAGTCACACATGCAGAAAACACACTATGGCTGCTTAACGGGAAAGGTGAGGTGGGGTGATACATAAAACAAGAGTTTCAAATTAGCTCAGATACCGTTCCATAAACCCAATATGTAACAGACAAGACCTACTCCTTGCTCAGAGAACTGGACTCAACACGCCCGATTCACCGCACAAGAATATATCTGACTAGTAATAATCTTAAAACCTATGTATTGATATCTCTCTGTTAGTGTGTCAAGTGGGTGTAAAGCGGCATAAACACAGCCGTGAAAAGCAGCTAAACCCCATTATAAAAATAAATTACTTTTAAAAACCCATGAAAAAAAGACAGGGAAAGAGAGAGAAATTCTTACACAATTCGTTCAGGGGCTGTGATGCAACCTGGATTGACCATATCTAGACCCACAGCTGGATGAGACATAAGGGTGGACACTCTTGGGGCTGAGAGGTTTGGTGAGGTTGGGTGAGCAAGCGCAGACCCTTTAAAGTAATAGTGCGTGCTACCCATCGCATGGGTCCCAAATCTCCAGGTTCAAGGGCATCTTCCTACATCGAAAACATGCATGAGAAACCCAGAAGATGGTACACCGTGTGATGGGGAAAGGTTTCTAAAACGCACCTCATTTCTCATCTCCTTGTGCTCGGGTTCGCCATTCCAGCCACTTTACTAGCAATCTCCCTACTTGGAGCATCAGCACCTTTAACCTCCTGTTCCGTACAGGTTGCAATTTGTCCTGAGGATGAACGGGAAGACGGGGAACCAATGAGAGACTAGCTCTTGGTGTTGGGACAGGCAGAGGTCACTCTATTTTCCCATCAGGAAGAAGAATTAACCACAGGCTCAGCCTGCCCCCTGGAACCAGAACAGGGCCTGAAGCCATCCTGCGCTTTTGCGGCCAGCTCCCAAAAAAGCGACTTGTAAAATGGAGCTTCAGGGCACTGCAATTCACAAACCTGCAGAGTTATAAATGATAACTCTCGTCCACAAATATATTGAGGGAAGGCAAAGAAGAGGATTTGAAATCAAGGCAGAATTGCAGGAAACAGATTTCAGGAGGTAGATTCGAATCGCCTTTAAAGCACATGAAAAGCGGCAAAACGTTGACAATGATGCCCTTGGCCAAAAAGGGCGTATGCGTTTTTTCCTGAATATATTCAGGAAAAAACGCATACGCCCTTTTTGTCCAACCAAGCAACCTGGAAAGGCAAATCAGCGCTACAAAGAAGTCTCGCTTCCCATCGGTCAAAAGGGCCATGCTGAAAAAAGTGTCAAAACCAGAAATGCAGGACAGGCCATGGAGAAATGGGAGCCTTGCTACACTGATGGGCGGGATGTAAATTGCCAACAGCCACTCTGGAGAAGTGTACGGTGTGTCCTGAAACATCTAAAAAACACAGCTTAGAGAGCATAGGGCACTTCCACGCATGGGGGGATAAAGTGGGAAAATTGAAAATCAGCAAGACACAAGCACCCCAAAGTTTAGGGCTGCTCTGTTGACAAGGACCTCCACTTCATTCTACCTTAAATATCCCAGGAAAGCGAAAAATGGATAAAAAAGTTGTGGTCCTTATGTACAATGGAATATCACTCAGCCATGAAATCAATGTCATAAGGCTAGTAGCAGCATGATGAGTGGATTTAGGTAAGACGATTCTAAGTGAAATAAGTCACACAGAAAAGGACACTTCTCATAAGGTGTCACTTATAGAGGGAATGTAAAAACCGTTACACTTGAACTGAATTACAAAACAGAACAGAGTCACACATGCAGAAAACACACTATGGCTGCTTAACGGGAAAGGTGAGGTGGGGTGATACATAAAACAAGAGTTTCAAATTAGCTCAGATACCGTTCCATAAACCCAATATGTAACAGACAAGACCTACTCCTTGCTCAGAGAACTGGACTCAACACGCCCGATTCACCGCACAAGAATATATCTGACTAGTAATAATCTTAAAACCTATGTATTGATATCTCTCTGTTAGTGTGTCAAGTGGGTGTAAAGCGGCATAAACACAGCCGTGAAAAGCAGCTAAACCCCATTATAAAAATAAATTACTTTTAAAAACCCATGAAAAAAAGACAGGGAAAGAGAGAGAAATTCTTACACAATTCGTTCAGGGGCTGTGATGCAACCTGGATTGACCATATCTAGACCCACAGCTGGATGAGACATAAGGGTGGACACTCTTGGGGCTGAGAGGTTTGGTGAGGTTGGGTGAGCAAATGCAGACCCTTTAAAGTAATAGTGCGTGCTACCCATCGCATGGGTCCCAAATCTCCAGGTTCAAGGGCATCTTCCTACATCGAAAACATGCATGAGAAACCCAGAAGATGGTACACCGTGTGATGGGGAAAGGTTTCTAAAACGCACCTCATTTCTCATCTCCTTGTGCTCGGGTTCGCCATTCCAGCCACTTTACTAGCAATCTCCCTACTTGGAGCATCAGCACCTTTAACCTCCTGTTCCGTACAGGTTGCAATTTGTCCTGAGGATGAACGGGAAGACGGGGAACCAATGAGAGACTAGCTCTTGGTGTTGGGACAGGCAGAGGTCACTCTATTTTCCCATCAGGAAGAAGAATTAACCACAGGCTCAGCCTGCCCCCTGGAACCAGAACAGGGCCTGAAGCCATCCTGCGCTTTTGCGGCCAGCTCCCAAAAAAGCGACTTGTAAAATGGAGCTTCAGGGCACTGCAATTCACAAACCTGCAGAGTTATAAATGATAACTCTCGTCCACAAATATATTGAGGGAAGGCAAAGAAGAGGATTTGAAATCAAGGCAGAATTGCAGGAAACAGATTTCAGGAGGTAGATTCGAATCGCCTTTAAAGCACATGAAAAGCGGCAAAACGTTGACAATGATGCCCTTGGCCAAAAAGGGCGTATGCGTTTTTTCCTGAATATATTCAGGAAAAAACGCATACGCCCTTTTTGGCCAACCAAGCAACCTGGAAAGGCAAATCAGCGCTACAAAGAAGTCTCGCTTCCCATCGGTCAAAAGGGCCATGCTGAAAAAAGTGTCAAAACCAGAATTGCAGGACAGGCCATGGAGAAATGGGAGCCTTGCTACACTGATGGGAGGGATGTAAATTGCCAACAGCCACTCTGGAGAAGTGTACGGTGTGTCCTGAAACATCTAAAAAACACAGCTTAGAGAGCATAGGGCACTTCCACGCATGGGGGGATAAAGTGGGAAAATTGAAAATCAGCAAGACACAAGCACCCCAAAGTTTAGGGCTGCTCTGTTGACAAGGACCTCCACTTCATTCTACCTTAAATATCCCAGGAAAGCGAAAAATGGATAAAAAAGTTGTGGTCCTTATGTACAATGGAATATCACTCAGCCATGAAATCAATGTCATAAGGCTAGTAGCAGCATGATGAGTGGATTTAGGTAAGACGATTCTAAGTGAAATAAGTCACACAGAAAAGGACACTTCTCATAAGGTGTCACTTATAGAGGGAATGTAAAAACCGTTACACTTGAACTGAATTACAAAACAGAACAGAGTCACACATGCAGAAAACACACTATGGCTGCTTAACGGGAAAGGTGAGGTGGGGTGATACATAAAACAAGAGTTTCAAATTAGCTCAGATACCGTTCCATAAACCCAATATGTAACAGACAAGACCTACTCCTTGCTCAGAGAACTGGACTCAACACGCCCGATTCACCGCACAAGAATATATCTGACTAGTAATAATCTTAAAACCTATGTATTGATATCTCTCTGTTAGTGTGTCAAGTGGGTGTAAAGCGGCATAAACACAGCCGTGAAAAGCAGCTAAACCCCATTATAAAAATAAATTACTTTTAAAAACCCATGAAAAAAAGACAGGGAAAGAGAGAGAAATTCTTACACAATTCGTTCAGGGGCTGTGATGCAACCTGGATTGACCATATCTAGACCCACAGCTGGATGAGACATAAGGGTGGACACTCTTGGGGCTGAGAGGTTTGGTGAGGTTGGGTGAGCAAATGCAGACCCTTTAAAGTAATAGTGCGAGCTACCCATCGCATGGGTCCCAAATCTCCAGGTTCAAGGGCATCTTCCTACATCGAAAACATGCATGAGAAACCCAGAAGATGGTACACCGTGTGATGGGGAAAGGTTTCTAAAACGCACCTCATTTCTCATCTCCTTGTGCTCGGGTTCGCCATTCCAGCCACTTTACTAGCAATCTCCCTACTTGGAGCATCAGCACCTTTAACCTCCTGTTCCGTACAGGTTGCAATTTGTCCTGAGGATGAACGGGAAGACGGGGAACCAATGAGAGACTAGCTCTTGGTGTTGGGACAGGCAGAGGTCACTCTATTTTCCCATCAGGAAGAAGAATTAACCACAGGCTCAGCCTGCCCCCTGGAACCAGAACAGGGCCTGAAGCCATCCTGCGCTTTTGCGGCCAGCTCCCAAAAAAGCGACTTGTAAAATGGAGCTTCAGGGCACTGCAATTCACAAACCTGCAGAGTTATAAATGATAACTCTCGTCCACAAATATATTGAGGGAAGGCAAAGAAGAGGATTTGAAATCAAGGCAGAATTGCAGGAAACAGATTTCAGGAGGTAGATTCGAATCGCCTTTAAAGCACATGAAAAGCGGCAAAACGTTGACAATGATGCCCTTGGCCAAAAAGGGCGTATGCGTTTTTTCCTGAATATATTCAGGAAAAAACGCATACGCCCTTTTTGGCCAACCAAGCAACCTGGAAAGGCAAATCAGCGCTACAAAGAAGTCTCGCTTCCCATCGGTCAAAAGGGCCATGCTGAAAAAAGTGTCAAAACCAGAAATGCAGGACAGGCCATGGAGAAATGGGAGCCTTGCTACACTGATGGGCGGGATGTAAATTGCCAACAGCCACTCTGGAGAAGTGTACGGTGTGTCCTGAAACATCTAAAAAACACAGCTTAGAGAGCATAGGGCACTTCCACGCATGGGGGGATAAAGTGGGAAAATTGAAAATCAGCAAGACACAAGCACCCAAAAGTTAAGGGCTGCTCTGTTGACAAGGACCTCCACTTCATTCCACCTTAAATATCCCAGGAAAGCGAAAAATGGATAAAAAAGTTGTGGTCCTTATGTACAATGGAATATCACTCAGCCATGAAATCAATGTCATAAGGCTAGTAGCAGCATGATGAGTGGATTTAGGTAAGACGATTCTAAGTGAAATAAGTCACACAGAAAAGGACACTTCTCATAAGGTGTCACTTATAGAGGGAATGTAAAAACCGTTACACTTGAACTGAATTACAAAACAGAACAGAGTCACACATGCAGAAAACACACTATGGCTGCTTAACGGGAAAGGTGAGGTGGGGTGATACATAAAACAAGAGTTTCAAATTAGCTCAGATACCGTTCCATAAACCCAATATGTAACAGACAAGACCTACTCCTTGCTCAGAGAACTGGACTCAACACGCCCGATTCACCGCACAAGAATATATCTGACTAGTAATAATCTTAAAACCTATGTATTGATATCTCTCTGTTAGTGTGTCAAGTGGGTGTAAAGCGGCATAAACACAGCCGTGAAAAGCAGCTAAACCCCATTATAAAAATAAATTACTTTTAAAAACCCATGAAAAAAAGACAGGGAAAGAGAGAGAAATTCTTACACAATTCGTTCAGGGGCTGTGATGCAACCTGGATTGACCATATCTAGACCCACAGCTGGATGAGACATAAGGGTGGACACTCTTGGGGCTGAGAGGTTTGGTGAGGTTGGGTGAGCAAACGCAGACCCTTTAAAGTAATAGTGCGTGCTACCCATCGCATGGGTCCCAAATCTCCAGGTTCAAGGGCATCTTCCTACATCGAAAACATGCATGAGAAACCCAGAAGATGGTACACCGTGTGATGGGGAAAGGTTTCTAAAACGCACCTCATTTCTCATCTCCTTGTGCTCGGGTTCGCCATTCCAGCCACTTTACTAGCAATCTCCCTACTTGGAGCATCAGCACCTTTAACCTCCTGTTCCGTACAGGTTGCAATTTGTCCTGAGGATGAACGGGAAGACGGGGAACCAATGAGAGACTAGCTCTTGGTGTTGGGACAGGCAGAGGTCACTCTATTTTCCCATCAGGAAGAAGAATTAACCACAGGCTCAGCCTGCCCCCTGGAACTAGAACAGGGCCTGAAGCCATCCTGCGCTTTTGCGGCCAGCTCCCAAAAAAGCGACTTGTAAAATGGAGCTTCAGGGCACTGCAATTCACAAACCTGCAGAGTTATAAATGATAACTCTCGTCCACAAATATATTGAGGGAAGGCAAAGAAGAGGATTTGAAATCAAGGCAGAATTGCAGGAAACAGATTTCAGGAGGTAGATTCGAATCGCCTTTAAAGCACATGAAAAGCGGCAAAACGTTGACAATGATGCCCTTGGCCAAAAAGGGCGTATGCTTTTTTTCCTGAATATATTCAGGAAAAAACGCATACGCCCTTTTTGGCCAACCAAGCAACCTGGAAAGGCAAATCAGCGCTACAAAGAAGTCTCGCTTCCCATCGGTCAAAAGGGCCATGCTGAAAAAAGTGTCAAAACCAGAAATGCAGGACAGGCCATGGAGAAATGGGAGCCTTGCTACACTGATGGGCGGGATGTAAATTGCCAACAGCCACTCTGGAGAAGTGTACGGTGTGTCCTGAAACATCTAAAAAACACAGCTTAGAGAGCATAGGGCACTTCCACGCATGGGGGGATAAAGTGGGAAAATTGAAAATCAGCAAGACACAAGCACCCCAAAGTTTAGGGCTGCTCTGTTGACAAGGACCTCCACTTCATTCTACCTTAAATATCCCAGGAAAGCGAAAAATGGATAAAAAAGTTGTGGTCCTTATGTACAATGGAATATCACTCAGCCATGAAATCAATGTCATAAGGCTAGTAGCAGCATGATGAGTGGATTTAGGTAAGACGATTCTAAGTGAAATAAGTCACACAGAAAAGGACACTTCTCATAAGGTGTCACTTATAGAGGGAATGTAAAAACCGTTACACTTGAACTGAATTACAAAACAGAACAGAGTCACACATGCAGAAAACACACTATGGCTGCTTAACGGGAAAGGTGAGGTGGGGTGATACATAAAACAAGAGTTTCAAATTAGCTCAGATACCGTTCCATAAACCCAATATGTAACAGACAAGACCTACTCCTTGCTCAGAGAACTGGACTCAACACGCCCGATTCACCGCACAAGAATATATCTGACTAGTAATAATCTTAAAACCTATGTATTGATATCTCTCTGTTAGTGTGTCAAGTGGGTGTAAAGCGGCATAAACACAGCCGTGAAAAGCAGCTAAACCCCATTATAAAAATAAATTACTTTTAAAAACCCATGAAAAAAAGACAGGGAAAGAGAGAGAAATTCTTACACAATTCGTTCAGGGGCTGTGATGCAACCTGGATTGACCATATCTAGACCCACAGCTGGATGAGACATAAGGGTGGACACTCTTGGGGCTGAGAGGTTTGGTGAGGTTGGGTGAGCAAACGCAGACCCTTTAAAGTAATAGTGCGTGCTACCCATCGCATGGGTCCCAAATCTCCAGGTTCAAGGGCATCTTCCTACATCGAAAACATGCATGAGAAACCCAGAAGATGGTACACCGTGTGATGGGGAAAGGTTTCTAAAACGCACCTCATTTCTCATCTCCTTGTGCTCGGGTTCGCCATTCCAGCCACTTTACTAGCAATCTCCCTACTTGGAGCATCAGCACCTTTAACCTCCTGTTCCGTACAGGTTGCAATTTGTCCTGAGGATGAACGGGAAGACGGGGAACCAATGAGAGACTAGCTCTTGGTGTTGGGACAGGCAGAGGTCACTCTATTTTCCCATCAGGAAGAAGAATTAACCACAGGCTCAGCCTGCCCCCTGGAACCAGAACAGGGCCTGAAGCCATCCTGCGCTTTTGCGGCCAGCTCCCAAAAAAGCGACTTGTAAAATGGAGCTTCAGGGCACTGCAATTCACAAACCTGCAGAGTTATAAATGATAACTCTCGTCCACAAATATATTGAGGGAAGGCAAAGAAGAGGATTTGAAATCAAGGCAGAATTGCAGGAAACAGATTTCAGGAGGTAGATTCGAATCGCCTTTAAAGCACATGAAAAGCGGCAAAACGTTGACAATGATGCCCTTGGCCAAAAAGGGCGTATGCGTCTTTTCCTGAATATATTCAGGAAAAAACGCATACGCCCTTTTTGGCCAACCAAGCAACCTGGAAAGGCAAATCAGCGCTACAAAGAAGTCTCGCTTCCCATCGGTCAAAAGGGCCATGCTGAAAAAAGTGTCAAAACCAGAAATGCAGGACAGGCCATGGAGAAATGGGAGCCTTGCTACACTGATGGGCGGGATGTAAATTGCCAACAGCCACTCTGGAGAAGTGTACGGTGTGTCCTGAAACATCTAAAAAACACAGCTTAGAGAGCATAGGGCACTTCCACGCATGGGGGGATAAAGTGGGAAAATTGAAAATCAGCAAGACACAAGCACCCCAAAGTTTAGGGCTGCTCTGTTGACAAGGACCTCCACTTCATTCTACCTTAAATATCCCAGGAAAGCGAAAAATGGATAAAAAAGTTGTGGTCCTTATGTACAATGGAATATCACTCAGCCATGAAATCAATGTCATAAGGCTAGTAGCAGCATGATGAGTGGATTTAGGTAAGACGATTCTAAGTGAAATAAGTCACACAGAAAAGGACACTTCTCATAAGGTGTCACTTATAGAGGGAATGTAAAAACCGTTACACTTGAACTGAATTACAAAACAGAACAGAGTCACACATGCAGAAAACACACTATGGCTGCTTAACGGGAAAGGTGAGGTGGGGTGATACATAAAACAAGAGTTTCAAATTAGCTCAGATACCGTTCCATAAACCCAATATGTAACAGACAAGACCTACTCCTTGCTCAGAGAACTGGACTCAACACGCCCGATTCACCGCACAAGAATATATCTGACTAGTAATAATCTTAAAACCTATGTATTGATATCTCTCTGTTAGTGTGTCAAGTGGGTGTAAAGCGGCATAAACACAGCCGTGAAAAGCAGCTAAACCCCATTATAAAAATAAATTACTTTTAAAAACCCATGAAAAAAAGACAGGGAAAGAGAGAGAAATTCTTACACAATTCGTTCAGGGGCTGTGATGCAACCTGGATTGACCATATCTAGACCCACAGCTGGATGAGACATAAGGGTGGACACTCTTGGGGCTGAGAGGTTTGGTGAGGTTGGGTGAGCAAACGCAGACCCTTTAAAGTAATAGTGCGTGCTACCCATCGCATGGGTCCCAAATCTCCAGGTTCAAGGGCATCTTCCTACATCGAAAACATGCATGAGAAACCCAGAAGATGGTACACCGTGTGATGGGGAAAGGTTTCTAAAACGCACCTCATTTCTCATCTCCTTGTGCTCGGGTTCGCCATTCCAGCCACTTTACTAGCAATCTCCCTACTTGGAGCATCAGCACCTTTAACCTCCTGTTCCGTACAGGTTGCAATTTGTCCTGAGGATGAACGGGAAGACGGGGAACCAATGAGAGACTAGCTCTTGGTGTTGGGACAGGCAGAGGTCACTCTATTTTCCCATCAGGAAGAAGAATTAACCACAGGCTCAGCCTGCCACCTGGAACCAGAACAGGGCCTGAAGCCATCCTGCGCTTTTGCGGCCAGCTCCCAAAAAAGCGACTTGTAAAATGGAGCTTCAGGGCACTGCAATTCACAAACCTGCAGAGTTATAAATGATAACTCTCGTCCACAAATATATTGAGGGAAGGCAAAGAAGAGGATTTGAAATCAAGGCAGAATTGCAGGAAACAGATTTCAGGAGGTAGATTCGAATCGCCTTTAAAGCACATGAAAAGCGGCAAAACGTTGACAATGATGCCCTTGGCCAAAAAGGGCGTATGCGTCTTTTCCTGAATATATTCAGGAAAAAACGCATACGCCCTTTTTGGCCAACCAAGCAACCTGGAAAGGCAAATCAGCGCTACAAAGAAGTCTCGCTTCCCATCGGTCAAAAGGGCCATGCTGAAAAAAGTGTCAAAACCAGAAATGCAGGACAGGCCATGGAGAAATGGGAGCCTTGCTACACTGATGGGCGGGATGTAAATTGCCAACAGCCACTCTGGAGAAGTGTACGGTGTGTCCTGAAACATCTAAAAAACACAGCTTAGAGAGCATAGGGCACTTCCACGCATGGGGGGATAAAGTGGGAAAATTGAAAATCAGCAAGACACAAGCACCCCAAAGTTTAGGGCTGCTCTGTTGACAAGGACCTCCACTTCATTCTACCTTAAATATCCCAGGAAAGCGAAAAATGGATAAAAAAGTTGTGGTCCTTATGTACAATGGAATATCACTCAGCCATGAAATCAATGTCATAAGGCTAGTAGCAGCATGATGAGTGGATTTAGGTAAGACGATTCTAAGTGAAATAAGTCACACAGAAAAGGACACTTCTCATAAGGTGTCACTTATAGAGGGAATGTAAAAACCGTTACACTTGAACTGAATTACAAAACAGAACAGAGTCACACATGCAGAAAACACACTATGGCTGCTTAACGGGAAAGGTGAGGTGGGGTGATACATAAAACAAGAGTTTCAAATTAGCTCAGATACCGTTCCATAAACCCAATATGTAACAGACAAGACCTACTCCTTGCTCAGAGAACTGGACTCAACACGCCCGATTCACCGCACAAGAATATATCTGACTAGTAATAATCTTAAAACCTATGTATTGATATCTCTCTGTTAGTGTGTCAAGTGGGTGTAAAGCGGCATAAACACAGCCGTGAAAAGCAGCTAAACCCCATTATAAAAATAAATTACTTTTAAAAACCCATGAAAAAAAGACAGGGAAAGAGAGAGAAATTCTTACACAATTCGTTCAGGGGCTGTGATGCAACCTGGATTGACCATATCTAGACCCACAGCTGGATGAGACATAAGGGTGGACACTCTTGGGGCTGAGAGGTTTGGTGAGGTTGGGTGAGCAAACGCAGACCCTTTAAAGTAATAGTGCGTGCTACCCATCGCATGGGTCCCAAATCTCCAGGTTCAAGGGCATCTTCCTACATCGAAAACATGCATGAGAAACCCAGAAGATGGTACACCGTGTGATGGGGAAAGGTTTCTAAAACGCACCTCATTTCTCATCTCCTTGTGCTCGGGTTCGCCATTCCAGCCACTTTACTAGCAATCTCCCTACTTGGAGCATCAGCACCTTTAACCTCCTGTTCCGTACAGGTTGCAATTTGTCCTGAGGATGAACGGGAAGACGGGGAACCAATGAGAGACTAGCTCTTGGTGTTGGGACAGGCACAGGTCACTCTATTTTCCCATCAGGAAGAAGAATTAACCACAGGCTCAGCCTGCCCCCTGGAACCAGAACAGGGCCTGAAGCCATCCTGCGCTTTTGCGGCCAGCTCCCAAAAAAGCGACTTGTAAAATGGAGCTTCAGGGCACTGCAATTCACAAACCTGCAGAGTTATAAATGATAACTCTCGTCCACAAATATATTGAGGGAAGGCAAAGAAGAGGATTTGAAATCAAGGCAGAATTGCAGGAAACAGATTTCAGGAGGTAGATTCGAATCGCCTTTAAAGCACATGAAAAGCGGCAAAACGTTGACAATGATGCCCTTGGCCAAAAAGGGCGTATGCGTTTTTTCCTGAATATATTCAGGAAAAAACGCATACGCCCTTTTTGGCCAACCAAGCAACCTGGAAAGGCAAATCAGCGCTACAAAGAAGTCTCGCTTCCCATCGGTCAAAAGGGCCATGCTGAAAAAAGTGTCAAAACCAGAAATGCAGGACAGGCCATGGAGAAATGGGAGCCTTGCTACACTGATGGGCGGGATGTAAATTGCCAACAGCCACTCTGGAGAAGTGTACGGTGTGTCCTGAAACATCTAAAAAACACAGCTTAGACAGCATAGGGCACTTCCACGCATGGGGGGATAAAGTGGGAAAATTGAAAATCAGCAAGACACAAGCACCCCAAAGTTTAGGGCTGCTCTGTTGACAAGGACCTCCACTTCATTCTACCTTAAATATCCCAGGAAAGCGAAAAATGGATAAAAAAGTTGTGGTCCTTATGTACAATGGAATATCACTCAGCCATGAAATCAATGTCATAAGGCTAGTAGCAGCATGATGAGTGGATTTAGGTAAGACGATTCTAAGTGAAATAAGTCACACAGAAAAGGACACTTCTCATAAGGTGTCACTTATAGAGGGAATGTAAAAACCGTTACACTTGAACTGAATTACAAAACAGAACAGAGTCACACATGCAGAAAACACACTATGGCTGCTTAACGGGAAAGGTGAGGTGGGGTGATACATAAAACAAGAGTTTCAAATTAGCTCAGATACCGTTCCATAAACCCAATATGTAACAGACAAGACCTACTCCTTGCTCAGAGAACTGGACTCAACACGCCCGATTCACCGCACAAGAATATATCTGACTAGTAATAATCTTAAAACCTATGTATTGATATCTCTCTGTTAGTGTGTCAAGTGGGTGTAAAGCGGCATAAACACAGCCGTGAAAAGCAGCTAAACCCCATTATAAAAATAAATTACTTTTAAAAACCCATGAAACAAAGACAGGGAAAGAGAGAGAAATTCTTACACAATTCGTTCAGGGGCTGTGATGCAACCTGGATTGACCATATCTAGACCCACAGCTGGATGAGACATAAGGGTGGACACTCTTGGGGCTGAGAGGTTTGGTGAGGTTGGGTGAGCAAACGCAGACCCTTTAAAGTAATAGTGCGTGCTACCCATCGCATGGGTCCCAAATCTCCAGGTTCAAGGGCATCTTCCTACATCGAAAACATGCATGAGAAACCCAGAAGATGGTACACCGTGTGATGGGGAAAGGTTTCTAAAACGCACCTCATTTCTCATCTCCTTGTGCTCGGGTTCGCCATTCCAGCCACTTTACTAGCAATCTCCCTACTTGGAGCATCAGCACCTTTAACCTCCTGTTCCGTACAGGTTGCAATTTGTCCTGAGGATGAACGGGAAGACGGGGAACCAATGAGAGACTAGCTCTTGGTGTTGGGACAGGCACAGGTCACTCTATTTTCCCATCAGGAAGAAGAATTAACCACAGGCTCAGCCTGCCCCCTGGAACCAGAACAGGGCCTGAAGCCATCCTGCGCTTTTGCGGCCAGCTCCCAAAAAAGCGACTTGTAAAATGGAGCTTCAGGGCACTGCAATTCACAAACCTGCAGAGTTATAAATGATAACTCTCGTCCACAAATATATTGAGGGAAGGCAAAAAAGAGGATTTAAAATCAAGGCAGAATTGCAGGAAACAGATTTCAGGAGGTAGATTCGAATCGCCTTTAGAGCACATGAAAAGCGGCAAAACGTTGACAATGATGTCCTTGGCCAAAAAGGGCTTACGCGTTTTTTCCTGAATATATTCAAGAAAAAACGCGTACGCCCTTTTTGGCCAACCAAGCAACCTGGAAAGGCAAATCAGCGCTACAAAGAAGTCTCGCTTCCCATCGGTCAAAAGGGCCATGCTGAAAAAAGTGTCAAAACCAGAAATGCATGACAGGCCATGGAGAAATGGGAGCCTTGCTACACTGATGGGCGGGATGTAAATTGCCAACAGCCACTCTGGAGAAGTGTACGGTGTGTCCTGAAACATCTAAAAAACACAGCTTAGAGAGCATCGGGCGCTTCCACGCATGGGTGTATAAAGTGGGAAAATTAAAAATCAGCAAGACACAGGCACCCCAAAGTTTAGGGCTGCTATTTTGACAATGACCTCCACTTCATTCCACCTTAAATATCCCAGGAAAGCGAAAAATGGATAAAAAAGTTGTGGTCCTTATGTACAATGGAATATCACTCAGCCATGAAATCAAAGTCATAAGGCTAGTAGCAGCATGATGAGTGGATTTAGGTAAGACGATTCTAAGTGAAATAAGTCACACAGAAAAGGACACTTCTCATAAGGTGTCACTTATAGAGGGAATGTAAAAACCGTTACACTTTAACTGAATTACAAAACAGAACAGAGTCACACATGCAGAAAACACACTATGGCTGCTTAACGGGAAAGGTGAGGTGGGGTGATACATAAAACAAGAGTTTCAAATTAGCTCAGATACCGTTCCATAAACCCAATATGTAACAGACAAGACCTACTCCTTGCTCAGAGAACTGGACTCAACACGCCCGATTCACCGCACAAGAATATATCTGACTAGTAATAATCTTAAAACCTATGTATTGATATCTCTCTGTTAGTGTGTCAAGTGGGTGTAAAGCGGCATAAACACAGCCGTGAAAAGCAGCTAAACCCCATTATAAAAATAAATTACTTTTAAAAACCCATGAAAAAAAGACAGGGAAAGAGAGAGAAATTCTTACACAATTCGTTCAGGGGCTGTGATGCAACCTGGATTGACCATATCTAGACCCACAGCTGGATGAGACATAAGGGTGGACACTCTTGGGGCTGAGAGGTTTGGTGAGGTTGGGTGAGCAAGCGCAGACCCTTTAAAGTAATAGTGCGTGCTACCCATCGCATGGGTCCCAAATCTCCAGGTTCAAGGGCATCTTCCTACATCGAAAACATGCATGAGAAACCCAGAAGATGGTACACCGTGTGATGGGGAAAGGTTTCTAAAACGCACCTCATTTCTCATCTCCTTGTGCTCGGGTTCGCCATTCCAGCCACTTTACTAGCAATCTCCCTACTTGGAGCATCAGCACCTTTAACCTCCTGTTCCGTACAGGTTGCAATTTGTCCTGAGGATGAACGGGAAGACGGGGAACCAATGAGAGACTAGCTCTTGGTGTTGGGACAGGCAGAGGTCACTCTATTTTCCCATCAGGAAGAAGAATTAACCACAGGCTCAGCCTGCCCCCTGGAACCAGAACAGGGCCTGAAGCCATCCTGCGCTTTTGCGGCCAGCTCCCAAAAAAGCGACTTGTAAAATGGAGCTTCAGGGCACTGCAATTCACAAACCTGCAGAGTTATAAATGATAACTCTCGTCCACAAATATATTGAGGGAAGGCAAAGAAGAGGATTTGAAATCAAGGCAGAATTGCAGGAAACAGATTTCAGGAGGTAGATTCGAATCGCCTTTAAAGCACATGAAAAGCGGCAAAACGTTGACAATGATGCCCTTGGCCAAAAAGGGCGTATGCGTTTTTTCCTGAATATATTCAGGAAAAAACGCATACGCCCTTTTTGTCCAACCAAGCAACCTGGAAAGGCAAATCAGCGCTACAAAGAAGTCTCGCTTCCCATCGGTCAAAAGGGCCATGCTGAAAAAAGTGTCAAAACCAGAAATGCAGGACAGGCCATGGAGAAATGGGAGCCTTGCTACACTGATGGGCGGGATGTAAATTGCCAACAGCCACTCTGGAGAAGTGTACGGTGTGTCCTGAAACATCTAAAAAACACAGCTTAGAGAGCATAGGGCACTTCCACGCATGGGGGGATAAAGTGGGAAAATTGAAAATCAGCAAGACACAAGCACCCCAAAGTTTAGGGCTGCTCTGTTGACAAGGACCTCCACTTCATTCTACCTTAAATATCCCAGGAAAGCGAAAAATGGATAAAAAAGTTGTGGTCCTTATGTACAATGGAATATCACTCAGCCATGAAATCAATGTCATAAGGCTAGTAGCAGCATGATGAGTGGATTTAGGTAAGACGATTCTAAGTGAAATAAGTCACACAGAAAAGGACACTTCTCATAAGGTGTCACTTATAGAGGGAATGTAAAAACCGTTACACTTGAACTGAATTACAAAACAGAACAGAGTCACACATGCAGAAAACACACTATGGCTGCTTAACGGGAAAGGTGAGGTGGGGTGATACATAAAACAAGAGTTTCAAATTAGCTCAGATACCGTTCCATAAACCCAATATGTAACAGACAAGACCTACTCCTTGCTCAGAGAACTGGACTCAACACGCCCGATTCACCGCACAAGAATATATCTGACTAGTAATAATCTTAAAACCTATGTATTGATATCTCTCTGTTAGTGTGTCAAGTGGGTGTAAAGCGGCATAAACACAGCCGTGAAAAGCAGCTAAACCCCATTATAAAAATAAATTACTTTTAAAAACCCATGAAAAAAAGACAGGGAAAGAGAGAGAAATTCTTACACAATTCGTTCAGGGGCTGTGATGCAACCTGGATTGACCATATCTAGACCCACAGCTGGATGAGACATAAGGGTGGACACTCTTGGGGCTGAGAGGTTTGGTGAGGTTGGGTGAGCAAATGCAGACCCTTTAAAGTAATAGTGCGTGCTACCCATCGCATGGGTCCCAAATCTCCAGGTTCAAGGGCATCTTCCTACATCGAAAACATGCATGAGAAACCCAGAAGATGGTACACCGTGTGATGGGGAAAGGTTTCTAAAACGCACCTCATTTCTCATCTCCTTGTGCTCGGGTTCGCCATTCCAGCCACTTTACTAGCAATCTCCCTACTTGGAGCATCAGCACCTTTAACCTCCTGTTCCGTACAGGTTGCAATTTGTCCTGAGGATGAACGGGAAGACGGGGAACCAATGAGAGACTAGCTCTTGGTGTTGGGACAGGCAGAGGTCACTCTATTTTCCCATCAGGAAGAAGAATTAACCACAGGCTCAGCCTGCCCCCTGGAACCAGAACAGGGCCTGAAGCCATCCTGCGCTTTTGCGGCCAGCTCCCAAAAAAGCGACTTGTAAAATGGAGCTTCAGGGCACTGCAATTCACAAACCTGCAGAGTTATAAATGATAACTCTCGTCCACAAATATATTGAGGGAAGGCAAAGAAGAGGATTTGAAATCAAGGCAGAATTGCAGGAAACAGATTTCAGGAGGTAGATTCGAATCGCCTTTAAAGCACATGAAAAGCGGCAAAACGTTGACAATGATGCCCTTGGCCAAAAAGGGCGTATGCGTTTTTTCCTGAATATATTCAGGAAAAAACGCATACGCCCTTTTTGGCCAACCAAGCAACCTGGAAAGGCAAATCAGCGCTACAAAGAAGTCTCGCTTCCCATCGGTCAAAAGGGCCATGCTGAAAAAAGTGTCAAAACCAGAATTGCAGGACAGGCCATGGAGAAATGGGAGCCTTGCTACACTGATGGGCGGGATGTAAATTGCCAACAGCCACTCTGGAGAAGTGTACGGTGTGTCCTGAAACATCTAAAAAACACAGCTTAGAGAGCATAGGGCACTTCCACGCATGGGGGGATAAAGTGGGAAAATTGAAAATCAGCAAGACACAAGCACCCCAAAGTTTAGGGCTGCTCTGTTGACAAGGACCTCCACTTCATTCTACCTTAAATATCCCAGGAAAGCGAAAAATGGATAAAAAAGTTGTGGTCCTTATGTACAATGGAATATCACTCAGCCATGAAATCAATGTCATAAGGCTAGTAGCAGCATGATGAGTGGATTTAGGTAAGACGATTCTAAGTGAAATAAGTCACACAGAAAAGGACACTTCTCATAAGGTGTCACTTATAGAGGGAATGTAAAAACCGTTACACTTGAACTGAATTACAAAACAGAACAGAGTCACACATGCAGAAAACACACTATGGCTGCTTAACGGGAAAGGTGAGGTGGGGTGATACATAAAACAAGAGTTTCAAATTAGCTCAGATACCGTTCCATAAACCCAATATGTAACAGACAAGACCTACTCCTTGCTCAGAGAACTGGACTCAACACGCCCGATTCACCGCACAAGAATATATCTGACTAGTAATAATCTTAAAACCTATGTATTGATATCTCTCTGTTAGTGTGTCAAGTGGGTGTAAAGCGGCATAAACACAGCCGTGAAAAGCAGCTAAACCCCATTATAAAAATAAATTACTTTTAAAAACCCATGAAAAAAAGACAGGGAAAGAGAGAGAAATTCTTACACAATTCGTTCAGGGGCTGTGATGCAACCTGGATTGACCATATCTAGACCCACAGCTGGATGAGACATAAGGGTGGACACTCTTGGGGCTGAGAGGTTTGGTGAGGTTGGGTGAGCAAATGCAGACCCTTTAAAGTAATAGTGCGAGCTACCCATCGCATGGGTCCCAAATCTCCAGGTTCAAGGGCATCTTCCTACATCGAAAACATGCATGAGAAACCCAGAAGATGGTACACCGTGTGATGGGGAAAGGTTTCTAAAACGCACCTCATTTCTCATCTCCTTGTGCTCGGGTTCGCCATTCCAGCCACTTTACTAGCAATCTCCCTACTTGGAGCATCAGCACCTTTAACCTCCTGTTCCGTACAGGTTGCAATTTGTCCTGAGGATGAACGGGAAGACGGGGAACCAATGAGAGACTAGCTCTTGGTGTTGGGACAGGCAGAGGTCACTCTATTTTCCCATCAGGAAGAAGAATTAACCACAGGCTCAGCCTGCCCCCTGGAACCAGAACAGGGCCTGAAGCCATCCTGCGCTTTTGCGGCCAGCTCCCAAAAAAGCGACTTGTAAAATGGAGCTTCAGGGCACTGCAATTCACAAACCTGCAGAGTTATAAATGATAACTCTCGTCCACAAATATATTGAGGGAAGGCAAAGAAGAGGATTTGAAATCAAGGCAGAATTGCAGGAAACAGATTTCAGGAGGTAGATTCGAATCGCCTTTAAAGCACATGAAAAGCGGCAAAACGTTGACAATGATGCCCTTGGCCAAAAAGGGCGTATGCGTTTTTTCCTGAATATATTCAGGAAAAAACGCATACGCCCTTTTTGGCCAACCAAGCAACCTGGAAAGGCAAATCAGCGCTACAAAGAAGTCTCGCTTCCCATCGGTCAAAAGGGCCATGCTGAAAAAAGTGTCAAAACCAGAAATGCAGGACAGGCCATGGAGAAATGGGAGCCTTGCTACACTGATGGGCGGGATGTAAATTGCCAACAGCCACTCTGGAGAAGTGTACGGTGTGTCCTGAAACATCTAAAAAACACAGCTTAGAGAGCATAGGGCACTTCCACGCATGGGGGGATAAAGTGGGAAAATTGAAAATCAGCAAGACACAAGCACCCAAAAGTTAAGGGCTGCTCTGTTGACAAGGACCTCCACTTCATTCCACCTTAAATATCCCAGGAAAGCGAAAAATGGATAAAAAAGTTGTGGTCCTTATGTACAATGGAATATCACTCAGCCATGAAATCAATGTCATAAGGCTAGTAGCAGCATGATGAGTGGATTTAGGTAAGACGATTCTAAGTGAAATAAGTCACACAGAAAAGGACACTTCTCATAAGGTGTCACTTATAGAGGGAATGTAAAAACCGTTACACTTGAACTGAATTACAAAACAGAACAGAGTCACACATGCAGAAAACACACTATGGCTGCTTAACGGGAAAGGTGAGGTGGGGTGATACATAAAACAAGAGTTTCAAATTAGCTCAGATACCGTTCCATAAACCCAATATGTAACAGACAAGACCTACTCCTTGCTCAGAGAACTGGACTCAACACGCCCGATTCACCGCACAAGAATATATCTGACTAGTAATAATCTTAAAACCTATGTATTGATATCTCTCTGTTAGTGTGTCAAGTGGGTGTAAAGCGGCATAAACACAGCCGTGAAAAGCAGCTAAACCCCATTATAAAAATAAATTACTTTTAAAAACCCATGAAAAAAAGACAGGGAAAGAGAGAGAAATTCTTACACAATTCGTTCAGGGGCTGTGATGCAACCTGGATTGACCATATCTAGACCCACAGCTGGATGAGACATAAGGGTGGACACTCTTGGGGCTGAGAGGTTTGGTGAGGTTGGGTGAGCAAACGCAGACCCTTTAAAGTAATAGTGCGTGCTACCCATCGCATGGGTCCCAAATCTCCAGGTTCAAGGGCATCTTCCTACATCGAAAACATGCATGAGAAACCCAGAAGATGGTACACCGTGTGATGGGGAAAGGTTTCTAAAACGCACCTCATTTCTCATCTCCTTGTGCTCGGGTTCGCCATTCCAGCCACTTTACTAGCAATCTCCCTACTTGGAGCATCAGCACCTTTAACCTCCTGTTCCGTACAGGTTGCAATTTGTCCTGAGGATGAACGGGAAGACGGGGAACCAATGAGAGACTAGCTCTTGGTGTTGGGACAGGCAGAGGTCACTCTATTTTCCCATCAGGAAGAAGAATTAACCACAGGCTCAGCCTGCCCCCTGGAACCAGAACAGGGCCTGAAGCCATCCTGCGCTTTTGCGGCCAGCTCCCAAAAAAGCGACTTGTAAAATGGAGCTTCAGGGCACTGCAATTCACAAACCTGCAGAGTTATAAATGATAACTCTCGTCCACAAATATATTGAGGGAAGGCAAAGAAGAGGATTTGAAATCAAGGCAGAATTGCAGGAAACAGATTTCAGGAGGTAGATTCGAATCGCCTTTAAAGCACGTGAAAAGCGGCAAAACGTTGACAATGATGCCCTTGGCCAAAAAGGGCGTATGCGTTTTTTCCTGAATATATTCAGGAAAAAACGCATACGCCCTTTTTGGCCAACCAAGCAACCTGGAAAGGCAAATCAGCGCTACAAAGAAGTCTCGCTTCCCATCGGTCAAAAGGGCCATGCTGAAAAAAGTGTCAAAACCAGAAATGCAGGACAGGCCATGGAGAAATGGGAGCCTTGCTACACTGATGGGCGGGATGTAAATTGCCAACAGCCACTCTGGAGAAGTGTACGGTGTGTCCTGAAACATCTAAAAAACACAGCTTAGAGAGCATAGGGCACTTCCACGCATGGGGGGATAAAGTGGGAAAATTGAAAATCAGCAAGACACAAGCACCCCAAAGTTTAGGGCTGCTCTGTTGACAAGGACCTCCACTTCATTCTACCTTAAATATCCCAGGAAAGCGAAAAATGGATAAAAAAGTTGTGGTCCTTATGTACAATGGAATATCACTCAGCCATGAAATCAATGTCATAAGGCTAGTAGCAGCATGATGAGTGGATTTAGGTAAGACGATTCTAAGTGAAATAAGTCACACAGAAAAGGACACTTCTCATAAGGTGTCACTTATAGAGGGAATGTAAAAACCGTTACACTTGAACTGAATTACAAAACAGAACAGAGTCACACATGCAGAAAACACACTATGGCTGCTTAACGGGAAAGGTGAGGTGGGGTGATACATAAAACAAGAGTTTCAAATTAGCTCAGATACCGTTCCATAAACCCAATATGTAACAGACAAGACCTACTCCTTGCTCAGAGAACTGGACTCAACACGCCCGATTCACCGCACAAGAATATATCTGACTAGTAATAATCTTAAAACCTATGTATTGATATCTCTCTGTTAGTGTGTCAAGTGGGTGTAAAGCGGCATAAACACAGCCGTGAAAAGCAGCTAAACCCCATTATAAAAATAAATTACTTTTAAAAACCCATGAAAAAAAGACAGGGAAAGAGAGAGAAATTCTTACACAATTCGTTCAGGGGCTGTGATGCAACCTGGATTGACCATATCTAGACCCACACCTGGATGAGACATAAGGGTGGACACTCTTGGGGCTGAGAGGTTTGGTGAGGTTGGGTGAGCAAACGCAGACCCTTTAAAGTAATAGTGCGTGCTACCCATCGCATGGGTCCCAAATCTCCAGGTTCAAGGGCATCTTCCTACATCGAAAACATGCATGAGAAACCCAGAAGATGGTACACCGTGTGATGGGGAAAGGTTTCTAAAACGCACCTCATTTCTCATCTCCTTGTGCTCGGGTTCGCCATTCCAGCCACTTTACTAGCAATCTCCCTACTTGGAGCATCAGCACCTTTAACCTCCTGTTCCGTACAGGTTGCAATTTGTCCTGAGGATGAACGGGAAGACGGGGAACCAATGAGAGACTAGCTCTTGGTGTTGGGACAGGCAGAGGTCACTCTATTTTCCCATCAGGAAGAAGAATTAACCACAGGCTCAGCCTGCCCCCTGGAACTAGAACAGGGCCTGAAGCCATCCTGCGCTTTTGCGGCCAGCTCCCAAAAAAGCGACTTGTAAAATGGAGCTTCAGGGCACTGCAATTCACAAACCTGCAGAGTTATAAATGATAACTCTCGTCCACAAATATATTGAGGGAAGGCAAAGAAGAGGATTTGAAATCAAGGCAGAATTGCAGGAAACAGATTTCAGGAGGTAGATTCGAATCGCCTTTAAAGCACATGAAAAGCGGCAAAACGTTGACAATGATGCCCTTGGCCAAAAAGGGCGTATGCTTTTTTTCCTGAATATATTCAGGAAAAAACGCATACGCCCTTTTTGGCCAACCAAGCAACCTGGAAAGGCAAATCAGCGCTACAAAGAAGTCTCGCTTCCCATCGGTCAAAAGGGCCATGCTGAAAAAAGTGTCAAAACCAGAAATGCAGGACAGGCCATGGAGAAATGGGAGCCTTGCTACACTGATGGGCGGGATGTAAATTGCCAACAGCCACTCTGGAGAAGTGTACGGTGTGTCCTGAAACATCTAAAAAACACAGCTTAGAGAGCATAGGGCACTTCCACGCATGGGGGGATAAAGTGGGAAAATTGAAAATCAGCAAGACACAAGCACCCCAAAGTTTAGGGCTGCTCTGTTGACAAGGACCTCCACTTCATTCTACCTTAAATATCCCAGGAAAGCGAAAAATGGATAAAAAAGTTGTGGTCCTTATGTACAATGGAATATCACTCAGCCATGAAATCAATGTCATAAGGCTAGTAGCAGCATGATGAGTGGATTTAGGTAAGACGATTCTAAGTGAAATAAGTCACACAGAAAAGGACACTTCTCATAAGGTGTCACTTATAGAGGGAATGTAAAAACCGTTACACTTGAACTGAATTACAAAACAGAACAGAGTCACACATGCAGAAAACACACTATGGCTGCTTAACGGGAAAGGTGAGGTGGGGTGATACATAAAACAAGAGTTTCAAATTAGCTCAGATACCGTTCCATAAACCCAATATGTAACAGACAAGACCTACTCCTTGCTCAGAGAACTGGACTCAACACGCCCGATTCACCGCACAAGAATATATCTGACTAGTAATAATCTTAAAACCTATGTATTGATATCTCTCTGTTAGTGTGTCAAGTGGGTGTAAAGCGGCATAAACACAGCCGTGAAAAGCAGCTAAACCCCATTATAAAAATAAATTACTTTTAAAAACCCATGAAAAAAAGACAGGGAAAGAGAGAGAAATTCTTACACAATTCGTTCAGGGGCTGTGATGCAACCTGGATTGACCATATCTAGACCCACAGCTGGATGAGACATAAGGGTGGACACTCTTGGGGCTGAGAGGTTTGGTGAGGTTGGGTGAGCAAACGCAGACCCTTTAAAGTAATAGTGCGTGCTACCCATCGCATGGGTCCCAAATCTCCAGGTTCAAGGGCATCTTCCTACATCGAAAACATGCATGAGAAACCCAGAAGATGGTACACCGTGTGATGGGGAAAGGTTTCTAAAACGCACCTCATTTCTCATCTCCTTGTGCTCGGGTTCGCCATTCCAGCCACTTTACTAGCAATCTCCCTACTTGGAGCATCAGCACCTTTAACCTCCTGTTCCGTACAGGTTGCAATTTGTCCTGAGGATGAACGGGAAGACGGGGAACCAATGAGAGACTAGCTCTTGGTGTTGGGACAGGCAGAGGTCACTCTATTTTCCCATCAGGAAGAAGAATTAACCACAGGCTCAGCCTGCCCCCTGGAACCAGAACAGGGCCTGAAGCCATCCTGCGCTTTTGCGGCCAGCTCCCAAAAAAGCGACTTGTAAAATGGAGCTTCAGGGCACTGCAATTCACAAACCTGCAGAGTTATAAATGATAACTCTCGTCCACAAATATATTGAGGGAAGGCAAAGAAGAGGATTTGAAATCAAGGCAGAATTGCAGGAAACAGATTTCAGGAGGTAGATTCGAATCGCCTTTAAAGCACATGAAAAGCGGCAAAACGTTGACAATGATGCCCTTGGCCAAAAAGGGCGTATGCGTCTTTTCCTGAATATATTCAGGAAAAAACGCATACGCCCTTTTTGGCCAACCAAGCAACCTGGAAAGGCAAATCAGCGCTACAAAGAAGTCTCGCTTCCCATCGGTCAAAAGGGCCATGCTGAAAAAAGTGTCAAAACCAGAAATGCAGGACAGGCCATGGAGAAATGGGAGCCTTGCTACACTGATGGGCGGGATGTAAATTGCCAACAGCCACTCTGGAGAAGTGTACGGTGTGTCCTGAAACATCTAAAAAACACAGCTTAGAGAGCATAGGGCACTTCCACGCATGGGGGGATAAAGTGGGAAAATTGAAAATCAGCAAGACACAAGCACCCCAAAGTTTAGGGCTGCTCTGTTGACAAGGACCTCCACTTCATTCTACCTTAAATATCCCAGGAAAGCGAAAAATGGATAAAAAAGTTGTGGTCCTTATGTACAATGGAATATCACTCAGCCATGAAATCAATGTCATAAGGCTAGTAGCAGCATGATGAGTGGATTTAGGTAAGACGATTCTAAGTGAAATAAGTCACACAGAAAAGGACACTTCTCATAAGGTGTCACTTATAGAGGGAATGTAAAAACCGTTACACTTGAACTGAATTACAAAACAGAACAGAGTCACACATGCAGAAAACACACTATGGCTGCTTAACGGGAAAGGTGAGGTGGGGTGATACATAAAACAAGAGTTTCAAATTAGCTCAGATACCGTTCCATAAACCCAATATGTAACAGACAAGACCTACTCCTTGCTCAGAGAACTGGACTCAACACGCCCGATTCACCGCACAAGAATATATCTGACTAGTAATAATCTTAAAACCTATGTATTGATATCTCTCTGTTAGTGTGTCAAGTGGGTGTAAAGCGGCATAAACACAGCCGTGAAAAGCAGCTAAACCCCATTATAAAAATAAATTACTTTTAAAAACCCATGAAAAAAAGACAGGGAAAGAGAGAGAAATTCTTACACAATTCGTTCAGGGGCTGTGATGCAACCTGGATTGACCATATCTAGACCCACAGCTGGATGAGACATAAGGGTGGACACTCTTGGGGCTGAGAGGTTTGGTGAGGTTGGGTGAGCAAACGCAGACCCTTTAAAGTAATAGTGCGTGCTACCCATCGCATGGGTCCCAAATCTCCAGGTTCAAGGGCATCTTCCTACATCGAAAACATGCATGAGAAACCCAGAAGATGGTACACCGTGTGATGGGGAAAGGTTTCTAAAACGCACCTCATTTCTCATCTCCTTGTGCTCGGGTTCGCCATTCCAGCCACTTTACTAGCAATCTCCCTACTTGGAGCATCAGCACCTTTAACCTCCTGTTCCGTACAGGTTGCAATTTGTCCTGAGGATGAACGGGAAGACGGGGAACCAATGAGAGACTAGCTCTTGGTGTTGGGACAGGCACAGGTCACTCTATTTTCCCATCAGGAAGAAGAATTAACCACAGGCTCAGCCTGCCCCCTGGAACCAGAACAGGGCCTGAAGCCATCCTGCGCTTTTGCGGCCAGCTCCCAAAAAAGCGACTTGTAAAATGGAGCTTCAGGGCACTGCAATTCACAAACCTGCAGAGTTATAAATGATAACTCTCGTCCACAAATATATTGAGGGAAGGCAAAGAAGAGGATTTGAAATCAAGGCAGAATTGCAGGAAACAGATTTCAGGAGGTAGATTCGAATCGCCTTTAAAGCACATGAAAAGCGGCAAAACGTTGACAATGATGCCCTTGGCCAAAAAGGGCGTATGCGTTTTTTCCTGAATATATTCAGGAAAAAACGCATACGCCCTTTTTGGCCAACCAAGCAACCTGGAAAGGCAAATCAGCGCTACAAAGAAGTCTCGCTTCCCATCGGTCAAAAGGGCCATGCTGAAAAAAGTGTCAAAACCAGAAATGCAGGACAGGCCATGGAGAAATGGGAGCCTTGCTACACTGATGGGCGGGATGTAAATTGCCAACAGCCACTCTGGAGAAGTGTACGGTGTGTCCTGAAACATCTAAAAAACACAGCTTAGACAGCATAGGGCACTTCCACGCATGGGGGGATAAAGTGGGAAAATTGAAAATCAGCAAGACACAAGCACCCCAAAGTTTAGGGCTGCTCTGTTGACAAGGACCTCCACTTCATTCTACCTTAAATATCCCAGGAAAGCGAAAAATGGATAAAAAAGTTGTGGTCCTTATGTACAATGGAATATCACTCAGCCATGAAATCAATGTCATAAGGCTAGTAGCAGCATGATGAGTGGATTTAGGTAAGACGATTCTAAGTGAAATAAGTCACACAGAAAAGGACACTTCTCATAAGGTGTCACTTATAGAGGGAATGTAAAAACCGTTACACTTGAACTGAATTACAAAACAGAACAGAGTCACACATGCAGAAAACACACTATGGCTGCTTAACGGGAAAGGTGAGGTGGGGTGATACATAAAACAAGAGTTTCAAATTAGCTCAGATACCGTTCCATAAACCCAATATGTAACAGACAAGACCTACTCCTTGCTCAGAGAACTGGACTCAACACGCCCGATTCACCGCACAAGAATATATCTGACTAGTAATAATCTTAAAACCTATGTATTGATATCTCTCTGTTAGTGTGTCAAGTGGGTGTAAAGCGGCATAAACACAGCCGTGAAAAGCAGCTAAACCCCATTATAAAAATAAATTACTTTTAAAAACCCATGAAAAAAAGACAGGGAAAGAGAGAGAAATTCTTACACAATTCGTTCAGGGGCTGTGATGCAACCTGGATTGACCATATCTAGACCCACAGCTGGATGAGACATAAGGGTGGACACTCTTGGGGCTGAGAGGTTTGGTGAGGTTGGGTGAGCAAACGCAGACCCTTTAAAGTAATAGTGCGTGCTACCCATCGCATGGGTCCCAAATCTCCAGGTTCAAGGGCATCTTCCTACATCGAAAACATGCATGAGAAACCCAGAAGATGGTACACCGTGTGATGGGGAAAGGTTTCTAAAACGCACCTCATTTCTCATCTCCTTGTGCTCGGGTTCGCCATTCCAGCCACTTTACTAGCAATCTCCCTACTTGGAGCATCAGCACCTTTAACCTCCTGTTCCGTACAGGTTGCAATTTGTCCTGAGGATGAACGGGAAGACGGGGAACCAATGAGAGACTAGCTCTTGGTGTTGGGACAGGCACAGGTCACTCTATTTTCCCATCAGGAAGAAGAATTAACCACAGGCTCAGCCTGCCCCCTGGAACCAGAACAGGGCCTGAAGCCATCCTGCGCTTTTGCGGCCAGCTCCCAAAAAAGCGACTTGTAAAATGGAGCTTCAGGGCACTGCAATTCACAAACCTGCAGAGTTATAAATGATAACTCTCGTCCACAAATATATTGAGGGAAGGCAAAGAAGAGGATTTGAAATCAAGGCAGAATTGCAGGAAACAGATTTCAGGAGGTAGATTCGAATCGCCTTTAAAGCACATGAAAAGCGGCAAAACGTTGACAATGATGCCCTTGGCCAAAAAGGGCGTATGCGTTTTTTCCTGAATATATTCAGGAAAAAACGCATACGCCCTTTTTGGCCAACCAAGCAACCTGGAAAGGCAAATCAGCGCTACAAAGAAGTCTCGCTTCCCATCGGTCAAAACGGCCATGCTGAAAAAAGTGTCAAAACCAGAAATGCAGGACAGGCCATGGAGAAATGGGAGCCTTGCTACACTGATGGGCGGGATGTAAATTGCCAACAGCCACTCTGGAGAAGTGTACGGTGTGTCCTGAAACATCTAAAAAACACAGCTTAGACAGCATAGGGCACTTCCACGCATGGGGGGATAAAGTGGGAAAATTGAAAATCAGCAAGACACAAGCACCCCAAAGTTTAGGGCTGCTCTGTTGACAAGGACCTCCACTTCATTCTACCTTAAATATCCCAGGAAAGCGAAAAATGGATAAAAAAGTTGTGGTCCTTATGTACAATGGAATATCACTCAGCCATGAAATCAATGTCATAAGGCTAGTAGCAGCATGATGAGTGGATTTAGGTAAGACGATTCTAAGTGAAATAAGTCACACAGAAAAGGACACTTCTCATAAGGTGTCACTTATAGAGGGAATGTAAAAACCGTTACACTTGAACTGAATTACAAAACAGAACAGAGTCACACATGCAGAAAACACACTATGGCTGCTTAACGGGAAAGGTGAGGTGGGGTGATACATAAAACAAGAGTTTCAAATTAGCTCAGATATCGTTCCATAAATCCAATATGTAATAGACAAGACCTACTCCTTGCTCAGAGAACTGGACTCAACACGCCCGATTCACCGCACAAGAATATATCTGACTAGTAATAATCTTAAAACCTATGTATTGATATCTCTCTGTTAGTGTGTCAAGTGGGTGTAAAGCGGCATAAACACAGCCGTGAAAAGCAGCTAAACCCCATTATAAAAATAAATTACTTTTAAAAACCCATGAAACAAATACAGGGAAAGAGAGAGAAATTCTTACACAATTCGTTCAGGGGCTGTGATGCAACCTGGATTGACCATATCTAGACCCACAGCTGGATGAGACATAAGGGTGGACACTCTTGGGGCTGAGAGGTTTGGTGAGGTTGGGTGAGCAAACGCAGACCCTTTAAAGTAATACTGCGTGCTACCCATCGCATGGGTCCCAAATCTCCAGGTTCAAGGGCATCTTCCTACATCGAAAACATGCATGAGAAACCCAGAAGATGGTACACCGTGTGATGGGGAAAGGTTTCTAAAACGCACCTCATTTCTCATCTCCTTGTGCTCGGGTTCGCCATTCCAGCCACTTTACTAGCAATCTCCCTACTTGGAGCATCAGCACCTTTAACCTCCTGTTCCGTACAGGTTGCAATTTGTCCTGAGGATGAACGGGAAGACGGGGAACCAATGAGAGACTAGCTCTTGGTGTTGGGACAGGCACAGGTCACTCTATTTTCCCATCAGGAAGAAGAATTAACCACAGGCTCAGCCTGCCCCCCGGAACCAGAACAGGGCCTGAAGCCATCCTGCGCTTTTGCGGCCAGCTCCCAAAAATGCGACTTGTAAAATGGAGCTTCAGGGCACTGCAATTCACAAACCTGCAGAGTTATAAATGATAACTCTCGTCCACAAATATATTGAGGGAAGGCAAAGAAGAGGATTTGAAATCAAGGCAGAATTGCAGGAAACAGATTTCAGGAGGTAGATTCGAATCGCCTTTAAAGCACATGAAAAGCGGCAAAACGTTGACAATGATGCCCTTGGCCAAAAAGGGCGTATGCGTTTTTTCCTGAATATATTCAGGAAAAAACGCATACGCCCTTTATGGCCAACCAAGCAACCTGGAAAGGCAAATCAGCGCTACTAAGAAGTCTCGCTTCCCATCGGTCAAAAGGCCCATGCTGAAAAATGTGTCAAAACCAGAAATGCAGGACAGGCCATGGAGAAATGGGAGCCTTGCTACACTGATGGGCGGGATGTAAATTGCCAACAGCCACTCTGAAGAAGTGTACGGTGTGTCCTGAAACATCTAAAAAACACAGCTTAGAGAGCATAGGGCACTTCCACGCATGGGGGGATAAAGTGGGAAAATTGAAAATCAGCAAGACACAAGCACCCCAAAGGTTAGGGCTGCTCTGTTGACAAGGACCTCCACTTCATTCCACCTTAAATATCCCAGGAAAGCGAAAAATGGATAAAAAAGTTGTGGTCCTTATGTACAATGGAATATCACTCAGCCATGAAATCAATGTCATAAGGCTAGTAGCAGCATGATGAGTGGATTTAGGTAAGACGATTCTAAGTGAAATAAGTCACACAGAAAAAGACACTTCTCATAAGGTGTCACTTATAGAGGGAATGTAAAAACCGTTACACTTGAACTGAATTACAAAACAGAACAGAGTCACACATGCAGAAAACACACTATGGCTGCTTAACGGGAAAGGTGAGGTGGGGTGATACATAAAACAAGAGTTTCAAATTAGCTCAGATACCGTTCCATATACCCAATATGTAATAGACAAGACCTACTCCTTGCTCAGAGAACTGGACTCAACACGCCCGATTCACCGCACAAGAATATATCTGACTAGTAATAATCTTAAAACCTATGTATTGATATCTCTCTGTTAGTGTGTCAAGTGGGTGTAAAGCGGCATAAACACAGCCCTGAAAAGCAGCTAAACCCCATTATAAAAATAAATTACTTTTAAAAACCCATGAAACAAAGACAGGGAAAGAGAGAGAAATTCTTACACAATTCGTTCAGGGGCTGTGATGCAACCTGGATTGACCATATCTAGACCCACAGCTGGATGAGACATAAGGGTGGACACTCTTGGGGCTGAGAGGTTTGGTGAGGTTGGGTGAGCAAACGCAGACCCTTTAAAGTAATACTGCGTGCTACCCATCGCATGGGTCCCAAATCTCCAGGTTCAAGGGCATCTTCCTACATCGAAAACATGCATGAGAAACCCAGAAGATGGTACACCGTGTGATGGGGAAAGGTTTCTAAAACGCACCTCATTTCTCATCTCCTTGTGCTCGGGTTCGCCATTCCAGCCACTTTACTAGCAATCTCCCTACTTGGAGCATCAGCACCTTTAACCTCCTGTTCCGTACAGGTTGCAATTTGTCCTGAGGATGAACGGGAAGACGGGGAACCAATGAGAGACTAGCTCTTGGTGTTGGGACAGGCACAGGTCACTCTATTTTCCCATCAGGAAGAAGAATTAACCACAGGCTCAGCCTGCCCCCTGGAACCAGAACAGGGCCTGAAGCCATCCTGCGCTTTTGCGGCCAGCTCCCAAAAAAGCGACTTGTAAAATGGAGCTTCAGGGCACTGCAATTCACAAACCTGCAGAGTTATAAATGATAACTCTCGTCCACAAATATATTGAGGGAAGGCAAAAAAGAGGATTTAAAATCAAGGCAGAATTGCAGGAAACAGATTTCAGGAGGTAGATTCGAATCGCCTTTAGAGCACATGAAAAGCGGCAAAACGTTGACAATGATGTCCTTGGCCAAAAAGGGCTTACGCGTTTTTTCCTGAATATATTCAAGAAAAAACGCGTACGCCCTTTTTGGCCAACCAAGCAACCTGGAAAGGCAAATCAGCGCTACAAAGAAGTCTCGCTTCCCATCGGTCAAAAGGGCCATGCTGAAAAAAGTGTCAAAACCAGAAATGCATGACAGGCCATGGAGAAATGGGAGCCTTGCTACACTGATGGGCGGGATGTAAATTGCCAACAGCCACTCTGGAGAAGTGTACGGTGTGTCCTGAAACATCTAAAAAACACAGCTTAGAGAGCATCGGGCGCTTCCACGCATGGGTGTATAAAGTGGGAAAATTAAAAATCAGCAAGACACAGGCACCCCAAAGTTTAGGGCTGCTATTTTGACAATGACCTCCACTTCATTCCACCTTAAATATCCCAGGAAAGCGAAAAATGGATAAAAAAGTTGTGGTCCTTATGTACAATGGAATATCACTCAGCCATGAAATCAAAGTCATAAGGCTAGTAGCAGCATGATGAGTGGATTTAGGTAAGACGATTCTAAGTGAAATAAGTCACACAGAAAAGGACACTTCTCATAAGGTGTCACTTATAGAGGGAATGTAAAAACCGTTACACTTTAACTGAATTACAAAACAGAACAGAGTCACACATGCAGAAAACACACTATGGCTGCTTAACGGGAAAGGTGAGGTGGGGTGATACATAAAACAAGAGTTTCAAATTAGCTCAGATACCGTTCCATAAACCCAATATGTAACAGACAAGACCTACTCCTTGCTCAGAGAACTGGACTCAACACGCCCGATTCACCGCACAAGAATATATCTGACTAGTAATAATCTTAAAACCTATGTATTGATATCTCTCTGTTAGTGTGTCAAGTGGGTGTAAAGCGGCATAAACACAGCCGTGAAAAGCAGCTAAACCCCATTATAAAAATAAATTACTTTTAAAAACCCATGAAAAAAAGACAGGGAAAGAGAGAGAAATTCTTACACAATTCGTTCAGGGGCTGTGATGCAACCTGGATTGACCATATCTAGACCCACAGCTGGATGAGACATAAGGGTGGACACTCTTGGGGCTGAGAGGTTTGGTGAGGTTGGGTGAGCAAGCGCAGACCCTTTAAAGTAATAGTGCGTGCTACCCATCGCATGGGTCCCAAATCTCCAGGTTCAAGGGCATCTTCCTACATCGAAAACATGCATGAGAAACCCAGAAGATGGTACACCGTGTGATGGGGAAAGGTTTCTAAAACGCACCTCATTTCTCATCTCCTTGTGCTCGGGTTCGCCATTCCAGCCACTTTACTAGCAATCTCCCTACTTGGAGCATCAGCACCTTTAACCTCCTGTTCCGTACAGGTTGCAATTTGTCCTGAGGATGAACGGGAAGACGGGGAACCAATGAGAGACTAGCTCTTGGTGTTGGGACAGGCAGAGGTCACTCTATTTTCCCATCAGGAAGAAGAATTAACCACAGGCTCAGCCTGCCCCCTGGAACCAGAACAGGGCCTGAAGCCATCCTGCGCTTTTGCGGCCAGCTCCCAAAAAAGCGACTTGTAAAATGGAGCTTCAGGGCACTGCAATTCACAAACCTGCAGAGTTATAAATGATAACTCTCGTCCACAAATATATTGAGGGAAGGCAAAGAAGAGGATTTGAAATCAAGGCAGAATTGCAGGAAACAGATTTCAGGAGGTAGATTCGAATCGCCTTTAAAGCACATGAAAAGCGGCAAAACGTTGACAATGATGCCCTTGGCCAAAAAGGGCGTATGCGTTTTTTCCTGAATATATTCAGGAAAAAACGCATACGCCCTTTTTGGCCAACCAAGCAACCTGGAAAGGCAAATCAGCGCTACAAAGAAGTCTCGCTTCCCATCGGTCAAAACGGCCATGCTGAAAAAAGTGTCAAAACCAGAAATGCAGGACAGGCCATGGAGAAATGGGAGCCTTGCTACACTGATGGGCGGGATGTAAATTGCCAACAGCCACTCTGGAGAAGTGTACGGTGTGTCCTGAAACATCTAAAAAACACAGCTTAGACAGCATAGGGCACTTCCACGCATGGGGGGATAAAGTGGGAAAATTGAAAATCAGCAAGACACAAGCACCCCAAAGTTTAGGGCTGCTCTGTTGACAAGGACCTCCACTTCATTCTACCTTAAATATCCCAGGAAAGCGAAAAATGGATAAAAAAGTTGTGGTCCTTATGTACAATGGAATATCACTCAGCCATGAAATCAATGTCATAAGGCTAGTAGCAGCATGATGAGTGGATTTAGGTAAGACGATTCTAAGTGAAATAAGTCACACAGAAAAGGACACTTCTCATAAGGTGTCACTTATAGAGGGAATGTAAAAACCGTTACACTTGAACTGAATTACAAAACAGAACAGAGTCACACATGCAGAAAACACACTATGGCTGCTTAACGGGAAAGGTGAGGTGGGGTGATACATAAAACAAGAGTTTCAAATTAGCTCAGATATCGTTCCATAAATCCAATATGTAATAGACAAGACCTACTCCTTGCTCAGAGAACTGGACTCAACACGCCCGATTCACCGCACAAGAATATATCTGACTAGTAATAATCTTAAAACCTATGTATTGATATCTCTCTGTTAGTGTGTCAAGTGGGTGTAAAGCGGCATAAACACAGCCGTGAAAAGCAGCTAAACCCCATTATAAAAATAAATTACTTTTAAAAACCCATGAAACAAATACAGGGAAAGAGAGAGAAATTCTTACACAATTCGTTCAGGGGCTGTGATGCAACCTGGATTGACCATATCTAGACCCACAGCTGGATGAGACATAAGGGTGGACACTCTTGGGGCTGAGAGGTTTGGTGAGGTTGGGTGAGCAAACGCAGACCCTTTAAAGTAATACTGCGTGCTACCCATCGCATGGGTCCCAAATCTCCAGGTTCAAGGGCATCTTCCTACATCGAAAACATGCATGAGAAACCCAGAAGATGGTACACCGTGTGATGGGGAAAGGTTTCTAAAACGCACCTCATTTCTCATCTCCTTGTGCTCGCGTTCGCCATTCCAGCCACTTTACTAGCAATCTCCCTACTTGGAGCATCAGCACCTTTAACCTCCTGTTCCGTACAGGTTGCAATTTGTCCTGAGGATGAACGGGAAGACGGGGAACCAATGAGAGACTAGCTCTTGGTGTTGGGACAGGCACAGGTCACTCTATTTTCCCATCAGGAAGAAGAATTAACCACAGGCTCAGCCTGCCCCCCGGAACCAGAACAGGGCCTGAAGCCATCCTGCGCTTTTGCGGCCAGCTCCCAAAAATGCGACTTGTAAAATGGAGCTTCAGGGCACTGCAATTCACAAACCTGCAGAGTTATAAATGATAACTCTCGTCCACAAATATATTGAGGGAAGGCAAAGAAGAGGATTTGAAATCAAGGCAGAATTGCAGGAAACAGATTTCAGGAGGTAGATTCGAATCGCCTTTAAAGCACATGAAAAGCGGCAAAACGTTGACAATGATGCCCTTGGCCAAAAAGGGCGTATGCGTTTTTTCCTGAATATATTCAGGAAAAAACGCATACGCCCTTTATGGCCAACCAAGCAACCTGGAAAGGCAAATCAGCGCTACTAAGAAGTCTCGCTTCCCATCGGTCAAAAGGCCCATGCTGAAAAATGTGTCAAAACCAGAAATGCAGGACAGGCCATGGAGAAATGGGAGCCTTGCTACACTGATGGGCGGGATGTAAATTGCCAACAGCCACTCTGAAGAAGTGTACGGTGTGTCCTGAAACATCTAAAAAACACAGCTTAGAGAGCATAGGGCACTTCCACGCATGGGGGGATAAAGTGGGAAAATTGAAAATCAGCAAGACACAAGCACCCCAAAGGTTAGGGCTGCTCTGTTGACAAGGACCTCCACTTCATTCCACCTTAAATATCCCAGGAAAGCGAAAAATGGATAAAAAAGTTGTGGTCCTTATGTACAATGGAATATCACTCAGCCATGAAATCAATGTCATAAGGCTAGTAGCAGCATGATGAGTGGATTTAGGTAAGACGATTCTAAGTGAAATAAGTCACACAGAAAAAGACACTTCTCATAAGGTGTCACTTATAGAGGGAATGTAAAAACCGTTACACTTGAACTGAATTACAAAACAGAACAGAGTCACACATGCAGAAAACACACTATGGCTGCTTAACGGGAAAGGTGAGGTGGGGTGATACATAAAACAAGAGTTTCAAATTAGCTCAGATACCGTTCCATATACCCAATATGTAATAGACAAGACCTACTCCTTGCTCAGAGAACTGGACTCAACACGCCCGATTCACCGCACAAGAATATATCTGACTAGTAATAATCTTAAAACCTATGTATTGATATCTCTCTGTTAGTGTGTCAAGTGGGTGTAAAGCGGCATAAACACAGCCCTGAAAAGCAGCTAAACCCCATTATAAAAATAAATTACTTTTAAAAACCCATGAAACAAAGACAGGGAAAGAGAGAGAAATTCTTACACAATTCGTTCAGGGGCTGTGATGCAACCTGGATTGACCATATCTAGACCCACAGCTGGATGAGACATAAGGGTGGACACTCTTGGGGCTGAGAGGTTTGGTGAGGTTGGGTGAGCAAACGCAGACCCTTTAAAGTAATACTGCGTGCTACCCATCGCATGGGTCCCAAATCTCCAGGTTCAAGGGCATCTTCCTACATCGAAAACATGCATGAGAAACCCAGAAGATGGTACACCGTGTGATGGGGAAAGGTTTCTAAAACGCACCTCATTTCTCATCTCCTTGTGCTCGGGTTCGCCATTCCAGCCACTTTACTAGCAATCTCCCTACTTGGAGCATCAGCACCTTTAACCTCCTGTTCCGTACAGGTTGCAATTTGTCCTGAGGATGAACGGGAAGACGGGGAACCAATGAGAGACTAGCTCTTGGTGTTGGGACAGGCACAGGTCACTCTATTTTCCCATCAGGAAGAAGAATTAACCACAGGCTCAGCCTGCCCCCTGGAACCAGAACAGGGCCTGAAGCCATCCTGCGCTTTTGCGGCCAGCTCCCAAAAAAGCGACTTGTAAAATGGAGCTTCAGGGCACTGCAATTCACAAACCTGCAGAGTTATAAATGATAACTCTCGTCCACAAATATATTGAGGGAAGGCAAAAAAGAGGATTTAAAATCAAGGCAGAATTGCAGGAAACAGATTTCAGGAGGTAGATTCGAATCGCCTTTAGAGCACATGAAAAGCGGCAAAACGTTGACAATGATGTCCTTGGCCAAAAAGGGCTTACGCGTTTTTTCCTGAATATATTCAAGAAAAAACGCGTACGCCCTTTTTGGCCAACCAAGCAACCTGGAAAGGCAAATCAGCGCTACAAAGAAGTCTCGCTTCCCATCGGTCAAAAGGGCCATGCTGAAAAAAGTGTCAAAACCAGAAATGCATGACAGGCCATGGAGAAATGGGAGCCTTGCTACACTGATGGGCGGGATGTAAATTGCCAACAGCCACTCTGGAGAAGTGTACGGTGTGTCCTGAAACATCTAAAAAACACAGCTTAGAGAGCATCGGGCGCTTCCACGCATGGGTGTATAAAGTGGGAAAATTAAAAATCAGCAAGACACAGGCACCCCAAAGTTTAGGGCTGCTATTTTGACAATGACCTCCACTTCATTCCACCTTAAATATCCCAGGAAAGCGAAAAATGGATAAAAAAGTTGTGGTCCTTATGTACAATGGAATATCACTCAGCCATGAAATCAAAGTCATAAGGCTAGTAGCAGCATGATGAGTGGATTTAGGTAAGACGATTCTAAGTGAAATAAGTCACACAGAAAAGGACACTTCTCATAAGGTGTCACTTATAGAGGGAATGTAAAAACCGTTACACTTTAACTGAATTACAAAACAGAACAGAGTCACACATGCAGAAAACACACTATGGCTGCTTAACGGGAAAGGTGAGGTGGGGTGATACATAAAACAAGAGTTTCAAATTAGCTCAGATACCGTTCCATAAACCCAATATGTAACAGACAAGACCTACTCCTTGCTCAGAGAACTGGACTCAACACGCCCGATTCACCGCACAAGAATATATCTGACTAGTAATAATCTTAAAACCTATGTATTGATATCTCTCTGTTAGTGTGTCAAGTGGGTGTAAAGCGGCATAAACACAGCCGTGAAAAGCAGCTAAACCCCATTATAAAAATAAATTACTTTTAAAAACCCATGAAAAAAAGACAGGGAAAGAGAGAGAAATTCTTACACAATTCGTTCAGGGGCTGTGATGCAACCTGGATTGACCATATCTAGACCCACAGCTGGATGAGACATAAGGGTGGACACTCTTGGGGCTGAGAGGTTTGGTGAGGTTGGGTGAGCAAGCGCAGACCCTTTAAAGTAATAGTGCGTGCTACCCATCGCATGGGTCCCAAATCTCCAGGTTCAAGGGCATCTTCCTACATCGAAAACATGCATGAGAAACCCAGAAGATGGTACACCGTGTGATGGGGAAAGGTTTCTAAAACGCACCTCATTTCTCATCTCCTTGTGCTCGGGTTCGCCATTCCAGCCACTTTACTAGCAATCTCCCTACTTGGAGCATCAGCACCTTTAACCTCCTGTTCCGTACAGGTTGCAATTTGTCCTGAGGATGAACGGGAAGACGGGGAACCAATGAGAGACTAGCTCTTGGTGTTGGGACAGGCAGAGGTCACTCTATTTTCCCATCAGGAAGAAGAATTAACCACAGGCTCAGCCTGCCCCCTGGAACCAGAACAGGGCCTGAAGCCATCCTGCGCTTTTGCGGCCAGCTCCCAAAAAAGCGACTTGTAAAATGGAGCTTCAGGGCACTGCAATTCACAAACCTGCAGAGTTATAAATGATAACTCTCGTCCACAAATATATTGAGGGAAGGCAAAGAAGAGGATTTGAAATCAAGGCAGAATTGCAGGAAACAGATTTCAGGAGGTAGATTCGAATCGCCTTTAAAGCACATGAAAAGCGGCAAAACGTTGACAATGATGCCCTTGGCCAAAAAGGGCGTATGCGTTTTTTCCTGAATATATTCAGGAAAAAACGCATACGCCCTTTTTGGCCAACCAAGCAACCTGGAAAGGCAAATCAGCGCTACAAAGAAGTCTCGCTTCCCATCGGTCAAAAGGGCCATGCTGAAAAAAGTGTCAAAACCAGAAATGCAGGACAGGCCATGGAGAAATGGGAGCCTTGCTACACTGATGGGCGGGATGTAAATTGCCAACAGCCACTCTGGAGAAGTGTACGGTGTGTCCTGAAACATCTAAAAAACACAGCTTAGAGAGCATAGGGCACTTCCACGCATGGGGGGATAAAGTGGGAAAATTGAAAATCAGCAAGACACAAGCACCCCAAAGTTTAGGGCTGCTCTGTTGACAAGGACCTCCACTTCCTTCCACCTTAAATATCCCAGGAAAGCGAAAAATGGATAAAAAAGTTGTGGTCCTTATGTACAATGGAATATCACTCAGCCATGAAATCAATGTCATAAGGCTAGTAGCAGCATGATGAGTGGATTTAGGTAAGACGATTCTAAGTGAAATAAGTCACACAGAAAAGGACACTTCTCATAAGGTGTCACTTATAGAGGGAATGTAAAAACCGTTACACTTGAACTGAATTACAAAACAGAACAGAGTCACACATGCAGAAAACACACTATGGCTGCTTAACGGGAAAGGTGAGGTGGGGTGATACATAAAACAAGAGTTTCAAATTAGCTCAGATACCGTTCCATAAACCCAATATGTAACAGACAAGACCTACTCCTTGCTCAGAGAACTGGACTCAACACGCCCGATTCACCGCACAAGAATATATCTGACTAGTAATAATCTTAAAACCTATGTATTGATATCTCTCTGTTAGTGTGTCAAGTGGGTGTAAAGCGGCATAAACACAGCCGTGAAAAGCAGCTAAACCCCATTATAAAAATAAATTACTTTTAAAAACCCATGAAAAAAAGACAGGGAAAGAGAGAGAAATTCTTACACAATTCGTTCAGGGGCTGTGATGCAACCTGGATTGACCATATCTAGACCCACAGCTGGATGAGACATAAGGGTGGACACTCTTGGGGCTGAGAGGTTTGGTGAGGTTGGGTGAGCAAGCGCAGACCCTTTAAAGTAATAGTGCGTGCTACCCATCGCATGGGTCCCAAATCTCCAGGTTCAAGGGCATCTTCCTACATCGAAAACATGCATGAGAAACCCAGAAGATGGTACACCGTGTGATGGGGAAAGGTTTCTAAAACGCACCTCATTTCTCATCTCCTTGTGCTCGGGTTCGCCATTCCAGCCACTTTACTAGCAATCTCCCTACTTGGAGCATCAGCACCTTTAACCTCCTGTTCCGTACAGGTTGCAATTTGTCCTGAGGATGAACGGGAAGACGGGGAACCAATGAGAGACTAGCTCTTGGTGTTGGGACAGGCAGAGGTCACTCTATTTTCCCATCAGGAAGAAGAATTAACCACAGGCTCAGCCTGCCCCCTGGAACCAGAACAGGGCCTGAAGCCATCCTGCGCTTTTGCGGCCAGCTCCCAAAAAAGCGACTTGTAAAATGGAGCTTCAGGGCACTGCAATTCACAAACCTGCAGAGTTATAAATGATAACTCTCGTCCACAAATATATTGAGGGAAGGCAAAGAAGAGGATTTGAAATCAAGGCAGAATTGCAGGAAACAGATTTCAGGAGGTAGATTCGAATCGCCTTTAAAGCACATGAAAAGCGGCAAAACGTTGACAATGATGCCCTTGGCCAAAAAGGGCGTATGCGTTTTTTCCTGAATATATTCAGGAAAAAACGCATACGCCCTTTTTGGCCAACCAAGCAACCTGGAAAGGCAAATCAGCGCTACAAAGAAGTCTCGCTTCCCATCGGTCAAAAGGGCCATGCTGAAAAAAGTGTCAAAACCAGAAATGCAGGACAGGCCATGGAGAAATGGGAGCCTTGCTACACTGATGGGCGGGATGTAAATTGCCAACAGCCACTCTGGAGAAGTGTACGGTGTGTCCTGAAACATCTAAAAAACACAGCTTAGAGAGCATAGGGCACTTCCACGCATGGGGGGATAAAGTGGGAAAATTGAAAATCAGCAAGACACAAGCACCCCAAAGTTTAGGGCTGCTCTGTTGACAAGGACCTCCACTTCATTCTACCTTAAATATCCCAGGAAAGCGAAAAATGGATAAAAAAGTTGTGGTCCTTATGTACAATGGAATATCACTCAGCCATGAAATCAATGTCATAAGGCTAGTAGCAGCATGATGAGTGGATTTAGGTAAGACGATTCTAAGTGAAATAAGTCACACAGAAAAGGACACTTCTCATAAGGTGTCACTTATAGAGGGAATGTAAAAACCGTTACACTTGAACTGAATTACAAAACAGAACAGAGTCACACATGCAGAAAACACACTATGGCTGCTTAACGGGAAAGGTGAGGTGGGGTGATACATAAAACAAGAGTTTCAAATTAGCTCAGATACCGTTCCATAAACCCAATATGTAACAGACAAGACCTACTCCTTGCTCAGAGAACTGGACTCAACACGCCCGATTCACCGCACAAGAATATATCTGACTAGTAATAATCTTAAAACCTATGTATTGATATCTCTCTGTTAGTGTGTCAAGTGGGTGTAAAGCGGCATAAACACAGCCGTGAAAAGCAGCTAAACCCCATTATAAAAATAAACTACTTTTAAAAACCCATGAAAAAAAGACAGGGAAAGAGAGAGAAATTCTTACACAATTCGTTCAGGGGCTGTGATGCAACCTGGATTGACCATATCTAGACCCACAGCTGGATGAGACATAAGGGTGGACACTCTTGGGGCTGAGAGGTTTGGTGAGGTTGGGTGAGCAAACGCAGACCCTTTAAAGTAATAGTGCGTGCTACCCATCGCATGGGTCCCAAATCTCCAGGTTCAAGGGCATCTTCCTACATCGAAAACATGCATGAGAAACCCAGAAGATGGTACACCGTGTGATGGGGAAAGGTTTCTAAAACGCACCTCATTTCTCATCTCCTTGTGCTCGGGTTCGCCATTCCAGCCACTTTACTAGCAATCTCCCTACTTGGAGCATCAGCACCTTTAACCTCCTGTTCCGTACAGGTTGCAATTTGTCCTGAGGATGAACGGGAAGACGGGGAACCAATGAGAGACTAGCTCTTGGTGTTGGGACAGGCACAGGTCACTCTATTTTCCCATCAGGAAGAAGAATTAACCACAGGCTCAGCCTGCCCCCTGGAACCAGAACAGGGCCTGAAGCCATCCTGCGCTTTTGCGGCCAGCTCCCAAAAAAGCGACTTGTAAAATGGAGCTTCAGGGCACTGCAATTCACAAACCTGCAGAGTTATAAATGATAACTCTCGTCCACAAATATATTGAGGGAAGGCAAAGAAGAGGATTTGAAATCAAGGCAGAATTGCAGGAAACAGATTTCAGGAGGTAGATTCGAATCGCCTTTAAAGCACATGAAAAGCGGCAAAACGTTGACAATGATGCCCTTGGCCAAAAAGGGCGTATGCGTTTTTTCCTGAATATATTCAGGAAAAAACGCATACGCCCTTTTTGGCCAACCAAGCAACCTGGAAAGGCAAATCAGCGTTACAAAGAAGTCTCGCTTCCCATCGGTCAAAAGGGCCATGCTGAAAAAAGTGTCAAAACCAGAAATGCAGGACAGGCCATGGAGAAATGGGAGCCTTGCTACACTGATGGGCGGGATGTAAATTGCCAACAGCCACTCTGGAGAAGTGTACGGTGTGTCCTGAAACATCTAAAAAACACAGCTTAGAGAGCATAGGGCACTTCCACGAATGGGGGGATAAAGTGGGAAAATTGAAAATCAGCAAGACACAAGCACCCCAAAGTTTAGGGCTGCTCTGTTGACAAGGACCTCCACTTCATTCTACCTTAAATATCCCAGGAAAGCGAAAAATGGATAAAAAAGTTGTGGTCCTTATGTACAATGGAATATCACTCAGCCATGAAATCAATGTCATAAGGCTAGTAGCAGCATGATGAGTGGATTTAGGTAAGACGATTCTAAGTGAAATAAGTCACACAGAAAAGGACACTTCTCATAAGGTGTCACTTATAGAGGGAATGTAAAAACCGTTACACTTGAACTGAATTACAAAACAGAACAGAGTCACACATGCAGAAAACACACTATGGCTGCTTAACGGGAAAGGTGAGGTGGGGTGATACATAAAACAAGAGTTTCAAATTAGCTCAGATACCGTTCCATAAACCCAATATGTAACAGACAAGACCTACTCCTTGCTCAGAGAACTGGACTCAACACGCCCGATTCACCGCACAAGAATATATCTGACTAGTAATAATCTTAAAACCTATGTATTGATATCTCTCTGTTAGTGTGTCAAGTGGGTGTAAAGCGGCATAAACACAGCCGTGAAAAGCAGCTAAACCCCATTATAAAAATAAATTACTTTTAAAAACCCATGAAAAAAAGACAGGGAAAGAGAGAGAAATTCTTACACAATTCGTTCAGGGGCTGTGATGCAACCTGGATTGACCATATCTAGACCCACAGCTGGATGAGACATAAGGGTGGACACTCTTGGGGCTGAGAGGTTTGGTGAGGTTGGGTGAGCAAACGCAGACCCTTTAAAGTAATAGTGCGTGCTACCCATCGCATGGGTCCCAAATCTCCAGGTTCAAGGGCATCTTCCTACATCGAAAACATGCATGAGAAACCCAGAAGATGGTACACCGTGTGATGGGGAAAGGTTTCTAAAACGCACCTCATTTCTCATCTCCTTGTGCTAGGGTTCGCCATTCCAGCCACTTTACTAGCAATCTCCCTACTTGGAGCATCAGCACCTTTAACCTCCTGTTCCGTACAGGTTGCAATTTGTCCTGAGGATGAACGGGAAGACGGGGAACCAATGAGAGACTAGCTCTTGGTGTTGGGACAGGCACAGGTCACTCTATTTTCCCATCAGGAAGAAGAATTAACCACAGGCTCAGCCTGCCCCCTGGAACCAGAACAGGGCCTGAAGCCATCCTGCGCTTTTGCGGCCAGCTCCCAAAAAAGCGACTTGTAAAATGGAGCTTCAGGGCACTGCAATTCACAAACCTGCAGAGTTATAAATGATAACTCTCGTCCACAAATATATTGAGGGAAGGCAAAAAAGAGGATTTAAAATCAAGGCAGAATTGCAGGAAACAGATTTCAGGAGGTAGATTCGAATCGCCTTTAGAGCACATGAAAAGCGGCAAAACGTTGACAATGATGTCCTTGGCCAAAAAGGGCTTACGCGTTTTTTCCTGAATATATTCAAGAAAAAACGCGTACGCCCTTTTTGGCCAACCAAGCAACCTGGAAAGGCAAATCAGCGCTACAAAGAAGTCTCGCTTCCCATCGGTCAAAAGGGCCATGCTGAAAAAAGTGTCAAAACCAGAAATGCATGACAGGCCATGGAGAAATGGGAGCCTTGCTACACTGATGGGCGGGATGTAAATTGCCAACAGCCACTCTGGAGAAGTGTACGGTGTGTCCTGAAACATCTAAAAAACACAGCTTAGAGAGCATCGGGCGCTTCCACGCATGGGTGTATAAAGTGGGAAAATTAAAAATCAGCAAGACACAGGCACCCCAAAGTTTAGGGCTGCTATTTTGACAATGACCTCCACTTCATTCCACCTTAAATATCCCAGGAAAGCGAAAAATGGATAAAAAAGTTGTGGTCCTTATGTACAATGGAATATCACTCAGCCATGAAATCAAAGTCATAAGGCTAGTAGCAGCATGATGAGTGGATTTAGGTAAGACGATTCTAAGTGAAATAAGTCACACAGAAAAGGACACTTCTCATAAGGTGTCACTTATAGAGGGAATGTAAAAACCGTTACACTTGAACTGAATTACAAAACAGAACAGAGTCACACATGCAGAAAACACACTATGGCTGCTTAACGGGAAAGGTGAGGTGGGGTGATACATAAAACAAGAGTTTCAAATTAGCTCAGATACCGTTCCATAAACCCAATATGTAACAGACAAGACCTACTCCTTGCTCAGAGAACTGGACTCAACACGCCCGATTCACCGCACAAGAATATATCTGACTAGTAATAATCTTAAAACCTATGTATTGATATCTCTCTGTTAGTGTGTCAAGTGGGTGTAAAGCGGCATAAACACAGCCGTGAAAAGCAGCTAAACCCCATTATAAAAATAAATTACTTTTAAAAACCCATGAAAAAAAGACAGGGAAAGAGAGAGAAATTCTTACACAATTCGTTCAGGGGCTGTGATGCAACCTGGATTGACCATATCTAGACCCACAGCTGGATGAGACATAAGGGTGGACACTCTTGGGGCTGAGAGGTTTGGTGAGGTTGGGTGAGCAAACGCAGACCCTTTAAAGTAATAGTGCGTGCTACCCATCGCATGGGTCCCAAATCTCCAGGTTCAAGGGCATCTTCCTACATCGAAAACATGCATGAGAAACCCAGAAGATGGTACACCGTGTGATGGGGAAAGGTTTCTAAAACGCACCTCATTTCTCATCTCCTTGTGCTCGGGTTCGCCATTCCAGCCACTTTACTAGCAATCTCCCTACTTGGAGCATCAGCACCTTTAACCTCCTGTTCCGTACAGGTTGCAATTTGTCCTGAGGATGAACGGGAAGACGGGGAACCAATGAGAGACTAGCTCTTGGTGTTGGGACAGGCACAGGTCACTCTATTTTCCCATCAGGAAGAAGAATTAACCACAGGCTCAGCCTGCCCCCTGGAACCAGAACAGGGCCTGAAGCCATCCTGCACTTTTGCGGCCAGCTCCCAAAAAAGCGACTTGTAAAATGGAGCTTCAGGGCACTGCAATTCACAAACCTGCAGAGTTATAAATGATAACTCTCGTCCACAAATATATTGAGGGAAGGCAAAGAAGAGGATTTGAAATCAAGGCAGAATTGCAGGAAACAGATTTCAGGAGGTAGATTCGAATCGCCTTTAAAGCACATGAAAAGCGGCAAAACGTTGACAATGATGCCCTTGGCCAAAAAGGGCGTATGCGTTTTTTCCTGAATATATTCAGGAAAAAACGCATACGCCCTTTTTGGCCAAACAAGCAACCTGGAAAGGCAAATCAGCGCTACAAAGAAGTCTCGCTTCCCATCGGTCAAAACGGCCATGCTGAAAAAAGTGTCAAAACCAGAAATGCAGGACAGGCCATGGAGAAATGGGAGCCTTGCTACACTGATGGGCGGGATGTAAATTGCCAACAGCCACTCTGGAGAAGTGTACGGTGTGTCCTGAAACATCTAAAAAACACAGCTTAGACAGCATAGGGCACTTTCACGCATGGGGGGATAAAGTGGGAAAATTGAAAATCAGCAAGACACAAGCACCCCAAAGTTTAGGGCTGCTCTGTTGACAAGGACCTCCACTTCATTCTACCTTAAATATCCCAGGAAAGCGAAAAATGGATAAAAAAGTTGTGGTCCTTATGTACAATGGAATATCACTCAGCCATGAAATCAATGTCATAAGGCTAGTAGCAGCATGATGAGTGGATTTAGGTACGACGATTCTAAGTGAAATAAGTCACACAGAAAAGGACACTTCTCATAAGGTGTCACTTATAGAGGGAATGTAAAAACCGTTACACTTTAACTGAATTACAAAACAGAACAGAGTCACACATGCAGAAAACACACTATGGCTGCTTAACGGGAAAGGTGAGGTGGGGTGATACATAAAACAAGAGTTTCAAATTAGCTCAGATATCGTTCCATAAACCCAATATGTAATAGACAAGACCTACTCCTTGCTCAGAGAACTGGACTCAACACGCCCGATTCACCGCACAAGAATATATCTGACTAGTAATAATCTTAAAACCTATGTATTGATATCTCTCTGTTAGTGTGTCAAGTGGGTGTAAAGCGGCATAAACACAGCCGTGAAAAGCAGCTAAACCCCATTATAAAAATAAATTACTTTTAAAAACCCATGAAACAAAGACAGGGAAAGAGAGAGAAATTCTTACACAATTCGTTCAGGGGCTGTGATGCAACCTGGATTGACCATATCTAGACCCACAGCTGGATGAGACATAAGGGTGGACACTCTTGGGGCTGAGAGGTTTGGTGAGGTTGGGTGAGCAAACGCAGACCCTTTAAAGTAATACTGCGTGCTACCCATCGCATGGGTCCCAAATCTCCAGGTTCAAGGGCATCTTCCTACATCGAAAACATGCATGAGAAACCCAGAAGATGGTACACCGTGTGATGGGGAAAGGTTTCTAAAACGCACCTCATTTCTCATCTCCTTGTGCTCGGGTTCGCCATTCCAGCCACTTTACTAGCAATCTCCCTACTTGGAGCATCAGCACCTTTAACCTCCTGTTCCGTACAGGTTGCAATTTGTCCTGAGGATGAACGGGAAGACGGGGAACCAATGAGAGACTAGCTCTTGGTTTTGGGACAGGCACAGGTCACTCTATTTTCCCATCAGGAAGAAGAATTAACCACAGGCTCAGCCTGCCCCCCGGAACCAGAACAGGGCCTGAAGCCATCCTGCGCTTTTGCGGCCAGCTCCCAAAAATGCGACTTGTAAAATGGAGCTTCAGGGCACTGCAATTCACAAACCTGCAGAGTTATAAATGATAACTCTCGTCCACAAATATATTGAGGGAAGGCAAAGAAGAGGATTTGAAATCAAGGCAGAATTGCAGGAAACAGATTTCAGGAGGTAGATTCGAATCGCCTTTAAAGCACATGAAAAGCGGCAAAACGTTGACAATGATGCCCTTGGCCAAAAAGGGCGTATGCGTTTTTTCCTGAATATATTCAGGAAAAAACGCATACGCCCTTTATGGCCAACCAAGCAACCTGGAAAGGCAAATCAGCGCTACTAAGAAGTCTCGCTTCCCATCGGTCAAAAGGCCCATGCTGAAAAATGTGTCAAAACCAGAAATGCAGGACAGGCCATGGAGAAATGGGAGCCTTGCTACACTGATGGGCGGGATGTAAATTGCCAACAGCCACTCTGGAGAAGTGTACGGTGTGTCCTGAAACATCTAAAAAACACAGCTTAGAGAGCATAGGGCACTTCCACGCATGGGGGGATAAAGTGGGAAAATTGAAAATCAGCAAGACACAAGCACCCCAAAGTTTAGGGCTGCTCTGTTGACAAGGACCTCCACTTCATTCCACCTTAAATATCCCAGGAAAGCGAAAAATGGATAAAAAAGTTGTGGTCCTTATGTACAATGGAATATCACTCAGCCATGAAATCAATGTCATAAGGCTAGTAGCAGCATGATGAGTGGATTTAGGTAAGACGATTCTAAGTGAAATAAGTCACACAGAAAAGGACACTTCTCATAAGGTGTCACTTATAGAGGGAATGTAAAAACCGTTACACTTGAACTGAATTACAAAACAGAACAGAGTCACACATGCAGAAAACACACTATGGCTGCTTAACGGGAAAGGTGAGGTGGGGTGATACATAAAACAAGAGTTTCAAATTAGCTCAGATACCGTTCCATATACCCAATATGTAATAGACAAGACCTACTCCTTGCTCAGAGAACTGGACTCAACACGCCCGATTCACCGCACAAGAATATATCTGACTAGTAATAATCTTAAAACCTATGTATTGATATCTCTCTGTTAGTGTGTCAAGTGGGTGTAAAGCGGCATAAACACAGCCCTGAAAAGCAGCTAAACCCCATTATAAAAATAAATTACTTTTAAAAACCCATGAAACAAAGACAGGGAAAGAGAGAGAAATTCTTACACAATTCGTTCAGGGGCTGTGATGCAACCTGGATTGACCATATCTAGACCCACAGCTGGATGAGACATAAGGGTGGACACTCTTGGGGCTGAGAGGTTTGGTGAGGTTGGGTGAGCAAACGCAGACCCTTTAAAGTAATACTGCGTGCTACCCATCGCATGGGTCCCAAATCTCCAGGTTCAAGGGCATCTTCCTACATCGAAAACATGCATGAGAAACCCAGAAGATGGTACACCGTGTGATGGGGAAAGGTTTCTAAAACGCACCTCATTTCTCATCTCCTTGTGCTCGGGTTCGCCATTCCAGCCACTTTACTAGCAATCTCCCTACTTGGAGCATCAGCACCTTTAACCTCCTGTTCCGTACAGGTTGCAATTTGTCCTGAGGATGAACGGGAAGACGGGGAACCAATGAGAGACTAGCTCTTGGTGTTGGGACAGGCACAGGTCACTCTATTTTCCCATCAGGAAGAAGAATTAACCACAGGCTCAGCCTGCCCCCTGGAACCAGAACAGGGCCTGAAGCCATCCTGCGCTTTTGCGGCCAGCTCCCAAAAAAGCGACTTGTAAAATGGAGCTTCAGGGCACTGCAATTCACAAACCTGCAGAGTTATAAATGATAACTCTCGTCCACAAATATATTGAGGGAAGGCAAAGAAGAGGATTTAAAATCAAGGCAGAATTGCAGGAAACAGATTTCAGGAGGTAGATTCGAATCGCCTTTAGAGCACATGAAAAGCGGCAAAACGTTGACAATGATGTCCTTGGCCAAAAAGGGCTTACGCGTTTTTTCCTGAATATATTCAAGAAAAAACGCGTACGCCCTTTTTGGCCAACCAAGCAACCTGGAAAGGCAAATCAGCGCTACAAAGAAGTCTCGCTTCCCATCGGTCAAAAGGGCCATGCTGAAAAAAGTGTCAAAACCAGAAATGCATGACAGGCCATGGAGAAATGGGAGCCTTGCTACACTGATGGGCGGGATGTAAATTGCCAACAGCCACTCTGGAGAAGTGTACGGTGTGTCCTGAAACATCTAAAAAACACAGCTTAGAGAGCATCGGGCGCTTCCATGCATGGGGGTATAAAGTGGGAAAATTAAAAATCAGCAAGACACAAGCACCCAAAAGTTTAGGGCTGCTCTGTTGACAAGGACCTCCACTTCATTCCACCTTAAATATCCCAGGAAAGCGAAAAATGGATAAAAAAGTTGTGGTCCTTATGTACAATGGAATATCACTCAGCCATGAAATCAAAGTCATAAGGCTAGTAGCAGCATGTTGAGTGGATTTAGGTAAGACGATTTTAAGTGAAATAAGTCACACAGAAAAGGACACTTCTCATAAGGTGTCACTTATAGAGGGAATGTAAAAACCGTTACACTTGAACTGAATTACAAAACAGAACAGAGTCACACATGCAGAAAACACACTATGGCTGCTTAACGGGAAAGGTGAGGTGGGGTGATACATAAAACAAGAGTTTCAAATTAGCTCAGATACCGTTCCATAATCCCGATATGTAATAGACAAGACCTACTCCTTGCTCAGAGAACTGGACTCAACATTCCCGATTCACCGCACAAGAATATATCTGACTAGTAATAATCTTAAAACCTATGTATTGATATCTCTCTGTTAGTGTGTCAAGTGGGTGTAAAGCGGCATAAACACAGCCCTGAAAAGCAGCTAAACCCCATTATAAAAATAAATTACTTTTAAAAACCCATGAAACAAAGACAGGGAAAGAGAGAGAAATTCTTACACAATTCGTTCAGGGGCTGTGATGCAACCTGGATTGACCATATCTAGACCCACAGCTGGATGAGACATAAGGGTGGACACTCTTGGGGCTGAGAGGTTTGGTGAGGTTGGGTGAGCAAACGCAGACCCTTTCAAGTAATACTGCGTGCTACCCATCGCATGGGTCCCAAATCTCCAGGTTCAAGGCCTCTTTCTACATCGAAAACATGCATGAGAAACCCAGAAGATGGTACACCGTGTGATGGGGAAAGGTTTCTAAAACGCACCTCATTTCTCATCTCCTTGTGCTCGGGTTCGCCATTCCAGCCACTTTACTAGCAATCTCCCTACTTGGAGCATCAGCACCTTTAACCTCCTGTTCCGTACAGGTTGCAATTTGTCCTGAGGATGAACGGGAAGACGGGGAACCAATGAGAGACTAGCTCTTGGTGTTGGGACAGGCACAGGTCACTCTATTTTCCCATCAGGAAGAAGAATTAACCACAGGCTCAGCCTGCCCCCCGGAACCAGAACAGGGCCTGAAGCCATCCTGCGCTTTTGCGGCCAGCTCCCAAAAAAGCGACTTGTAAAATGGAGCGTCAGGGCACTGCAATTCACAAAACTGCAGAGTTATAAATGATAACTCTCGTCCACAAATATATGGAGGGAAGGCAAAGAAGAGGATTTGAAATCAAGGCAGAATTGCAGGAAACAGATTTCAGGAGGTAGATTCGAATCGCCTTTAAAGCACATGAAAAGCGGCAAAACGTTGACAATGATGCCCTTGGCCAAAAAGGGCGTATGCGTTTTTTCCTGAATATATTCAGGAAAAAACGCATACGCCCTTTTTGGCCAACCAAGCAACCTGGAAAGGCAAATCAGCGCTACAAAGAAGTCTCGCTTCCCATCGGTCAAAAGGGCCATGCTGAAAAAAGTGTCAAAACCAGAAATGCATGACAGGCCATGGAGAAATGGGAGCCTTGCTACACTGATGGGCGGGATGTAAATTGCCAACAGCCACTCTGGAGAAGTGTACGGTGTGTCCTGAAACATCTAAAAAACACAGCTTAGAGAGCATCGGGCGCTTCCACGCATGGGTGTATAAAGTGGGAAAATTAAAAATCAGCAAGACACAGGCACCCCAAAGTTTAGGGCTGCTATTTTGACAATGACCTCCACTTCATTCCACCTTAAATATCCCAGGAAAGCGAAAAATGGATAAAAAAGTTGTGGTCCTTATGTACAATGGAATATCACTCAGCCATGAAATCAAAGTCATAAGGCTAGTAGCAGCATGATGAGTGGATTTAGGTAAGACGATTCTAAGTGAAATAAGTCACACAGAAAAGGACACTTCTCATAAGGTGTCACTTATAGAGGGAATGTAAAAACCGTTACACTTGAACTGAATTACAAAACAGAACAGAGTCACACATGCAGAAAACACACTATGGCTGCTTAACGGGAAAGGTGAGGTGGGGTGATACATAAAACAAGAGTTTCAAATTAGCTCAGATACCGTTCCATAAACCCAATATGTAACAGACAAGACCTACTCCTTGCTCAGAGAACTGGACTCAACACGCCCGATTCACCGCACAAGAATATATCTGACTAGTAATAATCTTAAAACCTATGTATTGATATCTCTCTGTTAGTGTGTCAAGTGGGTGTAAAGCGGCATAAACACAGCCGTGAAAAGCAGCTAAACCCCATTATAAAAATAAATTACTTTTAAAAACCCATGAAAAAAAGACAGGGAAAGAGAGAGAAATTCTTACACAATTCGTTCAGGGGCTGTGATGCAACCTGGATTGACCATATCTAGACCCACAGCTGGATGAGACATAAGGGTGGACACTCTTGGGGCTGAGAGGTTTGGTGAGGTTGGGTGAGCAAACGCAGACCCTTTAAAGTAATAGTGCGTGCTACCCATCGCATGGGTCCCAAATCTCCAGGTTCAAGGGCATCTTCCTACATCGAAAACATGCATGAGAAACCCAGAAGATGGTACACCGTGTGATGGGGAAAGGTTTCTAAAACGCACCTCATTTCTCATCTCCTTGTGCTCGGGTTCGCCATTCCAGCCACTTTACTAGCAATCTCCCTACTTGGAGCATCAGCACCTTTAACCTCCTGTTCCGTACAGGTTGCAATTTGTCCTGAGGATGAACGGGAAGACGGGGAACCAATGAGAGACTAGCTCTTGGTGTTGGGACAGGCACAGGTCACTCTATTTTCCCATCAGGAAGAAGAATTAACCACAGGCTCAGCCTGCCCCCTGGAACCAGAACAGGGCCTGAAGCCATCCTGCGCTTTTGCGGCCAGCTCCCAAAAAAGCGACTTGTAAAATGGAGCTTCAGGGCACTGCAATTCACAAACCTGCAGAGTTATAAATGATAACTCTCGTCCACAAATATATTGAGGGAAGGCAAAGAAGAGGATTTGAAATCAAGGCAGAATTGCAGGAAACAGATTTCAGGAGGTAGATTCGAATCGCCTTTAAAGCACATGAAAAGCGGCAAAACGTTGACAATGATGCCCTTGGCCAAAAAGGGCGTATGCGTTTTTTCCTGAATATATTCAGGAAAAAACGCATACGCCCTTTTTGGCCAACCAAGCAACCTGGAAAGGCAAATCAGCGCTACAAAGAAGTCTCGCTTCCCATCGGTCAAAAGGGCCATGCTGAAAAAAGTGTCAAAACCAGAAATGCAGGACAGGCCTTGGAGAAATGGGAGCCTTGCTACACTGATGGGCGGGATGTAAATTGCCAACAGCCACTCTGGAGAAGTGTACGGTGTGTCCTGAAACATCTAAAAAACACAGCTTAGAGAGCATAGGGCACTTCCACGCATGGGGGGATAAAGTGGGAAAATTGAAAATCAGCAAGACACAAGCACCCCAAAGTTTAGGGCTGCTCTGTTGACAAGGACCTCCACTTCATTCTACCTTAAATATCCCAGGAAAGCGAAAAATGGATAAAAAAGTTGTGGTCCTTATGTACAATGGAATATCACTCAGCCATGAAATCAATGTCATAAGGCTAGTAGCAGCATGATGAGTGGATTTAGGTAAGACGATTCTAAGTGAAATAAGTCACACAGAAAAGGACACTTCTCATAAGGTGTCACTTATAGAGGGAATGTAAAAACCGTTACACTTGAACTGAATTACAAAACAGAACAGAGTCACACATGCAGAAAACACACTATGGCTGCTTAACGGGAAAGGTGAGGTGGGGTGATACATAAAACAAGAGTTTCAAATTAGCTCAGATACCGTTCCATAAACCCAATATGTAACAGACAAGACCTACTCCTTGCTCAGAGAACTGGACTCAACACGCCCGATTCACCGCACAAGAATATATCTGACTAGTAATAATCTTAAAACCTATGTATTGATATCTCTCTGTTAGTGTGTCAAGTGGGTGTAAAGCGGCATAAACACAGCCGTGAAAAGAAGCTAAACCCCATTATAAAAATAAATTACTTTTAAAAACCCATGAAAAAAAGACAGGGAAAGAGAGAGAAATTCTTACACAATTCGTTCAGGGGCTGTGATGCAACCTGGATTGACCATATCTAGACCCACAGCTGGATGAGACATAAGGGTGGACACTCTTGGGGCTGAGAGGTTTGGTGAGGTTGGGTGAGCAAACGCAGACCCTTTAAAGTAATAGTGCGTGCTACCCATCGCATGGGTCCCAAATCTCCAGGTTCAAGGGCATCTTCCTACATCGAAAACATGCATGAGAAACCCAGAAGATGGTACACCGTGTGATGGGGAAAGGTTTCTAAAACGCACCTCATTTCTCATCTCCTTGTGCTCGGGTTCGCCATTCCAGCCACTTTACTAGCAATCTCCCTACTTGGAGCATCAGCACCTTTAACCTCCTGTTCCGTACAGGTTGCAATTTGTCCTGAGGATGAACGGGAAGACGGGGAACCAATGAGAGACTAGCTCTTGGTGTTGGGACAGGCACAGGTCACTCTATTTTCCCATCAGGAAGAAGAATTAACCACAGGCTCAGCCTGCCCCCTGGAACCAGAACAGGGCCTGAAGCCATCCTGCGCTTTTGCGGCCAGCTCCCAAAAAAGCGACTTGTAAAATGGAGCTTCAGGGCACTGCAATTCACAAACCTGCAGAGTTATAAATGATAACTCTCGTCCACAAATATATTGAGGGAAGGCAAAGAAGAGGATTTGAAATCAAGGCAGAATTGCAGGAAACAGATTTCAGGAGGTAGATTCGAATCGCCTTTAAAGCACATGAAAAGCGGCAAAACGTTGACAATGATGCCCTTGGCCAAAAAGGGCGTATGCGTTTTTTCCTGAATATATTCAGGAAAAAACGCCTACGCCCTTTTTGGCCAACCAAGCAACCTGGAAAGGCAAATCAGCGCTACAATGAAGTCTCGCTTCCCATCGGTCAAAAGGGCCATGCTGAAAAAAGTGTCAAAACCAGAAATGCAGGACAGGCCATGGAGAAATGGGAGCCTTGCTACACTGATGGGCGGGATGTAAATTGCCAACAGCCACTCTGGAGAAGTGTACGGTGTGTCCTGAAACATCTAAAAAACACAGCTTAGAGAGCATAGGGCACTTCCACGCATGGGGGGATAAAGTGGGAAAATTGAAAATCAGCAAGACACAAGCACCCCAAAGTTTAGGGCTGCTCTGTTGACAAGGACCTCCACTTCATTCTACCTTAAATATCCCAGGAAAGCGAAAAATGGATAAAAAAGTTGTGGTCCTTATGTACAATGGAATATCACTCAGCCATGAAATCAATGTCATAAGGCTAGTAGCAGCATGATGAGTGGATTTAGGTAAGACGATTCTAAGTGAAATAAGTCACACAGAAAAGGACACTTCTCATAAGGTGTCACTTATAGAGGGAATGTAAAAACCGTTACACTTGAACTGAATTACAAAACAGAACAGAGTCACACATGCAGAAAACACACTATGGCTGCTTAACGGGAAAGGTGAGGTGGGGTGATACATAAAACAAGAGTTTCAAATTAGCTCAGATACCGTTCCATAAACCCAATATGTAACAGACAAGACCTACTCCTTGCTCAGAGAACTGGACTCAACACGCCCGATTCACCGCACAAGAATATATCTGACTAGTAATAATCTTAAAACCTATGTATTGATATCTCTCTGTTAGTGTGTCAAGTGGGTGTAAAGCGGCATAAACACAGCCGTGAAAAGCAGCTAAACCCCATTATAAAAATAAATTACTTTTAAAAACCCATGAAAAAAAGACAGGGAAAGAGAGAGAAATTCTTACACAATTCGTTCAGGGGCTGTGATGCAACCTGGATTGACCATATCTAGACCCACAGCTGGATGAGACATAAGGGTGGACACTCTTGGGGCTGAGAGGTTTGGTGAGGTTGGGTGAGCAAACGCAGACCCTTTAAAGTAATAGTGCGTGCTACCCATCGCATGGGTCCCAAATCTCCAGGTTCAAGGGCATCTTCCTACATCGAAAACATGCATGAGAAACCCAGAAGATGGTACACCGTGTGATGGGGAAAGGTTTCTAAAACGCACCTCATTTCTCATCTCCTTGTGCTCGGGTTCGCCATTCCAGCCACTTTACTAGCAATCTCCCTACTTGGAGCATCAGCACCTTTAACCTCCTGTTCCGTACAGGTTGCAATTTGTCCTGAGGATGAACGGGAAGACGGGGAACCAATGAGAGACTAGCTCTTGGTGTTGGGACAGGCACAGGTCACTCTATTTTCCCATCAGGAAGAAGAATTAACCACAGGCTCAGCCTGCCCCCTGGAACCAGAACAGGGCCTGAAGCCATCCTGCGCTTTTGCGGCCAGCTCCCAAAAAAGCGACTTGTAAAATGGAGCTTCAGGGCACTGCAATTCACAAACCTGCAGAGTTATAAATGATAACTCTCGTCCACAAATATATTGAGGGAAGGCAAAGAAGAGGATTTGAAATCAAGGCAGAATTGCAGGAAACAGATTTCAGGAGGTAGATTCGAATCGCCTTTAAAGCACATGAAAAGCGGCAAAACGTTGACAATGATGCCCTTGGCCAAAAAGGGCGTATGCGTTTTTTCCTGAATATATTCAGGAAAAAACGCATACGCCCTTTTTGGCCAACCAAGCAACCTGGAAAGGCAAATCAGCGCTACAAAGAAGTCTCGCTTCCCATCGGTCAAAAGGGCCATGCTGAAAAAAGTGTCAAAACCAGAAATGCAGGACAGGCCATGGAGAAATGGGAGCCTTGCTACACTGATGGGCGGGATGTAAATTGCCAACAGCCACTCTGGAGAAGTGTACGGTGTGTCCTGAAACATCTAAAAAACACAGCTTAGAGAGCATAGGGCACTTCCACGCATGGGGGGATAAAGTGGGAAAATTGAAAATCAGCAAGACACAAGCACCCCAAAGTTTAGGGCTGCTCTGTTGACAAGGACCTCCACTTCATTCTACCTTAAATATCCCAGGAAAGCGAAAAATGGATAAAAAAGTTGTGGTCCTTATGTACAATGGAATATCACTCAGCCATGAAATCAATGTCATAAGGCTAGTAGCAGCATGATGAGTGGATTTAGGTAAGACGATTCTAAGTGAAATAAGTCACACAGAAAAGGACACTTCTCATAAGGTGTCACTTATAGAGGGAATGTAAAAACCGTTACACTTGAACTGAATTACAAAACAGAACAGAGTCACACATGCAGAAAACACACTATGGCTGCTTAACGGGAAAGGTGAGGTGGGGTGATACATAAAACAAGAGTTTCAAATTAGCTCAGATACCGTTCCATAAACCCAATATGTAACAGACAAGACCTACTCCTTGCTCAGAGAACTGGACTCAACACGCCCGATTCACCGCACAAGAATATATCTGACTAGTAATAATCTTAAAACCTATGTATTGATATCTCTCTGTTAGTGTGTCAAGTGGGTGTAAAGCGGCATAAACACAGCCGTGAAAAGCAGCTAAACCCCATTATAAAAATAAATTACTTTTAAAAACCCATGAAAAAAAGACAGGGAAAGAGAGAGAAATTCTTACACAATTCGTTCAGGGGCTGTGATGCAACCTGGATTGACCATATCTAGACCCACAGCTGGATGAGACATAAGGGTGGACACTCTTGGGGCTGAGAGGTTTGGTGAGGTTGGGTGAGCAAACGCAGACCCTTTAAAGTAATAGTGCGTGCTACCCATCGCATGGGTCCCAAATCTCCAGGTTCAAGGGCATCTTCCTACATCGAAAACATGCATGAGAAACCCAGAAGATGGTACACCGTGTGATGGGGAAAGGTTTCTAAAACGCACCTCATTTCTCATCTCCTTGTGCTCGGGTTCGCCATTCCAGCCACTTTACTAGCAATCTCCCTACTTGGAGCATCAGCACCTTTAACCTCCTGTTCCGTACAGGTTGCAATTTGTCCTGAGGATGAACGGGAAGACGGGGAACCAATGAGAGACTAGCTCTTGGTGTTGGGACAGGCACAGGTCACTCTATTTTCCCATCAGGAAGAAGAATTAACCACAGGCTCAGCCTGCCCCCTGGAACCAGAACAGGGCCTGAAGCCATCCTGCGCTTTTGCGGCCAGCTCCCAAAAAAGCGACTTGTAAAATGGAGCTTCAGGGCACTGCAATTCACAAACCTGCAGAGTTATAAATGATAACTCTCGTCCACAAATATATTGAGGGAAGGCAAAGAAGAGGATTTGAAATCAAGGCAGAATTGCAGGAAACAGATTTCAGGAGGTAGATTCGAATCGCCTTTAAAGCACATGAAAAGCGGCAAAACGTTGACAATGATGCCCTTGGCCAAAAAGGGCGTATGCGTTTTTTCCTGAATATATTCAGGAAAAAACGCCTACGCCCTTTTTGGCCAACCAAGCAACCTGGAAAGGCAAATCAGCGCTACAAAGAAGTCTCGCTTCCCATCGGTCAAAAGGGCCATGCTGAAAAAAGTGTCAAAACCAGAAATGCAGGACAGGCCATGGAGAAATGGGAGCCTTGCTACACTGATGGGCGGGATGTAAATTGCCAACAGCCACTCTGGAGAAGTGTACGGTGTGTCCTGAAACATCTAAAAAACACAGCTTAGAGAGCATAGGGCACTTCCACGCATGGGGGGATAAAGTGGGAAAATTGAAAATCAGCAAGACACAAGCACCCCAAAGTTTAGGGCTGCTCTGTTGACAAGGACCTCCACTTCATTCTACCTTAAATATCCCAGGAAAGCGAAAAATGGATAAAAAAGTTGTGGTCCTTATGTACAATGGAATATCACTCAGCCATGAAATCAATGTCATAAGGCTAGTAGCAGCATGATGAGTGGATTTAGGTAAGACGATTCTAAGTGAAATAAGTCACACAGAAAAGGACACTTCTCATAAGGTGTCACTTATAGAGGGAATGTAAAAACCGTTACACTTGAACTGAATTACAAAACAGAACAGAGTCACACATGCAGAAAACACACTATGGCTGCTTAACGGGAAAGGTGAGGTGGGGTGATACATAAAACAAGAGTTTCAAATTAGCTCAGATACCGTTCCATAAACCCAATATGTAACAGACAAGACCTACTCCTTGCTCAGAGAACTGGACTCAACACGCCCGATTCACCGCACAAGAATATATCTGACTAGTAATAATCTTAAAACCTATGTATTGATATCTCTCTGTTAGTGTGTCAAGTGGGTGTAAAGCGGCATAAACACAGCCGTGAAAAGCAGCTAAACCCCATTATAAAAATAAATTACTTTTAAAAACCCATGAAAAAAAGACAGGGAAAGAGAGAGAAATTCTTACACAATTCGTTCAGGGGCTGTGATGCAACCTGGATTGACCATATCTAGACCCACAGCTGGATGAGACATAAGGGTGGACACTCTTGGGGCTGAGAGGTTTGGTGAGGTTGGGTGAGCAAACGCAGACCCTTTAAAGTAATAGTGCGTGCTACCCATCGCATGGGTCCCAAATCTCCAGGTTCAAGGGCATCTTCCTACATCGAAAACATGCATGAGAAACCCAGAAGATGGTACACCGTGTGATGGGGAAAGGTTTCTAAAACGCACCTCATTTCTCATCTCCTTGTGCTCGGGTTCGCCATTCCAGCCACTTTACTAGCAATCTCCCTACTTGGAGCATCAGCACCTTTAACCTCCTGTTCCGTACAGGTTGCAATTTGTCCTGAGGATGAACGGGAAGACGGGGAACCAATGAGAGACTAGCTCTTGGTGTTGGGACAGGCACAGGTCACTCTATTTTCCCATCAGGAAGAAGAATTAACCACAGGCTCAGCCTGCCCCCTGGAACCAGAACAGGGCCTGAAGCCATCCTGCGCTTTTGCGGCCAGCTCCCAAAAAAGCGACTTGTAAAATGGAGCTTCAGGGCACTGCAATTCACAAACCTGCAGAGTTATAAATGATAACTCTCGTCCACAAATATATTGAGGGAAGGCAAAAAAGAGGATTTAAAATCAAGGCAGAATTGCAGGAAACAGATTTCAGGAGGTAGATTCGAATCGCCTTTAGAGCACATGAAAAGCGGCAAAACGTTGACAATGATGTCCTTGGCCAAAAAGGGCTTACGCGTTTTTTCCTGAATATATTCAAGAAAAAACGCGTACGCCCTTTTTGGCCAACCAAGCAACCTGGAAAGGCAAATCAGCGCTACAAAGAAGTCTCGCTTCCCATCGGTCAAAAGGGCCATGCTGAAAAAAGTGTCAAAACCAGAAATGCATGACAGGCCATGGAGAAATGGGAGCCTTGCTACACTGATGGGCGGGATGTAAATTGCCAACAGCCACTCTGGAGAAGTGTACGGTGTGTCCTGAAACATCTAAAAAACACAGCTTAGAGAGCATCGGGCGCTTCCACGCATGGGTGTATAAAGTGGGAAAATTAAAAATCAGCAAGACACAGGCACCCCAAAGTTTAGGGCTGCTATTTTGACAATGACCTCCACTTCATTCCACCTTAAATATCCCAGGAAAGCGAAAAATGGATAAAAAAGTTGTGGTCCTTATGTACAATGGAATATCACTCAGCCATGAAATCAAAGTCATAAGGCTAGTAGCAGCATGATGAGTGGATTTAGGTAAGACGATTCTAAGTGAAATAAGTCACACAGAAAAGGACACTTCTCATAAGGTGTCACTTATAGAGGGAATGTAAAAACCGTTACACTTGAACTGAATTACAAAACAGAACAGAGTCACACATGCAGAAAACACACTATGGCTGCTTAACGGGAAAGGTGAGGTGGGGTGATACATAAAACAAGAGTTTCAAATTAGCTCAGATACCGTTCCATAAACCCAATATGTAACAGACAAGACCTACTCCTTGCTCAGAGAACTGGACTCAACACGCCCGATTCACCGCACAAGAATATATCTGACTAGTAATAATCTTAAAACCTATGTATTGATATCTCTCTGTTAGTGTGTCAAGTGGGTGTAAAGCGGCATAAACACAGCCGTGAAAAGCAGCTAAACCCCATTATAAAAATAAATTACTTTTAAAAACCCATGAAAAAAAGACAGGGAAAGAGAGAGAAATTCTTACACAATTCGTTCAGGGGCTGTGATGCAACCTGGATTGACCATATCTAGACCCACAGCTGGATGAGACATAAGGGTGGACACTCTTGGGGCTGAGAGGTTTGGTGAGGTTGGGTGAGCAAACGCAGACCCTTTAAAGTAATAGTGCGTGCTACCCATCGCATGGGTCCCAAATCTCCAGGTTCAAGGGCATCTTCCTACATCGAAAACATGCATGAGAAACCCAGAAGATGGTACACCGTGTGATGGGGAAAGGTTTCTAAAACGCACCTCATTTCTCATCTCCTTGTGCTCGGGTTCGCCATTCCAGCCACTTTACTAGCAATCTCCCTACTTGGAGCATCAGCACCTTTAACCTCCTGTTCCGTACAGGTTGCAATTTGTCCTGAGGATGAACGGGAAGACGGGGAACCAATGAGAGACTAGCTCTTGGTGTTGGGACAGGCAGAGGTCACTCTATTTTCCCATCAGGAAGAAGAATTAACCACAGGCTCAGCCTGCCCCCTGGAACCAGAACAGGGCCTGAAGCCATCCTGCGCTTTTGCGGCCAGCTCCCAAAAAAGCGACTTGTAAAATGGAGCTTCAGGGCACTGCAATTCACAAACCTGCAGAGTTATAAATGATAACTCTCGTCCACAAATATATTGAGGGAAGGCAAAGAAGAGGATTTGAAATCAAGGCAGAATTGCAGGAAACAGATTTCAGGAGGTAGATTCGAATCGCCTTTAAAGCACATGAAAAGCGGCAAAACGTTGACAATGATGCCCTTGGCCAAAAAGGGCGTATGCGTTTTTTCCTGAATATATTCAGGAAAAAACGCATACGCCCTTTTTGGCCAACCAAGCAACCTGGAAAGGCAAATCAGCGCTACAAAGAAGTCTCGCTTCCCATCGGTCAAAAGGGCCATGCTGAAAAAAGTGTCAAAACCAGAAATGCAGGACAGGCCATGGAGAAATGGGAGCCTTGCTACACTGATGGGCGGGATGTAAATTGCCAACAGCCACTCTGGAGAAGTGTACGGTGTGTCCTGAAACATCTAAAAAACACAGCTTAGAGAGCATAGGGCACTTCCACGCATGGGGGGATAAAGTGGGAAAATTGAAAATCAGCAAGACACAAGCACCCCAAAGTTTAGGGCTGCTCTGTTGACAAGGACCTCCACTTCATTCTACCTTAAATATCCCAGGAAAGCGAAAAATGGATAAAAAAGTTGTGGTCCTTATGTACAATGGAATATCACTCAGCCATGAAATCAATGTCATAAGGCTAGTAGCAGCATGATGAGTGGATTTAGGTAAGACGATTCTAAGTGAAATAAGTCACACAGAAAAGGACACTTCTCATAAGGTGTCACTTATAGAGGGAATGTAAAAACCGTTACACTTGAACTGAATTACAAAACAGAACAGAGTCACACATGCAGAAAACACACTATGGCTGCTTAACGGGAAAGGTGAGGTGGGGTGATACATAAAACAAGAGTTTCAAATTAGCTCAGATACCGTTCCATAAACCCAATATGTAACAGACAAGACCTACTCCTTGCTCAGAGAACTGGACTCAACACGCCCGATTCACCGCACAAGAATATATCTGACTAGTAATAATCTTAAAACCTATGTATTGATATCTCTCTGTTAGTGTGTCAAGTGGGTGTAAAGCGGCATAAACACAGCCGTGAAAAGCAGCTAAACCCCATTATAAAAATAAATTACTTTTAAAAACCCATGAAAAAAAGACAGGGAAAGAGAGAGAAATTCTTACACAATTCGTTCAGGGGCTGTGATGCAACCTGGATTGACCATATCTAGACCCACAGCTGGATGAGACATAAGGGTGGACACTCTTGGGGCTGAGAGGTTTGGTGAGGTTGGGTGAGCAAACGCAGACCCTTTAAAGTAATAGTGCGTGCTACCCATCGCATGGGTCCCAAATCTCCAGGTTCAAGGGCATCTTCCTACATCGAAAACATGCATGAGAAACCCAGAAGATGGTACACCGTGTGATGGGGAAAGGTTTCTAAAACGCACCTCATTTCTCATCTCCTTGTGCTCGGGTTCGCCATTCCAGCCACTTTACTAGCAATCTCCCTACTTGGAGCATCAGCACCTTTAACCTCCTGTTCCGTACAGGTTGCAATTTGTCCTGAGGATGAACGGGAAGACGGGGAACCAATGAGAGACTAGCTCTTGGTGTTGGGACAGGCAGAGGTCACTCTATTTTCCCATCAGGAAGAAGAATTAACCACAGGCTCAGCCTGCCCCCTGGAACCAGAACAGGGCCTGAAGCCATCCTGCGCTTTTGCGGCCAGCTCCCAAAAAAGCGACTTGTAAAATGGAGCTTCAGGGCACTGCAATTCACAAACCTGCAGAGTTATAAATGATAACTCTCGTCCACAAATATATTGAGGGAAGGCAAAGAAGAGGATTTGAAATCAAGGCAGAATTGCAGGAAACAGATTTCAGGAGGTAGATTCGAATCGCCTTTAAAGCACATGAAAAGCGGCAAAACGTTGACAATGATGCCCTTGGCCAAAAAGGGCGTATGCGTTTTTTCCTGAATATATTCAGGAAAAAACGCATACGCCCTTTTTGGCCAACCAAGCAACCTGGAAAGGCAAATCAGCGCTACAAAGAAGTCTCGCTTCCCATCGGTCAAAAGGGCCATGCTGAAAAAAGTGTCAAAACCAGAAATGCAGGACAGGCCATGGAGAAATGGGAGCCTTGCTACACTGATGGGCGGGATGTAAATTGCCAACAGCCACTCTGGAGAAGTGTACGGTGTGTCCTGAAACATCTAAAAAACACAGCTTAGAGAGCATAGGGCACTTCCACGCATGGGGGGATAAAGTGGGAAAATTGAAAATCAGCAAGACACAAGCACCCCAAAGTTTAGGGCTGCTCTGTTGACAAGGACCTCCACTTCATTCTACCTTAAATATCCCAGGAAAGCGAAAAATGGATAAAAAAGTTGTGGTCCTTATGTACAATGGAATATCACTCAGCCATGAAATCAATGTCATAAGGCTAGTAGCAGCATGATGAGTGGATTTAGGTAAGACGATTCTAAGTGAAATAAGTCACACAGAAAAGGACACTTCTCATAAGGTGTCACTTATAGAGGGAATGTAAAAACCGTTACACTTGAACTGAATTACAAAACAGAACAGAGTCACACATGCAGAAAACACACTATGGCTGCTTAACGGGAAAGGTGAGGTGGGGTGATACATAAAACAAGAGTTTCAAATTAGCTCAGATACCGTTCCATAAACCCAATATGTAACAGACAAGACCTACTCCTTGCTCAGAGAACTGGACTCAACACGCCCGATTCACCGCACAAGAATATATCTGACTAGTAATAATCTTAAAACCTATGTATTGATATCTCTCTGTTAGTGTGTCAAGTGGGTGTAAAGCGGCATAAACACAGCCGTGAAAAGCAGCTAAACCCCATTATAAAAATAAATTACTTTTAAAAACCCATGAAAAAAAGACAGGGAAAGAGAGAGAAATTCTTACACAATTCGTTCAGGGGCTGTGATGCAACCTGGATTGACCATATCTAGACCCACAGCTGGATGAGACATAAGGGTGGACACTCTTGGGGCTGAGAGGTTTGGTGAGGTTGGGTGAGCAAACGCAGACCCTTTAAAGTAATAGTGCGTGCTACCCATCGCATGGGTCCCAAATCTCCAGGTTCAAGGGCATCTTCCTACATCGAAAACATGCATGAGAAACCCAGAAGATGGTACACCGTGTGATGGGGAAAGGTTTCTAAAACGCACCTCATTTCTCATCTCCTTGTGCTCGGGTTCGCCATTCCAGCCACTTTACTAGCAATCTCCCTACTTGGAGCATCAGCACCTTTAACCTCCTGTTCCGTACAGGTTGCAATTTGTCCTGAGGATGAACGGGAAGACGGGGAACCAATGAGAGACTAGCTCTTGGTGTTGGGACAGGCAGAGGTCACTCTATTTTCCCATCAGGAAGAAGAATTAACCACAGGCTCAGCCTGCCCCCTGGAACCAGAACAGGGCCTGAAGCCATCCTGCGCTTTTGCGGCCAGCTCCCAAAAAAGCGACTTGTAAAATGGAGCTTCAGGGCACTGCAATTCACAAACCTGCAGAGTTATAAATGATAACTCTCGTCCACAAATATATTGAGGGAAGGCAAAGAAGAGGATTTGAAATCAAGGCAGAATTGCAGGAAACAGATTTCAGGAGGTAGATTCGAATCGCCTTTAAAGCACATGAAAAGCGGCAAAACGTTGACAATGATGCCCTTGGCCAAAAAGGGCGTATGCGTTTTTTCCTGAATATATTCAGGAAAAAACGCATACGCCCTTTTTGGCCAACCAAGCAACCTGGAAAGGCAAATCAGCGCTACAAAGAAGTCTCGCTTCCCATCGGTCAAAAGGGCCATGCTGAAAAAAGTGTCAAAACCAGAAATGCAGGACAGGCCATGGAGAAATGGGAGCCTTGCTACACTGATGGGCGGGATGTAAATTGCCAACAGCCACTCTGGAGAAGTGTACGGTGTGTCCTGAAACATCTAAAAAACACAGCTTAGAGAGCATAGGGCACTTCCACGCATGGGGGGATAAAGTGGGAAAATTGAAAATCAGCAAGACACAAGCACCCCAAAGTTTAGGGCTGCTCTGTTGACAAGGACCTCCACTTCATTCTACCTTAAATATCCCAGGAAAGCGAAAAATGGATAAAAAAGTTGTGGTCCTTATGTACAATGGAATATCACTCAGCCATGAAATCAATGTCATAAGGCTAGTAGCAGCATGATGAGTGGATTTAGGTAAGACGATTCTAAGTGAAATAAGTCACACAGAAAAGGACACTTCTCATAAGGTGTCACTTATAGAGGGAATGTAAAAACCGTTACACTTGAACTGAATTACAAAACAGAACAGAGTCACACATGCAGAAAACACACTATGGCTGCTTAACGGGAAAGGTGAGGTGGGGTGATACATAAAACAAGAGTTTCAAATTAGCTCAGATACCGTTCCATAAACCCAATATGTAACAGACAAGACCTACTCCTTGCTCAGAGAACTGGACTCAACACGCCCGATTCACCGCACAAGAATATATCTGACTAGTAATAATCTTAAAACCTATGTATTGATATCTCTCTGTTAGTGTGTCAAGTGGGTGTAAAGCGGCATAAACACAGCCGTGAAAAGCAGCTAAACCCCATTATAAAAATAAATTACTTTTAAAAACCCATGAAAAAAAGACAGGGAAAGAGAGAGAAATTCTTACACAATTCGTTCAGGGGCTGTGATGCAACCTGGATTGACCATATCTAGACCCACAGCTGGATGAGACATAAGGGTGGACACTCTTGGGGCTGAGAGGTTTGGTGAGGTTGGGTGAGCAAGCGCAGACCCTTTAAAGTAATAGTGCGTGCTACCCATCGCATGGGTCCCAAATCTCCAGGTTCAAGGGCATCTTCCTACATCGAAAACATGCATGAGAAACCCAGAAGATGGTACACCGTGTGATGGGGAAAGGTTTCTAAAACGCACCTCATTTCTCATCTCCTTGTGCTCGGGTTCGCCATTCCAGCCACTTTACTAGCAATCTCCCTACTTGGAGCATCAGCACCTTTAACCTCCTGTTCCGTACAGGTTGCAATTTGTCCTGAGGATGAACGGGAAGACGGGGAACCAATGAGAGACTAGCTCTTGGTGTTGGGACAGGCACAGGTCACTCTATTTTCCCATCAGGAAGAAGAATTAACCACAGGCTCAGCCTGCCCCCTGGAACCAGAACAGGGCCTGAAGCCATCCTGCGCTTTTGCGGCCAGCTCCCAAAAAAGCGACTTGTAAAATGGAGCTTCAGGGCACTGCAATTCACAAACCTGCAGAGTTATAAATGATAACTCTCGTCCACAAATATATTGAGGGAAGGCAAAGAAGAGGATTTGAAATCAAGGCAGAATTGCAGGAAACAGATTTCAGGAGGTAGATTCGAATCGCCTTTAAAGCACATGAAAAGCGGCAAAACGTTGACAATGATGCCCTTGGCCAAAAAGGGCGTATGCGTTTTTTCCTGAATATATTCAGGAAAAAACGCATACGCCCTTTTTGGCCAACCAAGCAACCTGGAAAGGCAAATCAGCGCTACAAAGAAGTCTCGCTTCCCATCGGTCAAAAGGGCCATGCTGAAAAAAGTGTCAAAACCAGAAATGCAGGACAGGCCTTGGAGAAATGGGAGCCTTGCTACACTGATGGGCGGGATGTAAATTGCCAACAGCCACTCTGGAGAAGTGTACGGTGTGTCCTGAAACATCTAAAAAACACAGCTTAGAGAGCATAGGGCACTTCCACGCATGGGGGGATAAAGTGGGAAAATTGAAAATCAGCAAGACACAAGCACCCCAAAGTTTAGGGCTGCTCTGTTGACAAGGACCTCCACTTCATTCTACCTTAAATATCCCAGGAAAGCGAAAAATGGATAAAAAAGTTGTGGTCCTTATGTACAATGGAATATCACTCAGCCATGAAATCAATGTCATAAGGCTAGTAGCAGCATGATGAGTGGATTTAGGTAAGACGATTCTAAGTGAAATAAGTCACACAGAAAAGGACACTTCTCATAAGGTGTCACTTATAGAGGGAATGTAAAAACCGTTACACTTGAACTGAATTACAAAACAGAACAGAGTCACACATGCAGAAAACACACTATGGCTGCTTAACGGGAAAGGTGAGGTGGGGTGATCCATAAAACAAGAGTTTCAAATTAGCTCAGATACCGTTCCATAAACCCAATATGTAACAGACAAGACCTACTCCTTGCTCAGAGAACTGGACTCAACACGCCCGATTCACCGCACAAGAATATATCTGACTAGTAATAATCTTAAAACCTATGTATTGATATCTCTCTGTTAGTGTGTCAAGTGGGTGTAAAGCGGCATAAACACAGCCGTGAAAAGCAGCTAAACCCCATTATAAAAATAAATTACTTTTAAAAACCCATGAAAAAAAGACAGGGAAAGAGAGAGAAATTCTTACACAATTCGTTCAGGGGCTGTGATGCAACCTGGATTGACCATATCTAGACCCACAGCTGGATGAGACATAAGGGTGGACACTCTTGGGGCTGAGAGGTTTGGTGAGGTTGGGTGAGCAAACGCAGACCCTTTAAAGTAATAGTGCGTGCTACCCATCGCATGGGTCCCAAATCTCCAGGTTCAAGGGCATCTTCCTACATCGAAAACATGCATGAGAAACCCAGAAGATGGTACACCGTGTGATGGGGAAAGGTTTCTAAAACGCACCTCATTTCTCATCTCCTTGTGCTCGGGTTCGCCATTCCAGCCACTTTACTAGCAATCTCCCTACTTGGAGCATCAGCACCTTTAACCTCCTGTTCCGTACAGGTTGCAATTTGTCCTGAGGATGAACGGGAAGACGGGGAACCAATGAGAGACTAGCTCTTGGTGTTGGGACAGGCACAGGTCACTCTATTTTCCCATCAGGAAGAAGAATTAACCACAGGCTCAGCCTGCCCCCTGGAACCAGAACAGGGCCTGAAGCCATCCTGCGCTTTTGCGGCCAGCTCCCAAAAAAGCGACTTGTAAAATGGAGCTTCAGGGCACTGCAATTCACAAACCTGCAGAGTTATAAATGATAACTCTCGTCCACAAATATATTGAGGGAAGGCAAAGAAGAGGATTTGAAATCAAGGCAGAATTGCAGGAAACAGATTTCAGGAGGTAGATTCGAATCGCCTTTAAAGCACATGAAAAGCGGCAAAACGTTGACAATGATGCCCTTGGCCAAAAAGGGCGTATGCGTTTTTTCCTGAATATATTCAGGAAAAAACGCCTACGCCCTTTTTGGCCAACCAAGCAACCTGGAAAGGCAAATCAGCGCTACAATGAAGTCTCGCTTCCCATCGGTCAAAAGGGCCATGCTGAAAAAAGTGTCAAAACCAGAAATGCAGGACAGGCCATGGAGAAATGGGAGCCTTGCTACACTGATGGGCGGGATGTAAATTGCCAACAGCCACTCTGGAGAAGTGTACGGTGTGTCCTGAAACATCTAAAAAACACAGCTTAGAGAGCATAGGGCACTTCCACGCATGGGGGGATAAAGTGGGAAAATTGAAAATCAGCAAGACACAAGCACCCCAAAGTTTAGGGCTGCTCTGTTGACAAGGACCTCCACTTCATTCTACCTTAAATATCCCAGGAAAGCGAAAAATGGATAAAAAAGTTGTGGTCCTTATGTACAATGGAATATCACTCAGCCATGAAATCAATGTCATAAGGCTAGTAGCAGCATGATGAGTGGATTTAGGTAAGACGATTCTAAGTGAAATAAGTCACACAGAAAAGGACACTTCTCATAAGGTGTCACTTATAGAGGGAATGTAAAAACCGTTACACTTGAACTGAATTACAAAACAGAACAGAGTCACACATGCAGAAAACACACTATGGCTGCTTAACGGGAAAGGTGAGGTGGGGTGATACATAAAACAAGAGTTTCAAATTAGCTCAGATACCGTTCCATAAACCCAATATGTAACAGACAAGACCTACTCCTTGCTCAGAGAACTGGACTCAACACGCCCGATTCACCGCACAAGAATATATCTGACTAGTAATAATCTTAAAACCTATGTATTGATATCTCTCTGTTAGTGTGTCAAGTGGGTGTAAAGCGGCATAAACACAGCCGTGAAAAGCAGCTAAACCCCATTATAAAAATAAATTACTTTTAAAAACCCATGAAAAAAAGACAGGGAAAGAGAGAGAAATTCTTACACAATTCGTTCAGGGGCTGTGATGCAACCTGGATTGACCATATCTAGACCCACAGCTGGATGAGACATAAGGGTGGACACTCTTGGGGCTGAGAGGTTTGGTGAGGTTGGGTGAGCAAACGCAGACCCTTTAAAGTAATAGTGCGTGCTACCCATCGCATGGGTCCCAAATCTCCAGGTTCAAGGGCATCTTCCTACATCGAAAACATGCATGAGAAACCCAGAAGATGGTACACCGTGTGATGGGGAAAGGTTTCTAAAACGCACCTCATTTCTCATCTCCTTGTGCTCGGGTTCGCCATTCCAGCCACTTTACTAGCAATCTCCCTACTTGGAGCATCAGCACCTTTAACCTCCTGTTCCGTACAGGTTGCAATTTGTCCTGAGGATGAACGGGAAGACGGGGAACCAATGAGAGACTAGCTCTTGGTGTTGGGACAGGCACAGGTCACTCTATTTTCCCATCAGGAAGAAGAATTAACCACAGGCTCAGCCTGCCCCCTGGAACCAGAACAGGGCCTGAAGCCATCCTGCGCTTTTGCGGCCAGCTCCCAAAAAAGCGACTTGTAAAATGGAGCTTCAGGGCACTGCAATTCACAAACCTGCAGAGTTATAAATGATAACTCTCGTCCACAAATATATTGAGGGAAGGCAAAGAAGAGGATTTGAAATCAAGGCAGAATTGCAGGAAACAGATTTCAGGAGGTAGATTCGAATCGCCTTTAAAGCACATGAAAAGCGGCAAAACGTTGACAATGATGCCCTTGGCCAAAAAGGGCGTATGCGTTTTTTCCTGAATATATTCAGGAAAAAACGCATACGCCCTTTTTGGCCAACCAAGCAACCTGGAAAGGCAAATCAGCGCTACAAAGAAGTCTCGCTTCCCATCGGTCAAAAGGGCCATGCTGAAAAAAGTGTCAAAACCAGAAATGCAGGACAGGCCATGGAGAAATGGGAGCCTTGCTACACTGATGGGCGGGATGTAAATTGCCAACAGCCACTCTGGAGAAGTGTACGGTGTGTCCTGAAACATCTAAAAAACACAGCTTAGAGAGCATAGGGCACTTCCACGCATGGGGGGATAAAGTGGGAAAATTGAAAATCAGCAAGACACAAGCACCCCAAAGTTTAGGGCTGCTCTGTTGACAAGGACCTCCACTTCATTCTACCTTAAATATCCCAGGAAAGCGAAAAATGGATAAAAAAGTTGTGGTCCTTATGTACAATGGAATATCACTCAGCCATGAAATCAATGTCATAAGGCTAGTAGCAGCATGATGAGTGGATTTAGGTAAGACGATTCTAAGTGAAATAAGTCACACAGAAAAGGACACTTCTCATAAGGTGTCACTTATAGAGGGAATGTAAAAACCGTTACACTTGAACTGAATTACAAAACAGAACAGAGTCACACATGCAGAAAACACACTATGGCTGCTTAACGGGAAAGGTGAGGTGGGGTGATACATAAAACAAGAGTTTCAAATTAGCTCAGATACCGTTCCATAAACCCAATATGTAACAGACAAGACCTACTCCTTGCTCAGAGAACTGGACTCAACACGCCCGATTCACCGCACAAGAATATATCTGACTAGTAATAATCTTAAAACCTATGTATTGATATCTCTCTGTTAGTGTGTCAAGTGGGTGTAAAGCGGCATAAACACAGCCGTGAAAAGCAGCTAAACCCCATTATAAAAATAAATTACTTTTAAAAACCCATGAAAAAAAGACAGGGAAAGAGAGAGAAATTCTTACACAATTCGTTCAGGGGCTGTGATGCAACCTGGATTGACCATATCTAGACCCACAGCTGGATGAGACATAAGGGTGGACACTCTTGGGGCTGAGAGGTTTGGTGAGGTTGGGTGAGCAAACGCAGACCCTTTAAAGTAATAGTGCGTGCTACCCATCGCATGGGTCCCAAATCTCCAGGTTCAAGGGCATCTTCCTACATCGAAAACATGCATGAGAAACCCAGAAGATGGTACACCGTGTGATGGGGAAAGGTTTCTAAAACGCACCTCATTTCTCATCTCCTTGTGCTCGGGTTCGCCATTCCAGCCACTTTACTAGCAATCTCCCTACTTGGAGCATCAGCACCTTTAACCTCCTGTTCCGTACAGGTTGCAATTTGTCCTGAGGATGAACGGGAAGACGGGGAACCAATGAGAGACTAGCTCTTGGTGTTGGGACAGGCACAGGTCACTCTATTTTCCCATCAGGAAGAAGAATTAACCACAGGCTCAGCCTGCCCCCTGGAACCAGAACAGGGCCTGAAGCCATCCTGCGCTTTTGCGGCCAGCTCCCAAAAAAGCGACTTGTAAAATGGAGCTTCAGGGCACTGCAATTCACAAACCTGCAGAGTTATAAATGATAACTCTCGTCCACAAATATATTGAGGGAAGGCAAAGAAGAGGATTTGAAATCAAGGCAGAATTGCAGGAAACAGATTTCAGGAGGTAGATTCGAATCGCCTTTAAAGCACATGAAAAGCGGCAAAACGTTGACAATGATGCCCTTGGCCAAAAAGGGCGTATGCGTTTTTTCCTGAATATATTCAGGAAAAAACGCATACGCCCTTTTTGGCCAACCAAGCAACCTGGAAAGGCAAATCAGCGCTACAAAGAAGTCTCGCTTCCCATCGGTCAAAAGGGCCATGCTGAAAAAAGTGTCAAAACCAGAAATGCAGGACAGGCCATGGAGAAATGGGAGCCTTGCTACACTGATGGGCGGGATGTAAATTGCCAACAGCCACTCTGGAGAAGTGTACGGTGTGTCCTGAAACATCTAAAAAACACAGCTTAGAGAGCATAGGGCACTTCCACGCATGGGGGGATAAAGTGGGAAAATTGAAAATCAGCAAGACACAAGCACCCCAAAGTTTAGGGCTGCTCTGTTGACAAGGACCTCCACTTCATTCTACCTTAAATATCCCAGGAAAGCGAAAAATGGATAAAAAAGTTGTGGTCCTTATGTACAATGGAATATCACTCAGCCATGAAATCAATGTCATAAGGCTAGTAGCAGCATGATGAGTGGATTTAGGTAAGACGATTCTAAGTGAAATAAGTCACACAGAAAAGGACACTTCTCATAAGGTGTCACTTATAGAGGGAATGTAAAAACCGTTACACTTGAACTGAATTACAAAACAGAACAGAGTCACACATGCAGAAAACACACTATGGCTGCTTAACGGGAAAGGTGAGGTGGGGTGATACATAAAACAAGAGTTTCAAATTAGCTCAGATACCGTTCCATAAACCCAATATGTAACAGACAAGACCTACTCCTTGCTCAGAGAACTGGACTCAACACGCCCGATTCACCGCACAAGAATATATCTGACTAGTAATAATCTTAAAACCTATGTATTGATATCTCTCTGTTAGTGTGTCAAGTGGGTGTAAAGCGGCATAAACACAGCCGTGAAAAGCAGCTAAACCCCATTATAAAAATAAATTACTTTTAAAAACCCATGAAAAAAAGACAGGGAAAGAGAGAGAAATTCTTACACAATTCGTTCAGGGGCTGTGATGCAACCTGGATTGACCATATCTAGACCCACAGCTGGATGAGACATAAGGGTGGACACTCTTGGGGCTGAGAGGTTTGGTGAGGTTGGGTGAGCAAACGCAGACCCTTTAAAGTAATAGTGCGTGCTACCCATCGCATGGGTCCCAAATCTCCAGGTTCAAGGGCATCTTCCTACATCGAAAACATGCATGAGAAACCCAGAAGATGGTACACCGTGTGATGGGGAAAGGTTTCTAAAACGCACCTCATTTCTCATCTCCTTGTGCTCGGGTTCGCCATTCCAGCCACTTTACTAGCAATCTCCCTACTTGGAGCATCAGCACCTTTAACCTCCTGTTCCGTACAGGTTGCAATTTGTCCTGAGGATGAACGGGAAGACGGGGAACCAATGAGAGACTAGCTCTTGGTGTTGGGACAGGCACAGGTCACTCTATTTTCCCATCAGGAAGAAGAATTAACCACAGGCTCAGCCTGCCCCCTGGAACCAGAACAGGGCCTGAAGCCATCCTGCGCTTTTGCGGCCAGCTCCCAAAAAAGCGACTTGTAAAATGGAGCTTCAGGGCACTGCAATTCACAAACCTGCAGAGTTATAAATGATAACTCTCGTCCACAAATATATTGAGGGAAGGCAAAGAAGAGGATTTGAAATCAAGGCAGAATTGCAGGAAACAGATTTCAGGAGGTAGATTCGAATCGCCTTTAAAGCACATGAAAAGCGGCAAAACGTTGACAATGATGCCCTTGGCCAAAAAGGGCGTATGCGTTTTTTCCTGAATATATTCAGGAAAAAACGCATACGCCCTTTTTGGCCAACCAAGCAACCTGGAAAGGCAAATCAGCGCTACAAAGAAGTCTCGCTTCCCATCGGTCAAAAGGGCCATGCTGAAAAAAGTGTCAAAACCAGAAATGCAGGACAGGCCATGGAGAAATGGGAGCCTTGCTACACTGATGGGCGGGATGTAAATTGCCAACAGCCACTCTGGAGAAGTGTACGGTGTGTCCTGAAACATCTAAAAAACACAGCTTAGAGAGCATAGGGCACTTCCACGCATGGGGGGATAAAGTGGGAAAATTGAAAATCAGCAAGACACAAGCACCCCAAAGTTTAGGGCTGCTCTGTTGACAAGGACCTCCACTTCATTCTACCTTAAATATCCCAGGAAAGCGAAAAATGGATAAAAAAGTTGTGGTCCTTATGTACAATGGAATATCACTCAGCCATGAAATCAATGTCATAAGGCTAGTAGCAGCATGATGAGTGGATTTAGGTAAGACGATTCTAAGTGAAATAAGTCACACAGAAAAGGACACTTCTCATAAGGTGTCACTTATAGAGGGAATGTAAAAACCGTTACACTTGAACTGAATTACAAAACAGAACAGAGTCACACATGCAGAAAACACACTATGGCTGCTTAACGGGAAAGGTGAGGTGGGGTGATACATAAAACAAGAGTTTCAAATTAGCTCAGATACCGTTCCATAAACCCAATATGTAACAGACAAGACCTACTCCTTGCTCAGAGAACTGGACTCAACACGCCCGATTCACCGCACAAGAATATATCTGACTAGTAATAATCTTAAAACCTATGTATTGATATCTCTCTGTTAGTGTGTCAAGTGGGTGTAAAGCGGCATAAACACAGCCGTGAAAAGCAGCTAAACCCCATTATAAAAATAAATTACTTTTAAAAACCCATGAAAAAAAGACAGGGAAAGAGAGAGAAATTCTTACACAATTCGTTCAGGGGCTGTGATGCAACCTGGATTGACCATATCTAGACCCACAGCTGGATGAGACATAAGGGTGGACACTCTTGGGGCTGAGAGGTTTGGTGAGGTTGGGTGAGCAAACGCAGACCCTTTAAAGTAATAGTGCGTGCTACCCATCGCATGGGTCCCAAATCTCCAGGTTCAAGGGCATCTTCCTACATCGAAAACATGCATGAGAAACCCAGAAGATGGTACACCGTGTGATGGGGAAAGGTTTCTAAAACGCACCTCATTTCTCATCTCCTTGTGCTCGGGTTCGCCATTCCAGCCACTTTACTAGCAATCTCCCTACTTGGAGCATCAGCACCTTTAACCTCCTGTTCCGTACAGGTTGCAATTTGTCCTGAGGATGAACGGGAAGACGGGGAACCAATGAGAGACTAGCTCTTGGTGTTGGGACAGGCACAGGTCACTCTATTTTCCCATCAGGAAGAAGAATTAACCACAGGCTCAGCCTGCCCCCTGGAACCAGAACAGGGCCTGAAGCCATCCTGCGCTTTTGCGGCCAGCTCCCATAAAAGCGACTTGTAAAATGGAGCTTCAGGGCACTGCAATTCACAAACCTGCAGAGTTATAAATGATAACTCTCGTCCACAAATATATTGAGGGAAGGCAAAGAAGAGGATTTGAAATCAAGGCAGAATTGCAGGAAACAGATTTCAGGAGGTAGATTCGAATCGCCTTTAAAGCACATGAAAAGCGGCAAAACGTTGACAATGATGCCCTTGGCCAAAAAGGGCGTATGCGTTTTTTCCTGAATATATTCAGGAAAAAACGCATACGCCCTTTTTGGCCAAACAAGCAACCTGGAAAGGCAAATCAGCGCTACAAAGAAGTCTCGCTTCCCATCGGTCAAAACGGCCATGCTGAAAAAAGTGTCAAAACCAGAAATGCAGGACAGGCCATGGAGAAATGGGAGCCTTGCTACACTGATGGGCGGGATGTAAATTGCCAACAGCCACTCTGGAGAAGTGTACGGTGTGTCCTGAAACATCTAAAAAACACAGCTTAGACAGCATAGGGCACTTCCACGCATGGGGGGATAAAGTGGGAAAATTGAAAATCAGCAAGACACAAGCACCCCAAAGTTTAGGGCTGCTCTGTTGACAAGGACCTCCACTTCATTCTACCTTAAATATCCCAGGAAAGCGAAAAATGGATAAAAAAGTTGTGGTCCTTATGTACAATGGAATATCACTCAGCCATGAAATCAATGTCATAAGGCTAGTAGCAGCATGATGAGTGGATTTAGGTAAGACGATTCTAAGTGAAATAAGTCACACAGAAAAGGACACTTCTCATAAGGTGTCACTTATAGAGGGAATGTAAAAACCGTTACACTTGAACTGAATTACAAAACAGAACAGAGTCACACATGCAGAAAACACACTATGGCTGCTTAACGGGAAAGGTGAGGTGGGGTGATACATAAAACAAGAGTTTCAAATTAGCTCAGATACCGTTCCATAAACCCAATATGTAACAGACAAGACCTACTCCTTGCTCAGAGAACTGGACTCAACACGCCCGATTCACCGCACAAGAATATATCTGACTAGTAATAATCTTAAAACCTATGTATTGATATCTCTCTGTTAGTGTGTCAAGTGGGTGTAAAGCGGCATAAACACAGCCGTGAAAAGCAGCTAAACCCCATTATAAAAATAAATTACTTTTAAAAACCCATGAAAAAAAGACAGGGAAAGAGAGAGAAATTCTTACACAATTCGTTCAGGGGCTGTGATGCAACCTGGATTGACCATATCTAGACCCACAGCTGGATGAGACATAAGGGTGGACACTCTTGGGGCTGAGAGGTTTGGTGAGGTTGGGTGAGCAAACGCAGACCCTTTAAAGTAATAGTGCGTGCTACCCATCGCATGGGTCCCAAATCTCCAGGTTCAAGGGCATCTTCCTACATCGAAAACATGCATGAGAAACCCAGAAGATGGTACACCGTGTGATGGGGAAAGGTTTCTAAAACGCACCTCATTTCTCATCTCCTTGTGCTCGGGTTCGCCATTCCAGCCACTTTACTAGCAATCTCCCTACTTGGAGCATCAGCACCTTTAACCTCCTGTTCCGTACAGGTTGCAATTTGTCCTGAGGATGAACGGGAAGACGGGGAACCAATGAGAGACTAGCTCTTGGTGTTGGGACAGGCACAGGTCACTCTATTTTCCCATCAGGAAGAAGAATTAACCACAGGCTCAGCCTGCCCCCTGGAACCAGAACAGGGCCTGAAGCCATCCTGCGCTTTTGCGGCCAGCTCCCAAAAAAGCGACTTGTAAAATGGAGCTTCAGGGCACTGCAATTCACAAACCTGCAGAGTTATAAATGATAACTCTCGTCCACAAATATATTGAGGGAAGGCAAAGAAGAGGATTTGAAATCAAGGCAGAATTGCAGGAAACAGATTTCAGGAGGTAGATTCGAATCGCCTTTAAAGCACATGAAAAGCGGCAAAACGTTGACAATGATGCCCTTGGCCAAAAAGGGCGTATGCGTTTTTTCCTGAATATATTCAGGAAAAAACGCCTACGCCCTTTTTGGCCAACCAAGCAACCTGGAAAGGCAAATCAGCGCTACAAAGAAGTCTCGCTTCCCATCGGTCAAAAGGGCCATGCTGAAAAAAGTGTCAAAACCAGAAATGCAGGACAGGCCATGGAGAAATGGGAGCCTTGCTACACTGATGGGCGGGATGTAAATTGCCAACAGCCACTCTGGAGAAGTGTACGGTGTGTCCTGAAACATCTAAAAAACACAGCTTAGAGAGCATAGGGCACTTCCACGCATGGGGGGATAAAGTGGGAAAATTGAAAATCAGCAAGACACAAGCACCCCAAAGTTTAGGGCTGCTCTGTTGACAAGGACCTCCACTTCATTCTACCTTAAATATCCCAGGAAAGCGAAAAATGGATAAAAAAGTTGTGGTCCTTATGTACAATGGAATATCACTCAGCCATGAAATCAATGTCATAAGGCTAGTAGCAGCATGATGAGTGGATTTAGGTAAGACGATTCTAAGTGAAATAAGTCACACAGAAAAGGACACTTCTCATAAGGTGTCACTTATAGAGGGAATGTAAAAACCGTTACACTTGAACTGAATTACAAAACAGAACAGAGTCACACATGCAGAAAACACACTATGGCTGCTTAACGGGAAAGGTGAGGTGGGGTGATACATAAAACAAGAGTTTCAAATTAGCTCAGATACCGTTCCATAAACCCAATATGTAACAGACAAGACCTACTCCTTGCTCAGAGAACTGGACTCAACACGCCCGATTCACCGCACAAGAATATATCTGACTAGTAATAATCTTAAAACCTATGTATTGATATCTCTCTGTTAGTGTGTCAAGTGGGTGTAAAGCGGCATAAACACAGCCGTGAAAAGCAGCTAAACCCCATTATAAAAATAAATTACTTTTAAAAACCCATGAAAAAAAGACAGGGAAAGAGAGAGAAATTCTTACACAATTCGTTCAGGGGCTGTGATGCAACCTGGATTGACCATATCTAGACCCACAGCTGGATGAGACATAAGGGTGGACACTCTTGGGGCTGAGAGGTTTGGTGAGGTTGGGTGAGCAAACGCAGACCCTTTAAAGTAATAGTGCGTGCTACCCATCGCATGGGTCCCAAATCTCCAGGTTCAAGGGCATCTTCCTACATCGAAAACATGCATGAGAAACCCAGAAGATGGTACACCGTGTGATGGGGAAAGGTTTCTAAAACGCACCTCATTTCTCATCTCCTTGTGCTCGGGTTCGCCATTCCAGCCACTTTACTAGCAATCTCCCTACTTGGAGCATCAGCACCTTTAACCTCCTGTTCCGTACAGGTTGCAATTTGTCCTGAGGATGAACGGGAAGACGGGGAACCAATGAGAGACTAGCTCTTGGTGTTGGGACAGGCACAGGTCACTCTATTTTCCCATCAGGAAGAAGAATTAACCACAGGCTCAGCCTGCCCCCTGGAACCAGAACAGGGCCTGAAGCCATCCTGCGCTTTTGCGGCCAGCTCCCAAAAAAGCGACTTGTAAAATGGAGCTTCAGGGCACTGCAATTCACAAACCTGCAGAGTTATAAATGATAACTCTCGTCCACAAATATATTGAGGGAAGGCAAAGAAGAGGATTTGAAATCAAGGCAGAATTGCAGGAAACAGATTTCAGGAGGTAGATTCGAATCGCCTTTAAAGCACATGAAAAGCGGCAAAACGTTGACAATGATGCCCTTGGCCAAAAAGGGCGTATGCGTTTTTTCCTGAATATATTCAGGAAAAAACGCATACGCCCTTTTTGGCCAACCAAGCAACCTGGAAAGGCAAATCAGCGCTACAAAGAAGTCTCGCTTCCCATCGGTCAAAAGGACCATGCTGAAAAAAGTGTCAAAACCAGAAATGCAGGACAGGCCATGGAGAAATGGGAGCCTTGCTACACTGATGGGCGGGATGTAAATTGCCAACAGCCACTCTGGAGAAGTGTACGGTGTGTCCTGAAACATCTAAAAAACACAGCTTAGAGAGCATCGGGCGCTTCCATGCATGGGGGTATAAAGTGGGAAAATTAAAAATCAGCAAGACACAAGCACCCAAAAGTTTAGGGCTGCTCTGTTGACAAGGACCTCCACTTCATTCCACCTTAAATATCCCAGGAAAGCGAAAAATGGATAAAAAAGTTGTGGTCCTTATGTACAATGGAATATCACTCAGCCATGAAATCAATGTCATAAGGCTAGTAGCAGCATGATGAGTGGATTTAGGTACGACGATTCTAAGTGAAATAAGTCACACAGAAAAGGACACTTCTCATAAGGTGTCACTTATAGAGGGAATGTAAAAACCGTTACACTTGAACTGAATTACAAAACAGAACAGAGTCACACATGCAGAAAACACACTATGGCTGCTTAACGGGAAAGGTGAGGTGGGGTGATACATAAAACATGAGTTTCAAATTAGCTCAGATACCGTTCCATAAACCCAATATGTAATAGACAAGACCTACTCCTTGCTCAGAGAACTGGACTCAACACGCCCGATTCACCGCACAAGAATATATCTGACTAGTAATAATCTTAAAACCTATGTATTGATATCTCTCTGTTAGTGTGTCAAGTGGGTGTAAAGCGGCATAAACACAGCCCTGAAAAGCAGCTAAACCCCATTATAAAAATAAATTACTTTTAAAAACCCATGAAACAAAGACAGGGAAAGAGAGAGAAATTCTTACACAATTCGTTCAGGGGCTGTGATGCAACCTGGATTGACCATATCTAGACCCACAGCTGGATGAGACATAAGGGTGGACACTCTTGGGGCTGAGAGGTTTGGTGAGGTTGGGTGAGCAAACGCAGACCCTTTAAAGTAATACTGCGTGCTACCCATCGCATGGGTCCCAAATCTCCAAGTTCAAGGGCATCTTCCTACATCGAAAACATGCATGAGAAACCCAGAAGATGGTACACCGTGTGATGGGGAAAGGTTTCTAAAACGCACCTCATTTCTCATCTCCTTGTGCTCGGGTTCGCCATTCCAGCCACTTTACTAGCAATCTCCCTACTTGGAGCATCAGCACCTTTAACCTCCTGTTCCGTACAGGTTGCAATTTGTCCTGAGGATGAACGGGAAGACGGGGAACCAATGAGAGACTAGCTCTTGGTGTTGGGACAGGCACAGGTCACTCTATTTTCCCATCAGGAAGAAGAATTAACCACAGGCTCAGCCTGCCCCCCGGAACCAGAACAGGGCCTGAAGCCATCCTGCGCTTTTGCGGCCAGCTCCCAAAAAAGCGACTTGTAAAATGGAGCTTCAGGGCACTGCAATTCACAAACCTGCAGAGTTATAAATGATAACTCTCGTCCACAAATATATTGAGGGAAGGCAAAGAAGAGGATTTGAAATCAAGGCAGAATTGCAGGAAACAGATTTCAGGAGGTAGATTCGAATCGCCTTTAAAGCACATGAAAAGCGGCAAAACGTTGACAATGATGCCCTTGGCCAAAAAGGGCTTACGCGTTTTTTCCTGAATATATTCAAGAAAAAACGCGTATGCCCTTTTTGGCCAACCAAGCAACCTGGAAAGGCAAATCAGCGCTACAAAGAAGTCTCGCTTCCCATCGGTCAAAAGGGCCATGCTGAAAAAAGTGTCAAAACCAGAAATGCACTTCAGGCCATGGAGAAATGGGAGCCTTGCTACACTGATGGGCGGGATGTAAATTGCCAACAGCCACTCTGGAGAAGTGTACGGTGTGTCCTGAAACATCTAAAAAACACAGCTTAGAGAGCATCGGGCGCTTCCACGCATGGGTGTATAAAGTGGGAAAATTAAAAATCAGCAAGACACAGGCACCCCAAAGTTTAGGGCTGCTATTTTGACAATGACCTCCACTTCATTCCACCTTAAATATCCCAGGAAAGCGAAAAATGGATAAAAAAGTTGTGGTCCTTATGTACAATGGAATATCACTCAGCCATGAAATCAAAGTCATAAGGCTAGTAGCAGCATGATGAGTGGATTTAGGTAAGACGATTCTAAGTGAAATAAGTCACACAGAAAAGGACACTTCTCATAAGGTGTCACTTATAGAGGGAATGTAAAAACCGTTACACTTTAACTGAATTACAAAACAGAACAGAGTCACACATGCAGAAAACACACTATGGCTGCTTAACGGGAAAGGTGAGGTGGGGTGATACATAAAACAAGAGTTTCAAATTAGCTCAGATACCGTTCCATAAACCCGATATGTAATAGACAAGACCTACTCCTTGCTCAGAGAACTGGACTCAACATTCCCGATTCACCACACAAGAATATATCTGACTAGTAATAATCTTAAAACCTATGTATTGATATCTCTCTGTTAGTGTGTCAAGTGGGTGTAAAGCGGCATAAACACAGCCCTGAAAAGCAGCTAAACCCCATTATAAAAATAAATTACTTTTAAAAACCCATGAAACAAAGACAGGGAAAGAGAGAGAAATTCTTACACAATTCGTTCAGGGGCTGTGATGCAACCTGGATTGACCATATCTAGACCCACAGCTGGATGAGACATAAGGGTGGACACTCTTGGGGCTGAGAGGTTTGGTGAGGTTGGGTGAGCAAACGCAGACCCTTTAAAGTAATACTGCGTGCTACCCATCGCATGGGTCCCAAATCTCCAGGTTCAAGGCCTCTTTCTACATCGAAAACATGCATGAGAAACCCAGAAGATGGTACACCGTGTGATGGGGAAAGGTTTCTAAAACGCACCTCATTTCTCATCTCCTTGTGCTCGGGTTCGCCATTCCAGCCACTTTACTAGCAATCTCCCTACTTGGAGCATCAGCACCTTTAACCTCCTGTTCCGTACAGGTTGCAATTTGTCCTGAGGATGAACGGGAAGACGGGGAACCAATGAGAGACTAGCTCTTGGTGTTGGGACAGGCACAGGTCACTCTATTTTCCCATCAGGAAGAAGAATTAACCACAGGCTCAGCCTGCCCCCTGGAACCAGAACAGGGCCTGAAGCCATCCTGCGCTTTTGCGGCCAGCTCCCAAAAAAGCGACTTGTAAAATGGAGCTTCAGGGCACTGCAATTCACAAACCTGCAGAGTTATAAATGATAACTCTCGTCCACAAATATATTGAGGGAAGGCAAAGAAGAGGATTTAAAATCAAGGCAGAATTGCAGGAAACAGATTTCAGGAGGTAGATTCGAATCGCCTTTAAAGCACATGAAAAGCGGCAAAACGTTGACAATGATGCCCTTGGCCAAAAAGGGCTTACACGTTTTTTCCTGAATATATTCAAGAAAAAACGCGTACGCCCTTTTTGGCCAACCAAGCAACCTGGAAAGGCAAATCAGCGCTACAAAGAAGTCTCGCTTCCCATCGGTCAAAAGGGCCATGCTGAAAAAAGTGTCAAAACCAGAAATGCACGACAGGCCATGGAGAAATGGGAGCCTTGCTACACTGATGGGCGGGATGTAAATTGCCAACAGCCACTCTGGAGAAGTGTACGGTGTGTCCTGAAACATCTAAAAAACAAAGCTTAGAGAGCATAGGGCACTTCCACGCATGGGGGGATAAAGAGGGAAAATTGAAAATCAGCAAGACACAAGCACCCCAAAGTTTAGGGCTGCTCTGTTGACAAGGACCTCCACTTCATTCCACCTTAAATATCCCAGGAAAGCGAAAAATGGATAAAAAGTTGTGGTCCTTATGTACAATGGAATATCACTCAGCCATGAAATCAATGTCATAAGGCTAGTAGCAGCATGATGAGTGGATTTAGGTAAGACGATTCTAAGTGAAATAAGTCACACAGAAAAGGACACTTCTCATAAGGTGTCACTTATAGAGGGAATGTAAAAACCGTTACACTTGAACTGAATTACAAAACAGAACAGAGTCACACATGCAGAAAACACACTATGGCTGCTTAACGGGAAAGGTGAGGTGGGGTGATACATAAAACAAGAGTTTCAAATTAGCTCAGATACCGTTCCATAATCCCGATATGTAATAGACAAGACCTACTCCTTGCTCAGAGAACTGGACTCAACATTCCCGATTCACCGCACAAGAATATATCTGACTAGTAATAATCTTAAAACCTATGTATTGATATCTCTCTGTTAGTGTGTCAAGTGGGTGTAAAGCGGCATAAACACAGCCCTGAAAAGCAGCTAAACCCCATTATAAAAATAAATTACTTTTAAAAACCCATGAAACAAAGACAGGGAAAGAGAGAGAAATTCTTACACAATTCGTTCAGGGGCTGTGATGCAACCTGGATTGACCATATCTAGACCCACAGCTGGATGAGACATAAGGGTGGACACTCTTGGGGCTGAGAGGTTTGGTGAGGTTGGGTGAGCAAACGCAGACCCTTTCAAGTAATACTGCGTGCTACCCATCGCATGGGTCCCAAATCTCCAGGTTCAAGGCCTCTTTCTACATCGAAAACATGCATGAGAAACCCAGAAGATGGTACACCGTGTGATGGGGAAAGGTTTCTAAAACGCACCTCATTTCTCATCTCCTTGTGCTCGGGTTCGCCATTCCAGCCACTTTACTAGCAATCTCCCTACTTGGAGCATCAGCACCTTTAACCTCCTGTTCCGTACAGGTTGCAATTTGTCCTGAGGATGAACGGGAAGACGGGGAACCAATGAGAGACTAGCTCTTGGTGTTGGGACAGGCACAGGTCACTCTATTTTCCCATCAGGAAGAAGAATTAACCACAGGCTCAGCCTGCCCCCCGGAACCAGAACAGGGCCTGAAGCCATCCTGCGCTTTTGCGGCCAGCTCCCAAAAAAGCGACTTGTAAAATGGAGCGTCAGGGCACTGCAATTCACAAAACTGCAGAGTTATAAATGATAACTCTCGTCCACAAATATATGGAGGGAAGGCAAAGAAGAGGATTTGAAATCAAGGCAGAATTGCAGGAAACAGATTTCAGGAGGTAGATTCGAATCGCCTTTAAAGCACATGAAAAGCGGCAAAACGTTGACAATGATGCCCTTGGCCAAAAAGGGCGTATGCGTTTTTTCCTGAATATATTCAGGAAAAAACGCATACGCCCTTTTTGGGCAACCAAGCAACCTGGAAAGGCAAATCAGCGCTACAAAGAAGTCTCACTTCCCATCGGTCAAAAGGGCCATGCTGAAAAAAGTGTCAAAACCAGAAATGCAGGACAGGCCATGGAGAAATGGGAGCCTTGCTACACTGATTGGCGGGATGTAAATTGCCAACAGCCACTCTGGAGAAGGTTACGGTGTGTCCTGAAACATCTATAAAACACAGCTTAGAGAGCATAGGGCACTTCCACGCATGGGGGGATAAAGTGGGAACATTGAAAATCAGCAAGACACAAGCACCCAAAAGTTTAGGGCTGCTCTGTTGACAAGGACCTCCACTTCATTCCACCTTAAATATCCCAGGAAAGCGAAAAATGGATAAAAAAGTTGTGGTCCTTATGTACAATGGAATATCACTCAGCCATTAAATCAATGTCATAAGGCTAGTAGCAGCATGATGAGTGGATTTAGGTACGACGATTCTAAGTGAAATAAGTCACACAGAAAAGGACACTTCTCATAAGGTGTCACTTATAGAGGGAATGTAAAAACCGTTACACTTGAACTGAATTACAAAACAGAACAGAGTCACACATGCAGAAAACACACTATGGCTGCTTAACGGGAAAGGTGAGGTGGGGTGATACATAAAACATGAGTTTCAAATTAGCTCAGATACCGTTCCATAAACCCAATATGTAATAGACAAGACCTACTCCTTGCTCAGAGAACTGGACTCAACACGCCCGATTCACCGCACAAGAATATATCTGACTAGTAATAATCTTAAAACCTATGTATTGATATCTCTCTGTTAGTGTGTCAAGTGGGTGTAAAGCGGCATAAACACAGCCCTGAAAAGCAGCTAAACCCCATTATAAAAATAAATTACTTTTAAAAACCCATGAAACAAAGACAGGGAAAGAGAGAGAAATTCTTACACAATTCGTTCAGGGGCTGTGATGCAACCTGGATTGACCATATCTAGACCCACAGCTGGATGAGACATAAGGGTGGACACTCTTGGGGCTGAGAGGTTTGGTGAGGTTGGGTGAGCAAACGCAGACCCTTTAAAGTAATACTGCGTGCTACCCATCGCATGGGTCCCAAATCTCCAAGTTCAAGGGCATCTTCCTACATCGAAAACATGCATGAGAAACCCAGAAGATGGTACACCGTGTGATGGGGAAAGGTTTCTAAAACGCACCTCATTTCTCATCTCCTTGTGCTCGGGTTCGCCATTCCAGCCACTTTACTAGCAATCTCCCTACTTGGAGCATCAGCACCTTTAACCTCCTGTTCCGTACAGGTTGCAATTTGTCCTGAGGATGAACGGGAAGACGGGGAACCAATGAGAGACTAGCTCTTGGTGTTGGGACAGGCACAGGTCACTCTATTTTCCCATCAGGAAGAAGAATTAACCACAGGCTCAGCCTGCCCCCCGGAACCAGAACAGGGCCTGAAGCCATCCTGCGCTTTTGCAGCCAGCTCCCAAAAAAGCGACTTGTAAAATGCAGCTTCAGGGCACTGTAATTCACAAACCTGGAGAGTTATAAATGATAACTCTCGTCCACAAATATATTGAGGGAAGGCAAAGAAGAGGATTTGAAATCAAGGCAGAATTGCAGGAAACAGATTTCAGGAGGTAGATTCGAATCGCCTTTAAAGCACATGAAAAGCGGCAAAATGTTGACAATGATGCCCTTGGCCAATAAGGGCGTATGCGTTTTTTCCTGAATATATTCAGGAAAAAACGCATACGCCCTTTTTGGCCAACCAAGCAACCTGGAAAGGCAAATCAGCGCTACAAAGAAGTCTCGCTTCCCATCGGTCAAAAGGGCCATGCTGAAAAAAGTTTCAAAACCAGAAATGCAGGACAGGCCATGGAGAAATGGGAGCCTTGCTACACTGATGGGCGGGATGTAAATTGCCAACAGCCACTCTGGAGAAGTGTACGGTGTGTCCTGAAACATCTAAAAAACACAGCTTAGAGAGCATAGGGCACTTCCACGCATGGGGGGATAAAGTGGGAAAATTGAAAATCAGCAAGACACAAGCACCCCAAAGTTTAGGGCTGCTCTGTTGACAAGGACCTCCACTTCATTCCACCTTAAATATCCCAGGAAAGCGAAAAATGGATAAAAAAGTTGTGGTCCTTATGTACAATGGAATATCACTCAGCCATGAAATCAATGTCATAAGGCTAGTAGCAGCATGATGAGTGGATTTAGGTAAGACGATTCTAAGTGAAATAAGTCACACAGAAAAGGACACTTCTCATAAGGTGTCACTTATAGAGGGAATGTAAAAACCGTTACACTTGAACTGAATTACAAAACAGAACAGAGTCACACATGCAGAAAACACACTATGGCTGCTTAACGGGAAAGGTGAGGTGGGGTGATACATAAAACAAGAGCTTCAAATTACCTCAGATACCGTTCCATAAACCCAATATGTAATAGACAAGACCTACTCCTTGCTCAGAGAACTGGACTCAACACGCCCGATTCACCGCACAAGAATATATCTGACTAGTAATAATCTTAAAACCTATGTATTGATATCTCTCTGTTAGTGTGTCAAGTGGGTGTAAAGCGGCATAAACACAGCCGTGAAAAGCAGCTAAACCCCATTATAAAAATAAATTACTTTTAAAAACCCATGAAACAAAGACAGGGAAAGAGAGAGAAATACTTACACAATTCGTTCAGGGCCTGTGATGCAACCTGGATTGACCATATCTAGACCCACAGCTGGATGAGACATAAGGGTGGACACTCTTGGGGCTGAGAGGTTTGGTGAGGTTGGGTGAGCAAACGCAGACCCTTTAAAGTAATACTGCGTGCTACCCATCGCATGGGTCCCAAATCTCCAGGTTCAAGGGCATCTTCCTACATCGAAAACATGCATGAGAAACCCAGAAGATGGTACACCGTGTGATGGGGAAAGGTTTCTTAAACGCACCTCATTTCTCATCTCCTTGTGCTCGGGTTCGCCATTCCAGCCACTTTACTAGCAATCTCCCTACTTGGAGAATCAGCACCTTTAACCTCCTGTTTCGTACAGGTTGCAATTTGTCCTGAGGATGAACGGGAAGAGGGGCAACCAATGAGAGACTGGATCTAGGTGTTGGGACAGGCACAGGTCACTCTATTTTCCCATCAGGAAGAAGAATTAACCACAGGCTCAGCCTGCCGCCCAGAACCAGAATAGGGCCTGAGGCAATCACGCGCTTTTGCGGCCAGCTCCCAAAAAAGCAAGTTGAAAAATGGAGCTCAGGGGCACTGCAATTCACAAACCTGCAGAGTTATAAATGATAAATCTCATCCACAAATATATTGAGGGAAGGCAACGAAGAGGATTTGAAAGCAAGGCGGAATTGCAGGAAACAGATTTCCGGAGGTAGATTCGATTCGCCTTAAAAGCACATGAAAAGTGGCAAAACGTCTACAATGATGCCCTTGGTCAAAAAGGGCGTATGCGTTTTTTCCTGAATATATTCAAGAAAAAACGCATACGCCCTTTTTGGCCAACCAAGCAACCTGGAAAGGCAAATCAGCGCTACAAAGAAGTCTCGCTACTAATCGGTCAAAAGGGCTACGCTGAAAAAAGTGTCAAAACCAGAAATGCAGGACAGGCCATGGAGAAATGGGAGCCTTGCTACGCTGATGGGCGGGATGTAAATTGCCAACAGCCACTCTGGAGAAGTGTACGGTGGGTCCTTAAACATCTACAAAACACGGCTTAGGGGGCATAGGGCACTTCCACTCATGGGCGTATAAATTGGGAAAACTAAAAATCAGCAAGACACAGGCACCCCAAAGTTTACGGCTGCTCTGTTGACAAGAACCTCCACTTCCTTACACCTTAAATATCCCAGCAAAGAGAAAAATGGATAAAGAAGTGGTGGTTCTTATGTACAATGGAATATCACTCAGCCATGAAATCAATGTCATAAGGCTAGTAGCAGCATGATGAGTGGATTTAGGTACGACGATTCTAAGTGAAATAAGTCACACAGAAAAAGACACTTATCATAAGCTATCACTTATAGAAGGAATGTAAAAACCGCTACACTTGAACTGAATTACAAAACAGAACACAGTCACACGTTTAGAAAACACACTATGGCTGCTTAACGGGAAAGGTGAGGTGGTGTGATGCATAAAACAAGGGTTTCAAATTAGCTCACATACCGTTCCATAAACCCAATATTTAATAGACAAGACCTACTCCTTGCTCAGTGAACTGGACTCTTCACCCCCTGTTCACCGCACAAGAATATATCTGAGTAGTAAGAAACTTAAAACCTATATATTGATATCTCTCTCGAAGTGAGTCAAGTGGGTGTAAAGGCACATAAACACAGCCGTGAAAAGCAGCTAAACCCCATTATAAAAATAAATTACTTTTAAAAACCCATGAAACAAAGACAGTGAAAGAGAGAGAAATTCTTACAAATTTCGTTCAGGGGCTGTGATGCAACCTGGATTGACCATATCTAGACCCACAGCTGGATGAGACATAAGGGTGGACACTCTTGGGGCTGAGAGGTTTGCTGAGGTTGGCGGATCAAACGCAGACCCTTTAAAGTAATACTGCATGGTACCCATCCCATGGGTCCCAAATCTCCAGGTTCAAGGGCATCTTCGTACATCGAAATCATGCATGAGAAACCCAGAAGGTGGTACACCGTGTGATCTGGAAAGGTTTCTAAAACGTACCTCATTTCTCATCTCCTTGTGCTCAGGTTCACTATTTAAGCTACTTTACTAGCAATCTCCCTACTTGGAGAATCAGCACCTTTAACCTCCTGTTTCGTACAGGTTGCAATTTGTCCTGAGGATGAACGGGAAGAGGGGCAACCAATGAGAGACTGGATCTAGGTGTTGGGACAGGCACAGGTCACTCTATTTTCCCATCAGGAAGAAGAATTAACCACAGGCTCAGCCTGCCGCCCAGAACCAGAATAGGGCCTGAGGCAATCACGCGCTTTTGCGGCCAGCTCCCAAAAAAGCAAGTTGAAAAATGGAGCTCAGGGGCACTGCAATTCACAAACCTGCAGAGTTATAAATGATAACTCTCATCCACAAATATATTGAGGGAAGGCAACGAAGAGGATTTGAAAGCAAGGCGGAATTGCAGGAAACAGATTTCCGGAGGTAGATTCGATTCGCCTTAAAAGCACATGAAAAGTGGCAAAACGTCTACAATGATGCCCTTGGTCAAAAAGGGCGTATGCGTTTTTTCCTGAATATATTCAAGAAAAAACGCATACGCCCTTTTTGGCCAACCAAGCAACCTGGAAAGGCAAATCAGCGCTACAAAGAAGTCTCGCTACTAATCGGTCAAAAGGGCTACGCTGAAAAAAGTGTCAAAACCAGAAATGCAGGACAGGCCATGGAGAAATGGGAGCCTTGCTACGCTGATGGGCGGGATGTAAATTGCCAACAGCCACTCTGGAGAAGTGTACGGTGGGTCCTTAAACATCTACAAAACACGGCTTAGGGGGCATAGGGCACTTCCACTCATGGGCGTATAAATTGGGAAAACTAAAAATCAGCAAGACACAGGCACCCCAAAGTTTACGGCTGCTCTGTTGACAAGAACCTCCACTTCCTTACACCTTAAATATCCCAGCAAAGAGAAAAATGGATAAAGAAGTGGTGGTTCTTATGTACAATGGAATATCACTCAGCCATGAAATCAATGTCATAAGGCTAGTAGCAGCATGATGAGTGGATTTAGGTACGACGATTCTAAGTGAAATAAGTCACACAGAAAAAGACACTTATCATAAGCTATCACTTATAGAAGGAATGTAAAAACCGCTACACTTGAACTGAATTACAAAACAGAACACAGTCACACGTTTAGAAAACACACTATGGCTGCTTAACGGGAAAGGTGAGGTGGTGTGATGCATAAAACAAGGGTTTCAAATTAGCTCACATACCGTTCCATAAACCCAATATTTAATAGACAAGACCTACTCCTTGCTCAGTGAACTGGACTCTTCACCCCCTGTTCACCGCACAAGAATATATCTGAGTAGTAAGAAACTTAAAACCTATATATTGATATCTCTCTCGAAGTGAGTCAAGTGGGTGTAAAGGCACATAAACACAGCCGTGAAAAGCAGCTAAACCCCATTATAAAAATAAATTACTTTTAAAAACCCATGAAACAAAGACAGTGAAAGAGAGAGAAATTCTTACAAATTTCGTTCAGGGGCTGTGATGCAACCTGGATTGACCATATCTAGACCCACAGCTGGATGAGACATAAGGGTGGACACTCTTGGGGCTGAGAGGTTTGCTGAGGTTGGCGGATCAAACGCAGACCCTTTAAAGTAATACTGCATGGTACCCATCCCATGGGTCCCAAATCTCCAGGTTAAAGGGCATCTTCGTACATCGAAAACATGCATGAGAAACCCAGAAGGTGGTACACCGTGTGATCGGGAAAGGTTTCTAAAACGTACCTCATTTCTCATCTCCTTGTGCTCAGGTTCACTATTTAAGCTTCTTTACTAGCAATCTCCCTACTTGGAGAATCAGCACCTTTAACCTCCTCTTCCGTATAGGTTGCAATTTTTCCTGAGGATGAACGGGAAGAGGGGCAACCAATGAGAGACTGGATCTAGGTGTTGGGACAGACACAGGTCACCCTATTTTCCCATCAGGAAGAAGAATTAACCACAGGCTCAGCCTGCCCCCCGGAACCAGAACAGGGCCTGAAGCCATCCTGCGCTTTTGCGGCCAGCTCCCGAAAAAGCGACTTGTAAAATGGAGCTTCAGGGCACTGCAATTCACAAACCTGCAGAGTTATAAATGATAACTCTCGTCCACAAATATATTGAGGGAAGGCAAAGAAGAGGATTTGAAATCAAGGCAGAATTGCAGGAAACAGATTTCAGGAGGTAGATTCGAATCGCCTTTAAAGCACATGAAAAGCGGCAAAACGTTGACAATGATGCCCTTGGCCAAAAAGGGCGTATGCGTTTTTTCCTGAATATATTCAGGAAAAAACGCATACGCCCTTTTTGGCCAACCAAGCAACCTGGAAAGGCAAATCAGTGCTACAAAGAAGTTCGCTTCCCATCGGTCAAAAGGGCCATGCTGAAAAAAGTGTCAAAACCAGAAATGCAGGACAGGCCATGGAGAAATGGGAGCCTTGCTACACTGATGGGCGGGATGTAAATTGCCAACAGCCACTCTGGAGAAGTGTACGGTGTGTCCTGAAACATCTAAAAAACACAGCTTAGAGAGCATAGGGCACTTCCACGCATGGGGGGATAAAGTGGGAAAATTGAAAATCAGCAAGACACAAGCACCCCAAAGTTTAGGGCTGCTCTGTTGACAAGGACCTCCACTTCATTCCACCTTAAATATCCCAGGAAAGCGAAAAATGGATAAAAAAGTTGTGGTCCTTATGTACAATGGAATATCACTCAGCCATGAAATCAATGTCATAAGGCTAGTAGCAGCATGATGAGTAGATTTAGGTAAAACGATTCTAAGTGAAATAAGTCACACAGAAAAGGACACTTCTCATAAGGTGTCACTTATAGAGGGAATGTAAAAACCGTTACACTTGAACTGAATTACAAAACAGAACAGAGTCACACATGCAGAAAACACACTATGGCTGCTTAACGGGAAAGGTGAGGTGGGGTGATACATAAAACAAGAGCTTCAAATTAGCTCAGATACCGTTCCATCAACCCAATATGTAATAGACAAGACCTACTCCTTGCTCAGAGAACTGGACTCAACACGCCCGATTCACCGCACAAGAATATATCTGACTAGTAATAATCTTAAAACCTATGTATTGATATCTCTCTGTTAGTGTGTCAAGTGGGTGTAAAGCGGCATAAACACAGCCCTGAAAAGCAGCTAAACCCCATTATAAAAATAAATTACTTTTAAAAACCCATGAAACAAAGACAGGGAAAGAGAGAGAAATTCTTACACAATTCGTTCAGGGGCTGTGATGCAACCTGGATTGACCATATCTAGACCCACAGCTGGATGAGACATAAGGGTGGACACTCTTGGGGCTGAGAGGTTTGGTGAGGTTGGGTGAGCAAACGCAGACCCTTTAAAGTAATACTGCGTGCTACCCATCGCATGGGTCCCAAATCTCCAGGTTCAAGGGCATCTTCCTACATCGAAAACATGCATGAGAAACCCAGAAGATGGTACACCGTGTGATGGGGAAAGGTTTCTTAAACGCACCTCATTTCTCATCTCCTTGTGCTCGGGTTCGCCATTCCAGCCACTTTACTAGCAATCTCCCTACTTGGAGCATCAGCACCTTTAACCTCCTGTTCCGTACAGGTTGCAATTTGTCCTGAGGATGAACGGGAAGACGGGGAACCAATGAGAGACTATCTCTTGGTGTTGGGACAGGCACAGGTCACTCTATTTTCCCATCAGGAAGAAGAATTAACCACAGGCTCAGCCTGCCCCCTGGAACCAGAACAGGGCCTGAAGCCATCCTGCGCTTTTGCGGCCAGCTCCCAAAAAAGCGACTTGTAAAATGGAGCTTCAGGGCACTGCAATTCACAAACCTGCAGAGTTATAAATGATAACTCTCGTCCACAAATATATTGAGGGAAGGCAAAGAAGAGGATTTGAAATCAAGGCAGAATTGCAGGAAACAGATTTCAGGAGGTAGATTCGAATCGCCTTTAAAGAACATGAAAAGCGGCAAAACGTTGACAATGATGCCCTTGGCCAAAAAGGGCGTATGCGTTTTTTCCTGAATATATTCAGGAAAAAACGCATACGCCCTTTTTGGCCAACCAAGCAACCTGGAAAAGCAAATCAGCGCTACAAAGAAGTCTCGCTTCCCATCGGTCAAAAGGGCCATGCTGAAAAATGTGTCAAAACCAGAAATGCAGGACAGGCCATGGAGAAATGGGAGCCTTGCTACACTGATGGGCGGGATGTAAATTGCCAACAGCCACTCTGGAGAAGTGTACGGTGTGTCCTGAAACATCTAAAAAACACAGCTTAGAGAGCATAGGGCACTTCCACGCATGGGGGGATAAAGTGGGAAAATTGAAAATCAGCAAGACACAAGCACCCCAAAGTTTAGGGCTGCTCTGTTGACAAGGACCTCCACTTCATTCCACCTTAAATATCCCAGGAAAGCGAAAAATGGATAAAAAAGTTGTGGTCCTTATGTACAATGGAATATCACTCAGCCATGAAATCAATGTCATAAGGCTAGTAGCAGCATGATGAGTGGATTTAGGTAAGACGATTCTAAGTGAAATAAGTCACACAGAAAAGGACACTTCTCAGAAGGTGTCACTTATAGAGGGAATGTAAAAACCGTTACACTTGAACTGAATTACAAAACAGAACAGAGTCACACATGCAGAAAACACACTATGGCTGCTTAACGGGAAAGGTGAGGTGGGGTGATACATAAAACAAGAGCTTCAAATTAGCTCAGATACCGTTCCATCAACCCAATATGTAATAGACAAGACCTACTCCTTGCTCAGAGAACTGGACTCAACACGCCCGATTCACCGCATAAGAATATATCTGACTAGTAATAATCTTAAAACCTATGTATTGATATCTCTCTGTTAGTGTGTCAAGTGGGTGTAAAGCGGCATAAACACAGCCGTGAAAAGCAGCTAAACCCCATTATAAAAATAAATTACTTTTAAAAACCCATGAAACAAAGACAGGGAAAGAAAGAGAAATTCTTACACAATTCGTTCAGGGGCTGTGATGCAACCTGGATTGACCATATCTAGACCCACAGCTGGATGAGACATAAGGGTGGACACTCTTGGGGCTGAGAGGTTTGGTGAGGTTGGGTGAGCAAACGCAGACCCTTTAAAGTAATACTGCGTGCTACCCATCGCATGGGTCCCAAATCTCCAGGTTCAAGGGCATCTTCCTACATCGAAAACATGCATGAGAAACCCAGAAGATGGTACACCGTGTGATGGGGAAAGGTTTCTAAAACGCACCTCATTTCTCATCTCCTTGTGCTCGGGTTCGCCATTCCAGCCACTTTACTAGCAATCTCCCTACTTGGAGCATCAGCACCTTTAACCTCCTGTTCCGTACAGGTTGCAATTTGTCCTGAGGATGAACGGGAAGACGGGGAACCAATGAGAGACTAGCTCTTGGTGTTGGGACAGGCACAGGTCACTCTATTTTCCCATCAGGAAGAAGAATTAACCACAGGCTCAGCCTGCCCCCCGGAACCAGAACAGGACCTGAAGCCATCCTGCGCTTTTGCGGCCAGCTCCCAAAAAAGCGACTTGTAAAATGCAGCTTCAGGGCACTGCAATTCACAAACCTGCAGAGTTATAAATGATAACTCTCGTCCACAAATATATTGAGGGAAGGCAAAGAAGAGGATTTGAAATCAAGGCAGAATTGCAGGAAACAGATTTCAGGAGGTAGATTCGAATCGCCTTTAAAGCACATGAAAAGCGGCAAAACGTTGACAATGATGCCCTTGGCCAAAAAGGGCGTATGCGTTTTTTCCTGAATATATTCAGGAAAAAACGCATACGCCCTTTTTGGCCAACCAAGCAACCTGGAAAGGCAAATCAGCGCTACATAGAAGTCTCGCTTCCCATCGGTCAAAAGGGCCATGCTGAAAAAAGTGTCAAAACCAGAAATGCAGGACAGGCCATGGAGAAATGGGAGCCTTGCTACACTGATGGGCGGGATGTAAATTGCCAACAGCCACTCTGGAGAAGTGTACGGTGTGTCCTGAAACATCTAAAAAACACAGCTTAGAGAGCATAGGGCACTTCCACGCATGGGGGGATAAAGTGGGAAAATTGAAAATCAGCAAGACACAAGCACCCCAAAGTTTAGGGCTGCTCTGTTGACAAGGACCTCCACTTCATTCCACCTTAAATATCCCAGGAAAGCGAAAAATGGATAAAAAAGTTGTGGTCCTTATGTACAATGGAATATCACTCAGCCATGAAATCAATGTCATAAGGCTAGTAGCAGCATGATGAGTGGATTTAGGTAAGACGATTCTAAGTGAAATAAGTCACACAGAAAAGGACACTTCTCATAAGGTGTCACTTATAGAGGGAATGTAAAAACCGTTACACTTGAACTGAATTACAAAACAGAACAGAGTCACACATGCAGAAAACACACTATGGCTGCTTAACGGGAAAGGTGAGGTGGGGTGATACATAAAACAAGAGCTTCAAATTAGCTCAGATACCGTTCCATCAACCCAATATGTAATAGACAAGACCTACTCCTTGCTCAGAGAACTGGACTCAACACGCCCGATTCAACGCACAAGAATATATCTGACTAGTAATAATCTTAAAACCTATGTATTGATATCTCTCTGTTAGTGTGTCAAGTGGGTGTAAAGCGGCATAAACACAGCCGTGAAAAGCAGCTAAACCCCATTATAAAAATAAATTACTTTTAAAAACCCATGAAACAAAGACAGGGAAAGAGAGAGAAATTCTTACACAATTCGTTCAGGGGCTGTGATGCAACCTGGATTGACCATATCTAGACCCACAGCTGGATGAGACATAAGGGTGGACACTCTTGGGGCTGAGAGGTTTGGTGAGGTTGGGTGAGCAAACGCAGACCCTTTAAAGTAATACTGCGTGCTACCCATCGCATGGGTCCCAAATCTCCAGGTTCAAGGGCATCTTCCTACATCGAAAACATGCATGAGAAACCCAGAAGATGGTACACCGTGTGATGGGGAAAGGTTTCTAAAACGCACCTCATTTCTCATCTCCTTGTGCTCGGGTTCGCCATTCCAGCCACTTTACTAGCAATCTCCCTACTTGGAGCATCAGCACCTTTAACCTCCTGTTCCGTACAGGTTGCAATTTGTCCTGAAGATGAACGGGAAGACGGGGAACCAATGAGAGACTAGCTCTTGGTGTTGGGACAGGCAGAGGTCACTCTATTTTCCCATCAGGAAGAAGAATTAACCACAGGCTCAGCCTGCCCCCCGGAACCAGAACAGGGCCTGAAGCCATCCTGCGCTTTTGCGGCCAGCTCCCGAAAAACCGACTTGTAAAATGGAGCTTCAGGGCACTGCAATTCACAAACCTGCAGAGTTATAAATGATAACTCTCGTCCACAAATATATTGAGGGAAGGCAAAGAAGAGGATTTGAAATCAAGGCAGAATTGCAGGAAACAGATTTCAGGAGGTAGATTCGAATCGCCTTTAAAGCACATGAAAAGCGGCAAAACGTTGACAATGATGCCCTTGGCCAAAAAGGGCGTATGCGTTTTTTCCTGAATATATTCAGGAAAAAACGCATACGCCCTTTTTGGCCAACCAAGCAACCTGGAAAGGCAAATCAGTGCTACAAAGAAGTTCGCTTCCCATCGGTCAAAAGGGCCATGCTGAAAAAAGTGTCAAAACCAGAAATGCAGGACAGGCCATGGAGAAATGGGAGCCTTGCTACACTGATGGGCGGGATGTAAATTGCCAACAGCCACTCTGGAGAAGTGTACGGTGTGTCCTGAAACATCTAAAAAACACAGCTTAGAGAGCATAGGGCACTTCCACGCATGGGGGGATAAAGTGGGAAAATTGAAAATCAGCAAGACACAAGCACCCCAAAGTTTAGGGCTGCTCTGTTGACAAGGACCTCCACTTCATTCCACCTTAAATATCCCAGGAAAGCGAAAAATGGATAAAAAAGTTGTGGTCCTTATGTACAATGGAATATCACTCAGCCATGAAATCAATGTCATAAGGCTAGTAGCAGCATGATGAGTAGATTTAGGTAAAACGATTCTAAGTGAAATAAGTCACACAGAAAAGGACACTTCTCATAAGGTGTCACTTATAGAGGGAATGTAAAAACCGTTACACTTGAACTGAATTACAAAACAGAACAGAGTCACACATGCAGAAAACACACTATGGCTGCTTAACGGGAAAGGTGAGGTGGGGTGATACATAAAACAAGAGCTTCAAATTAGCTCAGATACCGTTCCATCAACCCAATATGTAATAGACAAGACCTACTCCTTGCTCAGAGAACTGGACTCAACACGCCCGATTCACCGCACAAGAATATATCTGACTAGTAATAATCTTAAAACCTATGTATTGATATCTCTCTGTTAGTGTGTCAAGTGGGTGTAAAGCGGCATAAACACAGCCCTGAAAAGCAGCTAAACCCCATTATAAAAATAAATTACTTTTAAAAACCCATGAAACAAAGACAGGGAAAGAGAGAGAAATTCTTACACAATTCGTTCAGGGGCTGTGATGCAACCTGGATTGACCATATCTAGACCCACAGCTGGATGAGACATAAGGGTGGACACTCTTGGGGCTGAGAGGTTTGGTGAGGTTGGGTGAGCAAACGCAGACCCTTTAAAGTAATACTGCGTGCTACCCATCGCATGGGTCCCAAATCTCCAGGTTCAAGGGCATCTTCCTACATCGAAAACATGCATGAGAAACCCAGAAGATGGTACACCGTGTGATGGGGAAAGGTTTCTAAAACGCACCTCATTTCTCATCTCCTTGTGCTCGGGTTCGCCATTCCAGCCACTTTACTAGCAATCTCCCTACTTGGAGCATCAGCACCTTTAACCTCCTGTTCCGTACAGGTTGCAATTTGTCCTGAGGATGAACGGGAAGACGGGGAACCATTGAGAGACTAGCTCTTGGTATTGGGACAGGCACAGGTCACTCTATTTTCCCATCAGGAAGAAGAATTAACCACAGGCTCAGCCTGGCCCCGGAACCAGAACAGGGACTGAAGCCATCCTGCGCTTTTGCGGCCAGCTCCCAAAAAAGCGACTTGTAAAATGCAGTTTGAGGGCACTGCATTTCACAAACCTGCAGAGTTATAAAAGATAACTATCGTCCACAAATATATTGAGGGTAGGCAAAGAAGAGGATTTGAAATCAAGGCAGAATTGCAAGAGACAGATTTCAGGAGGTAGATTCGAATCGCCTTTAAAGCACATGAAAAGAGGCAAAACGTTGAAAATGATGCCCTTGGCCAAAAAGGGCGTATGCGTTTTTTCCTGAATATATTCAGGAAAAAACGCATACGCCCTTTTTGGCCAACCAAGCAACCTGGAAAGGCAAATCAGCGCTACAAAGAAGTCTCGCTTCCCATCGGTCAAAAGTGCCATGCTGAAAAAAGTGTCAAAACCAGAAATACAGGACAGGCCATGGAGAAATGGGAGCCCTGCTACACTGATGGGCGGGATGTAAATTGCCAACAGCCACTCTGGAGAAGGGTACTGTGTGTCTAGAAACATCTAAAAAACAGAGCTTAGAGAGCATAGGGCACTTCCACGCATGGGGGTATAAATTGGGAAAATTAAAAATCAGCAAGACACAAGCACCCCAAAGTTTAGGGCTGCTCTGTTGCCAAGGACCTCCACTTCATTTCACCTTAAATATCCCAGGAATGAGAAACATGGATAAAGAATTTGTGGTCCTTATGTACAATGGAATATCATTCAGCCATGAAATCAATGTCATGAAGCAAGTAGCAGCATGATGAGTGGATTTAGGCACGACGATTCTAAGTGAAATAAGTCCCACAGAAAAGGACATTTCTCATAAGGTATCAATTATAGAGGGAATGTAAAAACCGTTACACTTGAACTGAATTACAAAACAAAACAGAGTCACACATGCAGAAAACACACTATGGCTGCTTAACGGGAAAGGTGAGGTGGGGTGATACATAAAACAAGGGTTTCAAATTAGCTCAGATACCGTTCCATAAACCCAATATGTAACAGACAAGATCTATTCCTTGCTCAGAGAACTGGATTCAACACCCCCTATTCACCGCACAAGAATATATCTGACTAGTAAGAATCTTAAAACCTATGTATTGTTATCTCTCTGGAAGTGAGTCAAGTTGGTGTAAAGCGGCATAAACACAGCCGTGAAAAGCAGCTAAACCCCATTATAAAAATAAAATACTTTAAAATCCCATCAAACAAAGACAGTGAAAGAGAGAGAAATTCTTCCACAATTCGTTCAGGGGCTGTGATGCAACCTGGATTGACCATATCTAGACCCACAGCTGGATGAGACATAAGGGTGGACACTCTTGTGGCTGAGATGTTTGGTGAGGTTGGGTAAGCAAACGCAGACCCTTTAAAGTAATACTGCGTGGTACCCATCGCATGGGTCCCAAATCTCCAGGTTTAATGGCATCTTCCTACATCAAAAACATGCAGGAGAAACCCAGAAGATTGTACACCGTGTGATTGGGAAAGGTTTCTAAAACGCACCTCATTTCTCATCTCCTTGTTCTCGGGTTCACCATTCCAGACACTTTACTAGCAATCTCCCTACTTTGAGTATCAGAACCTTTAACCTCCTGTTCCGTACAGGTTTCAATTTATCCTGAGGTTGAACGGGAAGACGGGGAACCAATGAGAGACTACCTCTTGGTGTTGGGACAGGCACAGGTCACTCTATTTTCCCATCAGGAAGAAGAATTAACCACAGGCTCAGCCTGCCCCCCGGAACCAGAGCAGGGCCTGAAGCCATTCTGCGCTTTGGCGGCCAGCTCCCGAAAAAGCGAGTTGTAAAATGGAGCTTCAAGGCACTGCAATTCACAAACCTGCAGAGTTATAAATGATAACTCTCGTCCACAAATATATTGAGGGAAGGCAAAGAAGAGGATTTGAAATCAAGGCAGAATTGCAGGAAACAGATTTCAGGAGGTAGATTCGAATCGCCTGTAAAGCACATGAAAAGCGGCAAAACGTTGACAGTGATGCCCTTCAAATAAAAGGGCGTATGCGTTTTTTCCTGAATATATTCAGGAAAAAACGCATACCCCCTTTTTGGCCAACCAAGCAACCTGGAAAGGCAAATCAGCACTACAAAGAAGTCTCACTTCCCATCGGTCAAAAGGGCCATGCTGAAAAAATTGTCAAAACCAGAAATGCAGGACAGGCCATGGAGAAATTGGAGCCTTGCTACACTGATGGGCGGGATGTAAATTGCCAACAGCCACTCTGGAGAAGGGTACGGGGTGTCCTGAAACATCTAAAAAACAGAGCTTAGAGAGCATAGGGCACTTCCACTCATGGGGGTATAAATTGGGAAAATTAAAAATCAGCAAGACACAAGCACTCCAAAGTTTAGGGCTGCTCTGTCGCCAAGGACCTCCACTTCATCCCACCTTAAATATCCCAGGAAAGAGAAAAATGGATAAAGAAGTTGTGGTAATTATGTACAATGGAATATCTCTCAGCCATGAAATCAATGTCATAAGGCTAGTAGCAGCATGATGATTGGGTTTAGGTACGACGATTCTAAGTGAAATAAGTCACACAGAAAAGGACACTTCTCATAAGGTATCACTTATAGAGGGAATGTAAAAACCGTTACCCTTGAACTGAATTACAAAACAGAACAGAGTCACACGTTTATAAAACACACTATGACTGCTTAACGGGAAATGTGAAGTGGGGTGATGCATAAAACAAGGGTTTCAAATTAGCTCAGATACCTTTCCATAAACCCAATATGTAACAGACAAGACCGACTCCTTGCTCAGAGAACTGGACTCACCACGCCCTATTCACCTCACAAGAATATATCTGACTAGTAGTAATCTTAAAACCTTTTCATTGATATCTCTCTGTTAGTGTGTCAAGTGGGTGTAAAGCGCCGTAAACACAGCAGTGAAAAGTAGGTAAACCCCATTATAAAAATAAATTACTTTTAAAAACCCATGAAACAAAGACAGTGAAAGAGAGAGAAATTCTTACAGAATCCGTTCAGGGGCTGTGATGCAACCTGGATTGACCATATCTATACCCACAGCTGGATGAGACATAAGGATGGACACTCTAGGGGCTGAGAGGTTTGGTGAGGTTGGGTGAGCAAACACAGACCCTTTAAAGTAATACTGCGTGGTACCCATCCCATGCGTCCCAAATCTCCAGGTTCAAGGGCATCTTCCTACATCGAAAACATGCATGAGAAACCCAGAAGATGGTACACCGTGTGATGCGGAAAGGTTTCTAAAACGCACCTCATTTCTCATCTCCTTGTGCTCGGGTTCGCCATTCCAGCCACTTTACTAGCAATCTCCCTACATGGAGTATCAGCACCTTTAACCTCCTGTTCCGTACAGTTTGCAATTTGTCCTGAGGATGAACGGGAAGACGGGGAACCATTGAGAGACTAGCTCTTGGTATTGGGACAGGCACAGGTCACTCTATTTTCCCATCAGGAAGAAGAATTAACCACAGGCTCAGCCTGGCCCCGGAACCAGAACAGGGACTGAAGCCATCCTGCGCTTTTGCGGCCAGCTCCCAAAAAAGCGACTTGTAAAATGGAGTTTGAGGGCACTGCATTTCACAAACCTGCAGAGTTATAAAAGATAACTATCGTCCACAAATATATTGAGGGTAGGCAAAGAAGAGGATTTGAAATCAAGGCAGAATTGCAAGAGACAGATTTCAGGAGGTAGATTCGAATCGCCTTTAAAGCACATGAAAAGAGGCAAAACGTTGACAATGATGCCCTTGGCCAAAAAGGGCGTATGCGTTTTTTCCTGAATATATTCAGGAAAAAACGCATACGCCCTTTTTGACCAACCAAGCAACCTGGAAAGGCAAATCAGCGCTACAAAGAAGTCTCGCTTCCCATCGGTCAAAAGCGCCATGCTGAAAAAAGTGTCAAAACCAGAAATACAGGACAGGCCATGGAGAAATGGGAGCCTTGCTACACTGATGGGCGGGATGTAAATTGCCAACAGCCACTCTGGAGAAGGGTACTGTGTGTCTAGAAACATCTAAAAAAAACTGCTTAGAGAGCATAGGGCACTTCCACGCATGGGGGTATAAATTGGGAAAATTAAAAATCAGCAAGACACAAGCACCCCAAAGTTTAGGGCTGCTCTGTTGCCAAGGACCTCCACTTCATTTCACCTTAAATATCCCAGGAAAGAGAAACATGGATAAAGAATTTGTGGTCCTTATATACAATGGAATATCATTCAGCCATGAAATCAATGTCATGAAGCAAGTAGCAGCATGATGAGTGGATTTAGGCACGACGATTCTAAGTGAAATAAGTCCCACAGAAAAGGACATTTCTCATAAGGTATCAATTATAGAGGGATTGTAAAAACCGTTACACTTGAACTGAATTACAAAACAAAACAGAGTCACACATGCAGAAAACACACTATGGCGGCTTAACGGGAAAGGTGAGGTGGGGTGATACATAAAACAAGGGTTTCAAATTAGCTCAGATACCGTTCCATAAACCCAATATGTAACAGACAAGATCTATTCCTTGCTCAGAGAACTGGATTCAACACCCCCTATTCACCGCACAAGAATATATCTGACTAGTAAGAATCTTAAAACCTATGTATTGTTATCTCTCTGGAAGTGAGTCAAGTTGGTGTAAAGCGGCATAAACACAGCCGTGAAAAGCAGCTAAACCCCATTATAAAAATAAAATACTTTAAAATCCCATCAAACAAAGACAGTGAAAGAGAGAGAAATACTTCCACAATTCGTTCAGGGGCTGTGATGCAACCTGGATTGACCATATCTAGACCCACAGCTGGATGAGACATAAGGGTGGACACTCTTGTGGCTGAGATGTTTGGTGAGGTTGGGTAAGCAAACGCAGACCCTTTAAAGTAATACTGCGTGGTACCCATCGCATGGGTCCCAAATCTCCAGGTTTAATGGCATCTTCCTACATCGAAAACATGCAGGAGAATCCCAGAAGATTGTACACCGTGTGATTGGGAAAGGTTTCTAAAACGCACCTCATTTCTCATCTCCTTGTGCTAGGGTGCCCCATTCCAGTCGCTTTACTAGCAATTTCCCTACTTGGAGCATCAGCACCTTTAACCTCCTGTTCCGTACAGGTTGCAATTTGTCCTGAGGGTGAACGGGAATAGGGGGAACCAATGATAGACTAGCTCTAGTTGTTGGAACAGGCACAGTTCACTCTATTTTCCCATCGGGAAGAAGAATTAAACATAGGCTCAGCCTTCCCCCCGGAACCAGAATAGGGCCTGAAGCAATCCTGTGCTTCTGCGGTCAGCTCCCTAAAAAGCGAGTTGAAAAATGGGCGTCAGGGGCACTGCAATTCACAAACCTGCAGAATTATAAATGATAACTCTCATCCACAAATATATTGAGGGAAGGCAGCAAAGAGGATTTGAAAGCAAGGCAGAATTGCCGGAAACAGATTTCAGGAGGTAGATTCGAATCGCCTTTAACGCACATGAAAAGAGGCAAAACGTCGACAATGATGCCCTTGGCCAAAAGGGCGTATGCGGTTTTTCCTGAATATATTCAGGAAAAAACGCATACGCCCTTTTTGGCCAACCAAGCAACGTGGAAATGCAAATCAGAGGTACAAAGAAGTATCGCTTCCCATTGGTCAAAAGTGCCATGCTGAAAAAACTGTACAAACCAGAAATGCAGGACAGGCCATGGAGAAATGGGAGCCTTTCTATTCTGATGGACGGGATGTAAATTGCCAACAGCCACTCTGGAGAAGTGTAAGGTGTGTCCTGAAACATATAAAAAACACAGCTTAGAGAGCATAGGGCACTTCCACTCATGGGGGTATAAATTGGGAAAACCAAAAATCAGCAGGACACAGGCACTCCAAAGTTTAGGGCTTCTCTGTTGACAGGACCCTCCACTTCATTCCAACTTAAGTATCCCAGGAAAGAGAAAAATGGATAAAGAAGTTGTGTTCCTTATGTACAATGGAATATCACTCAGCCATGAAATCAATGTCATAAGGCTAGTAGCAGCAGGAGGAGTGGATTTAGGTACGACGATTCTAAGTGAAATTAGTCACACAGAAAAAGACACTTATCATAAGATATCACTTATAGAGGGAATGTAAAATCCGTTACACTTGAACTGATTTACAAAATAAAACAGAGTCACACATGCAGAAAATACACGATGGCTGCTTAATGGGAAGGGTGAGGTGAGGTAATGCATAAAACAAGTGTTTCAAATTAGCTCAGATACCATTCCATAAACCAAATATGTAATAGACAAGACCTACTCCTTGCTCAGAGAACTGAACACAACACCCGCTATTCACCGAATAAGAATATATCTGACTAGTAAGAATCTTAAAATATGTATCGATATCTCTCTGTAAGTGTGTCAAGTGGCTGTAAAGCGGCATAAACACAGCAGTGAAAAGCAGCCAAACCCCATTATAAAAATAAATTACTTTTAAAAACCCATGAAAAAAGACAGTGAAAGAGCGAGAAATACTTACACAATTCGTTCAGGGGCAGTGATGCAACCTGGATTGACGATATCTAGACCCACAGCTGGATGAGACATAAGGGTGGACACTCTTGGGGCTGAGAGGTTTGGTGAGGTTGGGTAAGCAAACGCAGACCCTTCACAGTAATACTGCGTGCTACCCATCGCATGGGTCCCAAATCTCCAGGTTCAAGGGCATCTTCCTACATCGAAAACATGCAAGAGAAACCCAGAAGATGGTACACCGTGTGATGGGGAAAGGTTTCTAAAACGTACCTCATTCCTCATCTCCTTGTGCTTGGGTTCGCCATTCCAGCCTCTATACTAGCAATCTCACTACTTGGAGCATCAGCACCTTTAACCTCTTGTTCCGTACAGTTTGCAATTTGTCCTGAGGGTGAACGGGAAGAGGGGGAACCAATAAGAGACAAGCTCTAGGTTTTGGGACAGGCACAGGTCGCTCTATTTTCCCATCAGGAAAAAGAATTAATCACAGACTCAGCCTGCTTCCTGGAAGTAGAATAGGGCCTGAAGAAATCCTTTGCTTTTGCGGCCAACTCCCAAAAAAGCGAGTAGAGAAATGGAGATCAGGGGCACTGCAATTCACAAACCTGCAGAGTTATCAATGATAACTCTCGTCCACAAATATATTGAGGGAAGGCTACGAAGAGGATTTGAAAGCAAGGCAGAATTGCAGAAACAGACTTAAGGAGGTAGATTCGAATCGCCTTTAAAGCACATGAAAAGCGGCAAAACGTTGACAATGATGCCCTTGGCCAAAAAGGACGTATGCGTTTTTTCCTGAATATATTCAGGAAAAAACGCATAGGCCCTTTTTGGCCAACCAAGCAACCTGGAAAGGCAAATCAGCGCTACAAAGAAGTCTCGCTTCCCATCGATCAAAAGGGCCATGCTGAAAAAAGTGTCAAAACCAGAAATGCAGCACAGGCCATGGAGAAATGGGAGCCTTGGTACGCTGATGGTGGGATGTAAATTGCCAACAGCCACTCTGGAGAAGTGTACGGTGTGTCCTGAAACATCTAAAAAACACAGTTTAGAGAGCATAGGGCACTTCCACTCATGGGCGTATAAATTGGGAAAACTAAAAATCAGCAAGACACAAGCACACCAAAGTTTATGGCTGCTCTTTTGACAAGAATCTCCTCTTCATTACACCTTAAATATCCCAGGAAATAGGAAAATGGATAACGATGTTGTGGTCCTTATGTACAATGAAATATCACTCAGCCATGAAATCAATGTCATAATGCTATTAGCACCATGATGAGTGGATTTAGGTTTGACGATTCTAAGTGAAATAAGTCACACAGAAAAAGACACTTATCATAAGATATCACTTATAGAGGGAATGTAAAAACCGCTACAATTGAACTGAATTACAAAACAAAATAGAGTCACACATTTAGAAAACACACTATGGCTGCTTAACGGGAAAGGTGAGGTGGGGTGATGCATAAAACAAGGGTTTCATGTTAGCTCAGATACCGATCCATAAACCCAATATGTAATAGACAAGACCTACTCCTTGCTCCGTGAAGTGGACGCAACACCCCCTATTCAACGAACAAGTGTATATCTGACTAGTAAAAATCTTAAAACCTATGTATTGATTTCTCTCTGTAAGTTAATCAATGGGTGTAAAGGGGCATAAACACAGCAGTGAAAATCAGGTAAACCCCATTATAAAAAAAAATTTCTTTAAAATCCCAAAAAACAAAGATAATGATAGAGGGAGAAATTTTTACATAATTCTTTCCAGGGCTGTGATGCAACCTGGTGTGACCATATCTAGACCCACAGCTGGATGAGAAATAAAGCTGGACACTCTTGGGGCTGAAGGTCTCTTTCCGTATTTACCAGATTGGGAACATAGAAAGGCTGCCACCCTCTGGCCGTTACCTGCACAAGCAGCTTTAAAACCTGTGCTAATGGTCACTTCATATGAACAAGTACTTCAGGGCTGTAAATGAAACGTGCCCTCTTAATGTCTTGAGGGATTTAATGGCCAAAAATTTTCAAAATGTGACACTTACTTTAAGAAAACACTTTGAAGAACTAAGCTGTAATCACAGTTTGATAAATAAAAAGGGCATGCTTTAAAGCTCAATTTCAACAGATTATGGGACACATGCAAATTCAACCACAGATAGGTATCAGCTCACACCTGTTAGAATAACCATCAGCAATAAAACTACAAATAATAAATATTGAAGGTGTTTTGGAGAAATGCATACCCTCAATTTTAAGTGGGATGTATCCTGGAAAGAGCCACTAATGAGAACTGAATGGGGGTGCCTTTAAAACATACACACTGAGCTACCATATGATACAGCAAGCCCACTCCTTGGCCTATAACATAAGAAGATAGAACTGGAAAGACACAGGCAAGCAAATGTGCATTGCAGCAGTATTGCAATAGCCAAGACATGGAGGCAACCAGAAAGTCCATCAAGAGGTGCGTGGCCAAAGAAGAACTGGTACACGTACAGATGGAATATTAGCCAGGGAAAAAAATGAAACAATGCCATTTGCAGCACCATGTATGATTCTTGAGGTAATCAGGCAAATTGTACTAAGTCAGAAAGCAAAAGACACATATCCTATAATATCACTTATAGGTCTTAGCTAAAAATTGATACCAATGAAGATATTTCCACAGAGAAATGCAATCACAGATTCATTAAACAAACTTATGGTTCACCAAATGGAAAGGTGTGAGGATTGGATACATTAGGATATTGGGGTTAAGATAGATATAGAAACACATGTGAAATATGTAATCACCAAAGACCTACGTAATACCAAGACAAGACTACTCAACATCGTGTCATAACCTACATGGGAAAATGATCCAAAGAAGAATAGATATATGTATATGTTTAAAAGAACCACATCTTGCACACCTAGAAGAAACAAAACATTTTAATTAAATTTGCTCTGACAAAAAATAAAAATTAAATTAAAAAAAGAACAAGAAGTAATGAGACATAAACTTAAGGGGCTATTTGCTGGCACATTGCATTCTAATTTACAACCAGAACATGACTTCCATTAAGGCTCTGTCATCACTAATAAAGCAGCTTTATAAGCAATGTTGAAGGTAGCTTAAAAGAAGTCTCACTAATTATTGATAGTAACAAGGAAACAAAGAAAAGTAAAAATCTCACTGCAAAAAGTATACATAGGGTAAGGATAGTAGATCAAACACTTATTAAACTTCTGTAAAGAATAAAAGAAAACAGTCATATGTTTTTTTAAAAAGAGAGGGCCCAAATAAATCTGAAATGAAAGAGATGATGTTACAACAGACACCACAGAAATACAAAGTATCCTAAGATACACACAGGGTAACTCAGGGCTCAGACTGGACAGAGCCCACTCTCCAGTCCCCTGTACATGACTTACAGGAGCCTCAGGAACTGAGGAGGGGGTCCCTGAAGAGAGGCTCAAGATAGAATATGGTAGGCATTAACATGACTGCATTCATCTTAAACATGCCTGAACTACATTCACACGAGATGATTTTGTCCTGTATGTACATCGGCACCTCTAGTTGGAACTGCAGATCTTTGGCTTCAACACCTCTACTGACAACATTAGCATCACCTGCTGTGGACCGTCTCCTACAGGATTTCTAGAATCAGAAAACATCGAAGCTTCACAGGACCCAGAATCTGTGCGAGTCCACACAGAGTCTCAGAGTCTCAACTCCACTCAGATACTCCACTCTTGGAGGGCACACACAAAGTAGTGTGCACATCAGGACCCAGGGGAAGGAGCAGTGACCCTGTAGGAGAATGACCAGAACTACCTGCTACTTTTAGAGGGTCTCCTGCAGAGGCAGGTGGTGGCTGTGGCTGTGGCTCACCGTGAGGACAACGACACTGGCAGCAGAAGTTCTGGGAAATACTCCTTGGTGTGTGCCCTCCCAGAGTCCGCCATTAGTCCCACCAAGAGCAAGGTAGGCTCCAGGGCTGGGTCGCCTCAGGCCAAACAACCAACAGGGAGGGAACCCAGCCCCATGCATCAGCAGACAAGCGGATTAAACTTTTTATTAAAGTTTTATTTAATCCGTAGACAAGCGGATTAAAGCTCTGCCCACCAAAGCAACACCCAGCTCTACCCACCACCAGTCCCTCCCATCAGGAAGCTTGCACTAGCCTCTAAGATAGACTCATCCACTGGAGAGCAGACAGCAGAAGCAAGAAGAACTACAATTCTGCAGCCTGTGGAAGGAAAACCACATTCACAGAAAGATAGACAAAATGAAAAGGCAGAGGACTTTATACCAGATCAAGGAACAAGATAAAACCCCAGAAAAAAAACGAAATGAGGTGGAGATAGGGAACCTTCCAGAAAAAGAATTCAGAATAATGATAGTGAAGTTGAGCCAAGACCTTGGAAAAAAAAAGGAGGCAAAGATCGAGAAGATGCAAGAAATGTTTAACAAGGACCTAGAAGAATTAAAGAACAAACAAACAGAGGTGAACAATGTAATAACTGAAATGAAAAATACACTAGAAGGAATCAGTAGCAGAATAACTGTGGCAGAAGAACGGATAAGTGACCTGGAAGACAGAGAGGTGGAAATCACTGCCATGGAACAGAATAAAGAAAAAGAATGAAAATAAACGAAGACACCCCAAGAGTCCTCTGGGACAACATTAAACGCAACAACATTCGCATTATAGGGGTCCCAGAAGGAGAAGAGAGAGAGAAAGGACCCGAGAATATATTTGAAGAGATTATGGTCAAAAACTTCCCTAGCATGGGAAAAGAAATAGCCACCCAAGTCCAGAAGCACAGAGTGTCCCAGGCAGGATAAACCAAAGGAGAAAAATGACAAGACACATAGTAATCAAATTGACAAAAATTAACGACAAAGAAAAATGATTGAAAGCAGCAAGGGAAAAATGACCAATAACATACAAGGGAACTCCCATAAGGATAACAACTGATTTCTCAGCAGAAAATCTACAAGCCAGAAGGAAGTGGCATGATAAATTTAAAGTGATGAAAGGGAAGAACCTACAACCAAGAGTACTCCACCCTGCAAAGAGCTCATTCAGATTTGATGGAGAAATCAAAAGCCTTACAGACAAGCAAAAGCTAAGAGAATTCAGCACCATGAAACCAGCTCTACACCAAATGCTAAAGGAACTTCTCTAAGTGGGAAACACAAGAGAAGAAAAGGACCCACCAAGACAAACCCATAACAATTAAGAAAATAGTAGTAGGAACATACATATCGATAATTACCTTAAACGTGAATGCACTAAATGTTCCAACCAAAAGACACAGGCTCGCTGAATGGATACAAAAACAAGACCCATATATATGCTGTCTACAAGAGATCCATTTCAGACCTAGGGACACATACAGACTCAAAGTGAGGCGATGGAAAAATATACTCTATGCAAATGAAAATCAAAAGAAAGCTGGAGTAGCAATACTCATATCAGATAAAATAGACTTTAAAATAAAGAATGTTACAAGAGACAAGGAAAGACACTACATAATGGTCAGGGGATCAATCCAAGAAGAAGATATAACAATTATAAATATATATGTACCCAAAATAGGAGCACCTCAATGTATAAGGCAACTGCTAACAGCTATAAAAGAGGAAATCGACAGTAACACAATAATAGCGGGGGACTTTAACAGCTCACTTACACCAGTGGAGATCAGCCAGACAGAAAATTAATAAGGAAACACAAGCTTTAAATGACACAATAGACCAGATAGAGTTAATTGATATTTATAGGACATTCCATCCAAAAACAGCAGATTACACGTTCTTCTCAACTGCACACGGAACATTCTCCAGGATAGATCACATCTTGGGTCACAGATAAAGCCTCAGTAAATTTAGGAAAACTGAAATCATATCAAGCAGCTGTTCCGACCACAATGCTATGAGATTAGAAATCAATTACACGGAAAAAAAGTAAAAAACACAAACACATGGAGGCTAAACAATACGTTACTAAATAACCAAGAGATCACTGAAGAAATCAAAGAGGAAATCAAAAACTACCTAGAGACAAACGACAACAAAAACACGATGATCCAAAACCTATGGGATGCAGCAAAAGGAGTTCTAAGAGGGAAGTTTATAGCAATACAAGCCTACCTCAAGAAACAAGAAAAATCTCAAATAAACAATCGAACCTTACACCTAGAGGAACTAGAGAAAGAAGAACAAAACCCAAAGTTAGTAGAAGGAAAGAAATCATAAACATCAGAGCAGAAATAAAGGAAATAGAAACAAAGAAAACAAAAGCAAAGATCAATAAAACTAAAAGCTGGTTCTTTGAGAAGATAAGCAAAAATGATCAACCTTTAGCCAGACTTAAGAAAAAGAGGGAGAAGACGCAAATCAACAAAATTAGAAGTGAAAAAGCAGAAGTTACAACAGACACAACAGGAATACAAAGCATCCTAAGAGACTACTACAAGCAACTCTAGGCAAATAAAATGGACAATCTGGAAGAAATGGACAAATTCTTAGAAAGGGATAACCTTCTAAGACTGAACCAGGAAGAAATAGAAAATATGAACAAACCTATCGCAAGCAATGAAATTGAAACTGTGATTAAAAATCTTCCAATAAACCAAAGTCCAGAACCAGATGGCATCACAGGTGAATTCTATCAAACATTTAGAGAAGAGCTAACACCCAACCTTCTCAAATTCTTCAAAACAATTGCAGGGGAAGGAACACTCCCAAACTCATTCTATGAGACCACCATCACCCTGATACCAAAATCAGACAGAGATACTACAAGGAAAGAAAATTATAGACCAATATCACTGATGAATATAGATGTAAAAATCCTCAACAAAATACTAGCAAACAGAATCGAACAACACATTAAAAGGATCATACACCATGATCAAGTGGGGTTTATCCCAGGGATGCAAGGATTCTTCAATATACACAAATCAATGTGATACACCATATTAACAAATTGTAGAATAAAACCATATGATCATCTCAATAGATGAAGGAAAAGATTTTGAGAAAATTCAACACTAATTTACGATAAAAACTCTGCAGAGTGTGGGCATAGAGGGAAACTACCTCAACATAATAAAGGCCATATATGACAAACCCACAGCAAACAGCATTCTCAATGGTGAAAAACTGAAAGCGTTTCCTCTAAGATCAGGAACAAGACGAGGATGTCCACTCTCACCACTGCTATTCAACATAGTTTTGGAAGTCCTAGCCATGGCAATCAGAGAAGAAAAAGAAATAAAAGGAATACAAAAAGGAAAAGAAGAAGTAAAATTGTCACTGTTTGCAGATGACATGATATCATAGATAGAGAATCCTAAAGATGCCACCAGAAAACCACTGGAGCTAATCAATGAATTTGGTAAAGTTGCAGGATACAAAATTAATGCACAGAAATTGCTTGCATTCCTCTACACTAACAATGAAAGATCAGAAAGAGAAATTAAGGAAACAATCCCATTACCACTGCAACAATAAGAATAAAATACCTAGGAATAAACCTACCTAAGGAAGTAAAAGACCTGTACTCAGAAAACTAAAAGACACTGAAGAAAGAAATCAAAGATGATATAACAGATGGAGACATATACCATGTTCTCGGATTAGAAGAATCAATATTGTGAAAATGACTATACTACCCAAAGCAATCTACAGATTCAATGCAATCCCGATCAAAATACCTTTGGCATTTTCTACAGAACAAGAAAAAAAAAATCTTAAAATTTGTAGGGAGACACAAAAGAACCTGGATAGCCAAAGCAGTCTTGAGGGGGGAAAAAAAGAGCTGGAGGAATCAGACTTCCAGACTTCAGACTATATTACAAAGCTAGAGTAATCAAGATAATATGGTACTGACACAAAAACAGAAATATAGGTCAATAGAACAGGATAGAAAGCACAGAGATAAACCCACGTACCTATGGTTCACTAATGACAAAGGAGGCAAGGGTATACAATGGAGAAAAGACAGTGTCTTCAGCAAGTGGTGCTGGGAAAACTGGACAGTTACATGTAAAAGAATGAAATTAGTACACTCCCTAACACCATACACAAAAATAAACTCAAAATGGATTAGAGACCTAAATATAAGACCAGCCACTACAAAACTCTTAGAGGAAAACATAAGCAGAACAGTCTATGACATAAATCACAGCAAGATCCTTTTTGACCCACCTCCTAGAGAAATGGAAATAAAAACAAAAATAAAAAAATGGGACCGAATGAAACATAAATTATTTTGCACAGCAAAGGAAAACATAAGCAAGATGAAAAGACAACCATCAGAATGGGAGAAAATATTTTCAAATGAAGCAAATGGCAAAGGATTAATCTCCAAAAAGCAGCTCATGTAGCTCAATATCACAAAACCAAACAACCCAATCCAAAAATGGGCAGAAGACCTAAATAGACATTTCTCCAAAGAAGATATACAGGTTGCCAACAAACACATGAAAGGATGCTGAATATCACTAATCATTAGAGAAATGCAAATCAAAACTACAGTGAGGTATCACCTCACACCAGTCAGAATGGCCATCATCAAAAAATCTACCAACAATAAATGCTGGAGAGGCATTTATTGGAGAAAAGGGAACCCTCTTGCACTGTTGGTGGGAATGTAAATTGATATAGCCACTAGGGAGAACGGTATGGGGGTTCCTTAAAAACTAAAAATAAAACAACCATACAACCCAGCAAACCCACTCCTGGATATTTACCCTGAGAAAACCATAATTCAAAAAGAGTTATGTACCACAATGTTCACTGTAGCTCTATTTACAATAGCCAGGACATGGAAGCAACCTAAGTGTCCATCAACAGATAAATGGATAAAGAAGATGTGGCACATATATATACAATGGAACATTATTCAGCCATAAAAAGAAACGAAATTGAGTTAGTTTTAGTGAGGTGGATGGATCTAGAGTCTGTCCTACAGAGTGAAGTAAGTCAGAAAGAGAAAAACAAATACCGTATGCTAACACATATATATGGAATCTTAAAAAAAAAGTTTATGAAGAACCTAGGGGCAGGAAAGGATTAAGGACACAGACGTAGAGAAAGGACTTGAGGACATGGGGAGAGGGAAGGGTAAGCTGGGACAAAGTGAGAGTGGTATGGACATATATACACTACCAAATGTAAAATTGATAGCTACTGGGAAGCAACCAGATAGCACAGGGAGATCAGCTCTTTGCTTTGTGACCACCTAAAAGGGTGGGATAAGGGAGTGAGAGGGAGGTGCAAGAGGGAGGGGATATGGTGTTATATGTATACGCACAGCTGATTCACTTTTTTATACAGCAGAAACTAACACACAATTGTAAAGCAATTATACTCCAATAAAGATGTAAAAGAAAAAAAAAAGCCCAGAGATAAACCTACACACCTATGGCCCACTAATCTATGACAAAGGAGGCAACGGTATAAAAAGGAGAAAAGAAAGTCTCTTCAATAAGTGGTGCTGGGAAAAATGGACAGCTACATGTAAAAGAATGAAATTAGAACACTCCCTAACACCATACACAAAAAATAAACTCAAAATGGATTAGAGACCGAAATGTAAGACCGGACACTATAAAACTCTTAGAGGAAAACATAGGAAGAATACTCTTTGACATAAATCACAGCAAGATCTTTTTTGATCCACCTCCTAGAGTAATGGAATTAAAAAAAAATAAACATATGGGAGCAAATGAAACCTAAAAGCTTTTGCAAAGCAAAGGAAACTACAAACAAGACGAAATGACAACCCTCACAATGGGAGAAAATATTTGCAAACGAATCAATGGACAAAGGAGTAATCTCCAATGTATATAAACAGCTCATGCAGCTCAACAGTAAAAAAACAAACAACCCAATCCAAAAATGGGCAGATGACGTAAATAGACATTTGTCCCAAGAAGACATACAGATGACCAAGAAGCACATGAAAAGCTGCTCAACATCACTAATTATTAGAGAAATATAAACCAAAACTACAATGAGGTATCACCTCACACGAGTTAGAATGGGCATCATCAGAAAATCTACAAGCAACAAATGCTGGAGAGGGTGTGGAGAAAAGGGAACCCTCTTACACTATTTGTGGGAATGTAAATTGATACAGTCACTATGGAGAACAGCATGGAGGTTCCTTAAAATACTAAAAATAGAATTACCATATGACCCAGCAATCCCACTACTGGCCATATACCCAGAGAAATCCATAATTCAAAAAGACATATTCAGCACAATATTCATTGCAGCACTATTTACAATAGCCAGGTCATGGAAGCAACCTAAATGCCCATAGACAGACGAACAGAAAAGATGTGCTACATATATAAAATGGAATATTACTCAACCATAAAAAGGAATGAAATTGGGTCATTTGTAGAGACGTGGATAGATCTAGAGACTGGCATACAGAGTGAAGTAAGTCAGAAAGAGAAAAACAAATATCGTATATTAACACATACATGTGGAACCTAGAAAAATGGTAAAGATGAACCGGTTTGCAAGGCAGAAATAGAGACACAGATGTAGAGAACAAATGTATGGACACCAAGGGGGGAAAGTGGCAGGGTGGTGGTGGTGGGATGAATTGCGAGCCTGGGATTGACATATATACACTTATATGTATAAAATAGGTAACCAATAAGAGCCTGCTGTATAAAAAAATGAATAAAATAAATTCAAAAATTAAAAAATAAATAATACTTAAAAAAATAAAGCAGAAAAAAAAGTTCTGTCCTTCCCATAGACGTATTTATATGAATGAATTATTTCCATGCTTATATCCATAAATACAAAAAGAGGAATAAAACTTACCTTGAACCAAAAAAGAAAAAAAAAAACAGAACCCACTGGTCATACAGAGGAAAACACTATCAGGGCACTTGCTCCAGTGGTAAACAATTCTGAAGTTGGTCACAGGTGGGAATCATCTCCCATGCAGCCAGCAGCCCCCACACGAGGAGCGTCCTCATTGCAAAGCTGGGGGACCGTGAGGAGGCGTCTCTGAGTAAACGTGAGCTGAGCCCCAGGCCAGCTGCTGCTGAACTTTTCCCACTCTTCCCAGGTAAAACACCTGAATGTGTGCAAAGACTTTAAAAACTAGAGGAAGGGGCTTGGAGTCACACCAGCGACAGCACGCAGGCCGACTTGGTGCCTGCAGGCCAGCCAGGATGGTCCTGGCCCCGGGCGCTCATCTGGAAGCTTTCCATTTCCCTGCCTGAGGTACCCCTCCTGTCCCGGCCCCCACTGCTTTTGTCCTTCCTCACCTCTGCCCGGGGAGAAATTCCAGCAGCAAGTATGGGTGACACATCCTCTTCTTTAGCAGGTGGCAGCCCGGCAACTCCTGCAGAAAGTCCAGCAGAGCCCCAGTCACACCGGGCCACTCATAGAGCCGTGGGCCCTACTCCCTCCCACCAGCCCAAACCCGAGACTGCTGACGGGGCAGAGAATATGGCGTCAGGCACAGCTGCAGAGGCTTTTGCTGCCTGGAGGGGTGTTTATATTGACCTCAACCCAGGCACACCTGGGAAGGGCTGGCCGGCCGGGTCAGGCTGCCCAGGTCAGCCAATCCTCGCCCGTCAGGGGCTCAGAGTTGCAGAAAATGGGTCTTGCTGCACCGGCCAAATCCAAGGAACAGGTGTAGGGTCCCGAGAGTCAGGATAGATAAGGGGCGGCAGCCCTGGCTTGTTTTCTAATCATTTTATCTGGTCCATGAGTGGGAGACAACTTCAAGAAGAACCTCTGCTAATGAGAGGAACCCAGGAGTCAGGGAGAGGAGGGGTGGTGGGTGGAGACAGAGGCCTGGTGCCCCGGCTGCAGTGGAAGCCCCTGGAAGACCAGGCAGAGGGAGGCCGCACAGAGTGAAGCCTAGGGTCACAGACCTGTTGGAGCTGCTGTTTGTTAGTTCAAGCTCTGCTCTGAGGTGCTCTGTGTCAGCTCTGAGTGACAGGTGTGCTGGGGGTGCTCTGCAATGAGGGCTATGTGCACGGATCCTGTGTGCCCAGCCCTGCCGGGGTACCTGTCCACGGGAGCTCCATATCCAGGGAGGGGCCTGCCAACGAGAGCCCCGTGGGCTGCTGCGTACCTGCCCAGGTGAGCTCCATATCCTGGAAGGGGCCTGACCATGAGGGCCCCATGGGCTGCTGGGTACCTGCCCAGGTGAGCTCCATATCCTGGAAGCGGCCTAACCACCAGAGCCCCATGGGCTGCTGGGGACCTGCCCAGGTGAGCTCCATATCCTGGGAGGGGCCTGACCACAAGAGCCCCGTGGGCTGCTGGGGACCTGGTAGAGGACGCCAGGACAGTCAGTGAAGCCACAGAGGATATACATCTAGTAGTTCCTAATTCCTACACCCTGCTGGTCATTCTACCATCCACCAAGACATGGCATTCTGTATTAGACTTTAATGATGCCTTCTTCTGTATTCCATTAGTCCCAGAGTCACAAGAAATTTTGGCTGTGAGTGGCAGGACTCAACATACAACAAAAACAATACTGCTGGGCCGTCCTGCCTCAGGGGTTCAAAAATTTCCACACCATCTTTGGGGAAACGTTAGCTAAAGACCTAAAAGATCTACCTCTGGAGAAGGGAACCCTCCTTCAATATGCAGATGACATTCTGATCACCAGCCCGACTAAGGAGGCCTCTGAACTACCTAGCCAATAAAAGATAGAAGGTGTCCAAGGAAAAGGCTCAAATATCACAAACTAAGGTGGCCTTCCTGGGCTTCATTCGCACAGAAGGTCGGAGAAGCCCACCCCAGGAAAGGGAAGAAGCCATTTGCAGCCTCAGCCTTCCTGAAACTAGAAGACAGCTTAGGGGTTCCTGGGGAGACTGGGGTTTGCTGCATCTGGATCCCTAACTAGAGTCTAATAGCTGGGCCTCTATATGAAACACTGAAAGGAAAAGATGATGATCCTTTTGAATAGAATCCAGAAGCGGCCTTTCAAGATTGGAAAGAGCAGTCAATTCAGACCCTGGCCCTGGACCTCCCTAAGTTAGCTAAACCCTTTGACCTTTACATTCCTGGTCCAAGGCGAATCGCCCTTGGAGTATTAGTGCAAAAACTGGGACCACTTGAAATGGAACAATGCAAGAATGCCCTCCAGGCATTGGCCAGCCACCCCATCCGACCAGGATACTGGGGGTATCTAAAAACCTGGAAATCAGCAGCCCGCAAGGCCAGCTCCCTCCTAAGGGAAAAGGACGCCACTTGGTGATCCTAACCACCCACCATGCCCTGAAGTTGCAGGGATTGCTCCGTGGGCACAATGACCTCGAGTGAGGAGGCCCTCCAACACCAACCTCCAGAGAGACAACCTGGGGCAATGGGCCCCCATGACGACTCGTGTGACCATCACTTGACCTGGAGCTTCTCTCAGAAAACAACAAGAGTGTGCCCCTAAAGAGCTGACTATTGCTTACAGGACTTACTGCACCCAGAGCGGAGCTAATAAACTTGGCAGGGGAACCGTAAATAACGCTGCCACCATAGAAAAGCCTACAGACACTGTGGAGACGGCGGCCAGTGAGACCGGCTGTACTCCTGGCTACTTCAAAAGGCCGTTGACTGAGTGGCCGTCATGGTCCTGGATCACCACCGGCTCTGGAATGTCTGGGAGTTGAGCAAGCAGGGCTCTGACACCTGGTGCTGTTTGTACGTTAATTCAGTGGCCTAACTGAAGAAAGTGCAGACTACTGGTCAGAGCATCTAGGCTGGCAGAAACCGTCAGCCTAAGGGGGCCGAACCAATGTGGAGCAGGGTAAAACCGCCCAACCCCCAGCGTCTCTGCACATCTCTTTCTTGGACCCTTAAAGGTCATTAGAATCTATAAAACTTCCAATGCTGGTGCTCAGGCAGACGAGCAGTGAGGGAGGAGGCCTGCGGACAATCAACCTCACCTGGAGGCTGCTGGGGAGAAGTCCTGCCCCTCCCCCCGGGTATGAGGACACCCAACTCAGCATGAAGCATTTACAGAAGACGTGTCTGCACCCTCAGCGCCCCAAGAATGAGGAATGGGACAAAAGGCAGAGGAGGGCTTTGTCACTGGCAAAGCCCATTAAAAATTCCTGGGAGATAAAAATAGAATCTGGGCAATAAAATAAAGTCTAACCATTTTTTCCTTTGTGCTTTGTCTAATTTCACTTGCTCCTAGGTTTCCACAGGCAGAGGTCCCACACCCGACACTTCAGACCCGATTTCCTAGTGCAAAATGGCTGGGCCGACACCTCAGCTCGTGGGGCCCTGTGCAGACTCTGCGACATAGAGCCTGAGCTCCAGCCAACCCGGCCCTCGAGAGCTCCGCCCCCTCCCTCCCGCTGATGCTGACAGGATCCCTACACAGCAACCCGGCCCACAACCCGCAGGGGAGCACACACTCTCACCTCTCCATTCTCTGATCAAAATATAAAGTTTTCCTTTGCTTCTGAACCAAAGTCAGTCTCGATCTGTTGGTTCCAATGACACTGGGCAGGGAGACCCTTGTTGGGGCCCACTCTGCAGGATCAGTAACAAAATTTGAGAACATTGTAACTTCAATGAACAGATGGGTGAGCCAAACTGTAATTAACATAGAGCAGTGTATAAGGCTCGTGTAAAATAAGATGTTTCTAACACTTCCATTTGATATTTCCATCACTTTATTATAAGCAAGTTCAGTGGAGGGGTTTGTCTTATTTGTCAGGTCATCAGTAGAGAAATGCAGTGATTTCTTTCCAAGGATGTACATCTAATAATCTTGGTTGAAGTTTCAACCTTGTTTTGAATGATTTTCCATTGAAAATGATACCTCTCTTTCAGCTCCTAGATTTCTGAGAAGTATAAAATCTTATATGTTTTATTACCAAAGGGGAAAGGTGGGAGGAGGGATAAATTAACAGTTTCAGATTAACATATACGCACTGCTATGTATAAAATATATCATCAACAAGGAACTACTGTATAGCACAGGGAACTATACTCAATATTTTGTAATGACCCCTAAGGGGAAATAATCTGAAAAACAAAAGATATCTATATCGACATCATCTATCAACTACAGAAAAAATGGAAACTAAAGGAGGCCAATGGCGAGCGTTTCTGACCCGGAAGACTTCAATCATCTAAAGTTCGGACTCTGCCTACGGCCCAAGTCCCTTAATGAACACACATGTACCAGTAGCTTAAAAATTCCCCAGATTGGATTTCGGGAAGACACTGATTTGGAAAAATCCCTTGTGCTCTCCTTACATACACGGGACCTTTCCTACAGCTAAAACATGCCTGTGACACCCAGAAGATGGAACACGGTTGGATCAGGAAGATTTTGGAAAAGGCACCAAAACTCCTAATTTCCTGTTTGTTGGGTTCACGCCTCCAGCCTTTTTCCTTAAAATCTCCCTACTTGAGGACGTCAGCACCTTCAACATCCAGTTGCACAGAAATTGGAATTTGTCCAAAGGAAGAAGGGGAAGGAGGAGAAACAAGGAGAGCCAAGCCCTAGATGTTCGGAGAGGCACATGTCACTCTACTTTCCAGTCAGGAAGAAGAATTAAGCAAAGGCTTAGCCTGCCACCGGGAACCAGAGTAGGGCCAGAAGCAAACCAGCGGTTCTGCGGAAAGCTCCCAAAAAAGCGAGTTGAAAAATGGAGCTCAGGGGCACTGCAATTCACAAACCTGCAGAGTTATAAATGATAACTCTCGTCCACAAATATATTGAGGGAAGGCAACGAAGAGGATTTGAAATCAAGGCAGAATTGCAGGAAACAGATTTCAGGAGTTAGATTCGAATCGCCCCTAAAGCACATGAAAAGCAGCAAAACGTCGACAATGATGCACTTGGACAAAAAGAGCATATGCGTTTTTTTCTGAATGAATTCAGGAAAAAACCCATAGGCCCTTTTTGGCAAACCAAGCAAGCCGCAAATGCAATTCAGCACTACAAAGAAGTCTGACTTCCCTTCGGTCAAAATGGCCTTCCTAAAAAAGTGTAAAACAAGAAATGCAGGAGAGGACAGGGAGGAAAGGGAGCCTTGTTACACTCATGGGTGGGATGTAAATTGCCAATGACGACTCTGGAGAAGGGTATGGTGTTTCCTAAAACATCTAAAAAACACAGCTAGAGAGAAAGGGGCACATCCACTCATGGGCGTATAAATTGGGAAAACTAAAAATCAGCAAGACACAGGCACCCCAAACTTTAGGGCTGCTCTATTGACAAGAACCGCCACTTAATTCCACCATAAATATCCCAGGAAAAATAAAAATGGATAAAGAAGTTGTGGTCCATATGTAAAATGTAATATCACTCGAGCGTGAAATCAATATCATAAGGCTAGTAGCAGCATGATGAGTGGATTTAGGTACGACGATTCTAAGTGAAATAAGTCACAGAGAAAAAGACACTTATCATAAGATATCACTAACAGAGAGAATGTAAAAAGCGCTACACTTGAACGGAATTACAAAACAGAACAGAGTCACACAATTAGAAAACACACTATGGTTGCTTAACGGGAAAGGTGAGGTGGGGTGATGCATAAAACAAGGATTTCAAATTAGCTCAGATAACGTTCCATAAACCCAATATGTTATATACAAGACCTACTCCTTGCTCAGAGAACTGGACTCAACACACCCTATTCACTGCAAAAGAATATATCTGACTAGTAAGAATCTTAAAACCTATGTATTGATATATCTATGGAAGTGAGTCAACTGGGTGTAAAGCGGCATAAACAGAGCCGTGAAAAGCAGCTAAACCCCATTATAAAAATAAATTACTTTTAAAAACCCGTGAAACAGAGACAGTGAAAGAAAGAAATTCTTAAAAAATTAGTTCGGGGGCTGTGATGCAACCTGGATTGACCATATCTAGACACACAGCTGGATGAGAAATAAGGGTGGACAGTCTTCGGGCTGAGAGGTTTGGTGAGGCTGGGGGAGCAAACGCAGACCCTAACACGTACCCTAATCCTAATCCGTACACTAAACCGAGCCCTAACACTAACACTAACCCTAACCCTAACCCTAACCCATACTCTACACCGTACCCGAAGCCTTCCCCGAACCCATACCCTAAGCCGTACCCTAAGCCTAAACCTAAGCCTAACCCAAACCCTAGGCTACCCTTGACTGCTTCTGCCTCCAATAGATTTCCTAAGCACTAGTGTTTTAAGGAACAGCTTAAAAAGAGAATCCTAAAGTGATTTCTTTATAATGGGAGTGTTCCTTATCTTATCCTAGTGTCTAAACTCTTCTCCATGGCTGGACCCCCAAATAATATTCCTTTACGTGCTAAGGGGTATCTAGAGAGTGGGATAGGTTTAATAACTACCCTAACCCTAATGCGTACCCAAACCCTAACCCTTACCCTAACCCTAACACGTACCCTAATCCTAAACAATACCCTAAACCGAGCCCTAACCCTAACACTAACCCTAAACCTAACCCTAACCCATACCCTACGCCGTACCCGAAGCCCTCCCCGAACCCGTACCCTAAGCCGTACCCTAAGCCTAACCCTAACCCTAGGCTACCCTTGACTGCTTCTGCCTCCAAAGGATTTCCTAAGCACTAGTGATTTAAGGAACAACTTAAAAAGAGAATCCTAATGTGATTTCTTTATAATGTGTGTGTTCCTTATATTATCTTAGTGTCTAAACTCTTCTCCATGGCTGGACCCCCAAATAATATTCCTTTACGTGCTAAGGTGTATCTAGAGAGTGGGATAAGTTTAATAACTACACTAACTCTAACGCGTACCCTAACCCTAACCCCTACCCTAACCCTAACACGTACCCTAATCCTAACCTGTACCCTAAACCGAGCCCTAACCCTAACACTAACCCTAACCCTAACCCTAACCCATACCCTACGCCGTACCCGAACCCCTCTCCGAACCCGTACCCTAAGCCGTACCCTAAGCCTAACCCTAAGCCTAACCCTAACCCTAGGCTACCCTTGACTCCTTCTGCCTCCAATAGATTTCCTAAGCACTAGTGTTTTAAGGAAGAGCTTAAAAAGAGAATCCTAATGGGATTTCTTTATAATGGGTGTGTTCCTTATCTTATCCTAGTGTCTAAACTCTTCTCCATGGCTGGACCCTCAAATAATATTCCTTTACGTGCTAAGGGGTATCTAGAGAGTGGGATAGGTTTAATCACTACCTTAACCCTAACACGTACACTAACCCTAACCACTACCCTAACCCTAACACGTACCCTAATCCTAACCCGTACCATAAACCGAGCCCTAACCCTAACACTAACCCTAACCCTAACCCTAACCCATACCCTATGCAGTACCCGAAGCCCTCCCCGAACCCGTACCCTAAGCCGTA